>NC_133309.1:4989052-5066677 GCF_012295235.1 Primulina huaijiensis
TAGGGAATCATGTAAGCGATGCTGCTAGGCGTTTAACATGATTGGTTGGGTACTATCAGACTTGAGTTCTGACGTTCTTATTATCAAGGAGTTGATAAGTAAGAATGGAGCAATTGGGGTATGCTCGTATAAGGACATGTTTAGTCCGAATCACATGGAGATGTGAACCCACGGCTAGTTGTATCAATGAACCATTGAGGGTCACACAAGTGCTAACTTTATAGATCCCGTTGAGAAGTAAAATAGTTCAATGCGTTGAACGGCTTATAAAAGAGTTTATAAGTGTAAATAAAATAGAAGTATGACTTCTATAAGGAGAATGTAACTTTTAATTTGAGGAAGTGTTCCTAAATTAAAAGTTAGCCAAACGAGTATGTATTTGAAAATTGTGATTTTCATATACATTATTATGGACTAAATTAAATTAATTCAAGTGTTGAATTAATTAAACACTAGTGGACCTAGTAGAGTCCAAATAATTAAATTAATTCAAGTGTTGGATTAATTAAACAATATTAGGCCTTGTAGAGCCCAATTAGAAATAGTTATTAAACTAGTGGGCTTGAGTAAAATCAAGTAAGGTTTAATTGGTCTCAAATTTGTTTGAGACAATTAATTTAAAGTCCATAGGACTTGTAATTGTTACAAGCCCAAATAGAATGTGCATGGGGAGGTGAAGAGTTGGGAGACAACTTTTTCAATGTTCAAGGCTTGGCATGCAACTTTTTGGTTTTAACTTTTTCCACAACCAAGAAAAGTCTTCCCTTCTCTCCTCCCCACCCCTTTTGGACGAAAATTTGAAGCCAAAAATTTTCCATTTTTCTTTCTTCAATTGTTGATGAAAGCACACATTTCTCAAAGAAAAATGTTCTAATTTTTCTAGTGCAAAATTAGAGTGGATCTACCTTGTTAGTGTTTGATCTAATTTGAAGAAAGGAGTCCAAAAGAAAGGTGAAGCTTGTAGATTGTCATCTTTTGAAGAGCTTAGTTGTTTGACAACTAAGTTGGAGCCATCATCAATCCATTGTGATTGATAGGTATATTTTCTAAAACACTCTATGAATGTCATATTGTGTTTTTGTATTTGCTACACTTGAAAAATGTGGTGGCCGAAAATTTTCCTTCAAAATTTTGATTTTTAAACTTTCGTTGCGCATTCGGGCACCGTAACCGATCCTCTTTCAGACAGTTCATTTAGAAACGTGTCTTTGCGTTTTAGAACGCTCGAATATGCGATTGTTGGCGTGGGCCGTGAAGAAGATCGAACGAATGATGAAGACTCCTTGTTTTCTCCTCCTCAAAGTTTTGAAATTTTTGTGTTGTGTATGTGTGTGATTTCGACTGGCTGTAAGTGTAGAAAACACTAGGATTTGCATTTTTATAGATTTTATTTTGCATGATAATGAGCTTGAGTTTTGGGTATTTGAGTTTAATAGCAATTGGGCCTAATTTTTCTAAGTAAATTAGGCTCAATAACACCTATTTAATTGAAAATTAAAAGTTTATAAAATTTAGTTTTAGAAAATAGTAATTTTGATCTTTTTAAATGTCTCCCGTTTGCCAAAAACCGGCTTCCCGAATAAAATCGAGCTCCTCTCGTAAAATAATTCGAATTCTATCATTTTTAGAAAAATTTAATCACATTAATATGCCTTGAAAATATTTAACGAAAAATATTTATTTTATCTTGGTCGTCCTTGATCTCCTTTCCCCAGTCTATTATCAAGATTCGAGTAAAATCTACAGTTTTCATAACTTCATGCAATTATACATTTAATCATGTCGTATGCACATGCAAGAATTTTAAATCAATAAAATAAATTAATTTATACAGTATAAATCATTTACATGCATGTGTTTTACGTAAGTTAGTTTTTGTGACGTTACAAACACAAACACTAACAACCAGAAAAAATACATGTTTCGGAAGTCCACGACCTCTTGACATTTACTATTTACTAACATCTTGGTGATGAGTCCAAACAACTCATAAAATCATCAACAAAATTTTCTGGCAACATGGAAGACAATCCATTATTTTTATAAAAGAATATTAAGACAAATTTGTTATTGAATTTAATGTAATAAAATAATAAAAATTACTTACTCCATATCTTAAAGTACAATATTGATTAGTTTAGTGGGTTTTACAACAACTTCATTATTCAGTGGAAACCTCGTGCCACAAATGTTCCGATAACATCTGGAAAAACTACACATGTGTGGTGTGTTTTCGGCTGCTACTAGGTTTAATTGTGGTGTTTTGAAAGCCTAGGTAACTTATTTATAGATGCAATCACATGTTAATGGGCCTTGGTTTTGGGCTTGCAATCTTAAGGGCAATTGAGCCTACTTTAAATAATTAAATTGGGCTCAATAACAATTATTTTATTAAAACATAAAAGTTTATAAAATTAGTTTTTTAAAAAATAATATTTTTGATCTTTTAAAGCTCTTTGTTTGTCCAAAACCGATTTCCAGAGAAAAATCGAGCTCGACTCGTAAAATAACTCGAACTCCAATATTTTTAGAAAAATTAAATCATTTTTAATAATATTAAGAAGCCTTGTCATTATTTAATGAAAAATAAATATTCTTGTCTTGGTCGTCCTCGGTCTCCTTTCTCCTGCCTATTATAGAATATTCGGATAAAATCTTTAATATCATGAAATCATGCCATATTATCATTTAATCATGCAATCATACATTTAATAATATAATAAATATCATGTTAGCATTTAAAATCAATTAAATAAAACAATTAAGCAATTAAAACAATTTGTATGCATGTGGTTTACATAGCTTGGTTTTTCGGACGTTACATGCAAGCAGTTAGGTCACGTTATCACATTTTGGACCTTACAACTCGACTAATATTTTCACGAACTTTCCTAAACAAAATATTTTAAATATTTATTAAAGGGCTTAATGGGCATAATATATTTTGATTAATGGGCCTAGGCTTGCATTTGAGTTTTGATTAAAATAAAAGGCCATAAAATCCTAAAACTAAATAGTACTAAACTCACGCACACAATACATAGGAAAGCTAGGACTCTTTCATCAGCAAACCACACGCACACACACAACGTTTTGAGAGGAGTTTCACAAAAACTTTGAAGGAAATTCAGGGAGGTCCTCCGTTCGTCGACGTTCTTTGCATCTCAACTTATTTTTCGTGCGTAAAAGACGCAAAGGCATGCTTTAATCTCATTTTTCTCATCTATCACATCTTATTATATGTTTGAATTATGTTTGCATGAAAAATATGTTTACCTTGAAATTATTTTCGTTTTTATGCTATGTCATGTCAAGAACTTATGACTTCATGATCCAAAACATATGATTTAACCTATGATATTATTGCATGAAGGAGCTGCCATGGTAGGACACTTAGGAGGGACGTTTTTCCATTGTGCTAAGGGTCCATGTATGCTTAGACAAGCACGGGTTGGGAGGGAGGTTGGGAGGGAGCTTGGAAGAAAATTACGAATTTGCATGAGTTAGGGTTCGAGCATGGCTTCCTTGATGGCCACGGCTTCTAGCTGATATTAGGGTTGGACCAGGGCTCGTGCTAGTCATGGCTTGGACTTAGGAAGAGTCCTAGCACGGCTAGGACTCTTGGACAACAACCGAGGAAGAGCCCCGTAGGGGTAGGGCTCTTCCCATGGTCGGCGCTGGCTTAGGCTGGAGGGCAAGGGTTGGAACAGGGTCTAGTGAGGGTCAGGAGGGTGAGGGCTTGGATAGAAGGGTCCTCGTCGATTGTAGAGTCCTAGGCGCACAAGAAAAGACCTCGCGCGACTCTCGTCTTGGGCAGGAGGCTGCAACATGGGCTAGGGGCTGGTTTAACGAGTCAGGGCTGGTCAGTAGGGCCCCTAGGTAGTCTGGTCAGGGGTTAGCTTGAGGTGGCTCGGGAGTGGTTCGAAGTAAACGTAAGATGGCTCGAAGGGAAACTAGCTAGGGTTTGGGTTTTTGAAGTGAATGGTTAAGGGGCCGAACCATGGTCCACGGGGGTCTGTTTAGGATTCACGAGGGTATTTTAGGTATGAAAATTTCATGATAAAATTTTGGGATTAAAATATTAAAGTTTAAATTAATCCGGAAATTAAATGCTTTAAGAATTAATAAATAGAAAATTAAATCTAAAGCCTCGAATTTAAGCTAAATAAAATATTATAAATTTAATATAAGCTTAAATAATTATTTGGGATGGTCTAGAGTCAATGAAAGTAAGAAACGTCAAAATCGAGAATTCTTAAGTCCAAGGATAAAACAGTCATTTTACAACTGAAAAATGATAGACGTCCTGGCAGTCCCCTGAATGCTGTAAATAACGTTAATATGTTTATTTTTAAATGTTTATGAAATTATATGATAAAATTTTAACGCTAAAAGACATGTTGCATGCTTGGTTTAAAAGAAAAATGATTAATAAATGCTTGAATTTTTATAAGTGATAAAAATATGAAACGTTGAAGGAGCTGAAAGTGATTGTGACTAATACAATGATAATATGATTATAATGATACGATGATATGTAAGGCCAAAGCTCAGTTGACGGGTGAGAGTGTCGCTGATGTCCCTGCCGCTCAATACTGTCGTTACATGTAGATGGATCCATCAACCTTCAGCTGATACGGAAGTCACAATTAACGATCCGAATTTAATTCAAAGTAGTTTACTGTTCCATGTGATTGTATATATATTACTTGTTATCATGATTAAGGTTTGCTGAGTCAATATACTCACTAGTTGTGATCGATGCAGGTGAGAATAATGTTGATGTTGTTGAGGGACTTGATGGTTGATCTTGCTGGACCGAAGGTGCACACAACCCGAGGACCAGCGCTAGTTTTTCCGCACTTATGTTTATGACTTATGCTAATGATTCACGTACTTTTAAGCTTTTATGACTTATGATGATTTTGAGAGGTTTTTGAGAGGATGTTAACGTTAAGTTATTTTTGAAAATGTTAAAGTTAGGTTTGGTTGACGATTTACGATTTTATGTTTTGAATTTCTTTCTTTTGGATTTTCATATAATAGTTGGTTGATTTATTTTTAAATGATGTCAAAAATATATATCTATGTATAGATATATTTCGGCAGAATAGTACAGGAAGGAAACAAAAAATTTCTAGATTTTTTAAGAAAAACGAATAGTGGACGTTTCATTTAGAAACATGCCTTTGCGTTTTAGAACGCTCGTATATGCGATTGTTGGTGTGGGGGCGAAGAAGATCGAATGGGTGACAAAGACTCTTTGCTTTATCCTCCTCAAAGTTTTGAAATTTGTGTGTTCTGTATGTGTGTGATTTTGACTGCTGTAATTGTAGAAAAACATACGATTTACATTTTTTTAGATTTTATTTTGCATTATAATGGGCTTGGGTTTTGGGCCTTTGAGTTTAAGAGCAATTGTGCCTACTTATCTTCGGTAAATTAGGCCCAATAACACATATTTAATTGAAAAATAAAAGTTTATAAAATTTAGTTTTAGAAAATAGTAATTTGATCTTTTTAAAAGTCCCTCGTTTGCCCAAAACCGGCTTCCCGAGTAAAATCGAGCTTGTTCGTAAAATAATTCGAACTCTATTATTTTTAGAAAAATTTAATCATATTAATACGGCTTGAAAATTTTTAACGAAAAATATTTAGTTTATCTTGATCGTCCCCGGTCTGTAACCGAAGTAAATGGATGATGAGTCCAAGTATCGATCCCACAGAGACTAATATTTAATTACTAGAACTTTTATCACTTAACTTAAGTTAGACAAAATAAATAAATAAAATGATATATGGATTATTAGGATAAACTATTAAATAAAATAATTGCAATTAAAAACGAGAGATTCAACGATCAAGGAGGGATTCAAATTAAAATAAATAACTAAGACACACAATGGTACCAAACTCTACTATGTTGACACATGTCAAAATTCAATTAATTATTAAATTCTTGACAATCACGGTGAAATCCCCAATTCTATTTATTAAACGATTTCTCGAGTTAATAAACATATTTAAATCTAATAGTCCAATTGTTTCTAATTGAATTTAATTATATCTAAATGTATTAAATCTTCGTGGAATTTCAGTTTTTACCTAAAACCGCACACTAAAACCGAATACTATTTCTAGTCAATTTAATCATGTCTTGATGACGTTTTTGTTGCTATATTTAATCAATAATCTTTCGATTCGTGATCAATAAAAAAACATGTAAATAATTGATCAGGCTATTAACAAGAAATATTAAACTAACATTAATCAATAATTAAAATCCAAAAAAATAATATATTGAAAATAAACAAAACATCAAACAAAGTATTGTTTAGCCCTATCGTAATCTTAGTCTAAATAAAATTATTCCACAACTTCAAAACAAAAGTGAAAATTCATGTTTAAGTGTAGAGAAGAAAACAAAATAAAGAATGAGTAAAAGGAATTCTCACTGATTTGTGGCGTATGTTGAGAATTCATCATGTTTTTGTCTCTGTGTTCCTCCCTGTTGATGTCTTCGTTGTAGCCTTTTGTTCACTTCTTCCACTTAGTCCTCTGTTCTCAGTTCACTTCTTCCACGTCTCTGCCCTCCTCTTTCTAGTCCCTTCTGTTCACTTCCGTTCTCTTTCCTCTCTTCTCTTCTGTTTTGCTCTCTTCCTTCCCTTTCCTTTCTTCTCTCTCCTCTACCTTTCTCTTCTTTTTTGTCACTGTTCACGTCTCTGCTTTTCTCCTCTCTTCGCTCTTCTCTCTTCTCTCTTCTCTCCTCCATCCTCCCTTATGCGTTGGTTTTTTCTCTTTTTTTGTGCCTCCTTCTTGCTGCTCACGTCTCGTCCTTTTATTCTCCTCAATGGGCCTCATCCTTCAAATCACTACCAAAAAAAGGCAAACTACAAAGGTTAAAAACAGTTGTAGTAAGTCAAATAAAACCATTGTTAAAGGCCTTGTGGTTAAAGGGTGTGCTAAAAACAACGGAGAAAAACCGTTGTCGTAGACGTCTAAAGACGACGGTGAAAAACCGTTGTCGTAGGTCTGTAAAACCGTTGTTTAAAGGCCATGTGGTTAAAAAGTTTGCTCGAAGACAACGGTTTGGAGTGTTGTCGTAGCTACAATTTGTGACGGTTTTTGAAAACCCGTCGCAAATTAATTAGCTACGGTTTACCAAAAACCGTCGCTAAAATTAGC
The DNA here is from genome assembly GCF_012295235.1 of Primulina huaijiensis. Classification (NCBI taxonomy): domain Eukaryota; kingdom Viridiplantae; phylum Streptophyta; class Magnoliopsida; order Lamiales; family Gesneriaceae; genus Primulina; species Primulina huaijiensis. Next base: position 4,996,238 of record NC_133309.1, read on the forward strand.
GACGGTTTTTTATAAAGTTCGTCGCTAATTTTAGCGACTGTTTGATTTCTGTTGCTAATTTTTTCACTAAAATAAAAAAATTACTTTTAATAATTTAATTTAATAAATATAAAAAAAAACTTACAATCCTACTATGCTAACAATATTTCTGATCTTAAAAATTTACCAAAAATTAAAGCGAAAAAATTTACCCTAAATCGAAACTAAAATCGTCTAAGAGAGAAAAATTTTAAGTGTTGTGAAGTGGTGTAGAAGAAAATGGACCTAAAACGCAGATATTTATAGAAAGTTTGCGACGGTTTTTGGTTTAACCGTCGCTATTAGAGACAACAATTTCATTAACCGTCGCTATTATCGACAGTTAAACAAACATTGTCGCTATTAGCGACAGTTTTTGTAATCGTCGCAAAGAACCGTCGCTAATTTAAAATTTGAAACGGTTTTGTTTAAAATTGTCGCTAAATTTAACGACAGGTTTTGACAAGCCTTCGCTAATTTTAAAATTACGACGGTTTTGTTTAAAACCGTCGCTAAAATTAGCGACGGTTATACAAAATCGTCGCAATTTTTAAATTAACGAAGGTTTGGTAAACAACCGTCGTTAAATTTAGCGACGGGTTTGCAAAACCGTCGCAAAATTTAATATTAATTACAATTCTACCATATATAAACGATAATAAAATACAACGGTTTACAAAAACGTTGTTGTAGAACTAAAAAAATCAGTTGAAAGACAGCGGTTTAAACAAACCGTTGTCTTTGACCCTTTATTAAACACATATAGATAATGGTTTTTAAAAACTATTGTCGTAGCCCAAAAAACGCTCATAGATAACGATTTTTAAAACCGTTGTCGTAGATATATCAAAGACAACGGTTTTAAAAAGACTGTTGTCTATGAGCGGATTTTTTTAGGCTACGACAGCGGTTTTTGTTAAAACCGTTGTTAAGAGTAAAAACACAAAGATTTTAATAAAAACCGTTGTCTTTGATGTGTTGTTGAATGTGTATTTTCTTGTAGTGAATCTTTTAAGCCCATGTCAAGATAACAAATGTAGATAACATTGTAAATTTTATTTTCAAATTTGAGATTTTATCTTTATCAAGATCTACATAGATTTTTCCAAAACTTCAATATTATCAAGGAATAAAATATAAAATATTTTATTTCCTTTCTTTTGGTATTTTTTCCTTTGAAGTCTTGTAAATTTATTTTATATCCAAATTTAATCATTTTTCCTCTTTTATTCAAATCTATAATTATTAATTCAATTAATCACATAATTATGAATAAAAAGTCTAGATAAGCACAAATAAAATCCCTAAATCTCTATAAGATTTGGGCTTATCTGTCTCCTTTTCCCAGTCTATTATCAATATTCGAGTAAAAATCTACAGTTTCCATAACATCATGCAATTATACCTTTAATCATGTCGTATGCACCATGCAAGCATTTAAAATAATAAAATAAATTAATTATTCAGTTTAAATCATTTGCATGCATGTGGTTTACAAACACAAACACCAACAACCAGAAAAAAATACAAGTTTCGAAATTCTACAATCTCTTGACATTTACTATTTACTAACATCTTGGTGATGAATCCAAATAACTCATAAAATCATCAACAAAATTTTCTCCCAACTTACAAGACAATCGATTATTTCTCAACAATTAATCATAGTGGTGATACCCCCATAAGGATCCGGGTCATGGACGACCCGGAGTATTAAGTGGATAGCCTGAATCAAAGGCAGTGTGCCGGGTATTATCTTCATCAACCGGGCATTTATCCACTTCTCGGGCAAACAAGAGCCCGGGCTCTCATACAAGCTCTCGGGTTCCTTACCACCTAGGCTACCTCGAGAAACGCACCGCACTCGAGTGTGTAGGCATGTGATATCTTATCTGTCAGAACTACAGTGATTTGGCGTGTTAGATAAGTCATCAGAAAGCATGGGCAGCCGCCCTACCATACTTAGCAGGTGGCACTGAAAACTAGGTAATAATGAGATTTACTACTATAAATAGCAAGTATACTTCTCATTTACTGATGTTGGATTTTTGAACTCTCAAGCATACACATATATTCTCACATATATTGCTTTTGTTCTTCATTTTCAACTTGCTGACTTTAGCATTCGAGTGGCTATGTCGGATACTCTTCCGACGCCCATTCACGTGTTCTTTTCTTGTTTGTGTTATTGAGGCCATTATCTTTACTCAAATTTCCTAAACACTAAATAAACTTCATTATCCGATGGATTACACATGTATCTCATACCGATTCACCTAGATATCATTTTTGGCGCCATCTGTGGGAAATTGAGTCTAAGGCGTTGATATGGCTCCTACAAAAAGAACTAATCAGGATACTTTCCGGGCTCCTGGAGAGGGTCCGCATACTTCGGGACAAGGTGGTGTTCCTCCCACAGGACCTAATCTTATTACTATGTCCCGGGATGAGTTGGCTAGGATTGTAGCTGAAGTAGTGGATAAAGTGGTAGCAATGAGAGAATCTTCTCATCACGTTACCTCGCTGGGGAGGGAGCAGGAGCAAGAGCAGGAAGTAGAGGAGGAGGGAGTAAGAGAAGAAGATGGGGAGTCTAGTGCCAGGTCCAAATCCCAGACTGTGGCGGAAGAATTGTTGGAGTTGAATTAAAAGATGAAGGTATTGGAGGGATAGTTGGAAGGTCGGGTCCTTCTCGGGTAGTTGTCAAAGGATGCCCATTTGCTGAAATTATTGTCCGGGAACCTCTTCCCGGGGACTTCAAATCAACCAAAGTTAAAGATTACGATGGCAATGCAGACCCCGAGGAACATCTGGCCAGATTCGAGAATATGACCATGTTACACTGATCGAATTAAGTGCAAGGTGTTCTTGACAACTTTGGTAGATTCTGCCCAGAGGTGGTTTGAGAGATTGGCCCCTCAGAGTATTCATTCTTTCAAGGACTTCCAGAAGGTGTTTTTACACCATTTCAGCAGCAGCAAAAAATACAAAAAGACTGCATTTAGTTTTTTTGAAATTAAACAGAGCCCAGAAGAGAGTCTAAGGGCTTATATCAGAAGGTTTAACAGAGTTGCTCTAGATGTTCCCACGTGTGTCACCGAGACAAAGACAACTACATTCACCCAGGGCTTGATAGAGGGTGAGTTTTTCCGATCACTGACAAAGAATGTGCCAGGGGACTTTGATGATTTGTTGTCCCGGGCAGAAAATTATATGAACATGGAGGAAGCACAAAAGCAAAAAAGAGAGACTGTAAGAACGTAGAAAGGAGACCGGGTATCTAAACCCGAGGAGAAGAGACGTAGGAGGGGTAATCCGGGGCATTTTTCTCACCATGTACCCTTCAAGAGTACCCAGGATAGGGAGGTTCAGGAGTGCAGCAGAGATTTGGCCCCGGAGCATCAGCTTACTCGGCCTGAGAAGAATGGATTCTATACTCTCCACAGGGTGTGTTATCATAATACTGAAGATTGCAAAACATTGAAGAGAGATTATGTCCCGCCCTCCATCCAGAGACATAGTCAATCCAATAAAAGACTGAGAGTACCACCTTGGACGTCTCGACAGCCAGGACCCAGCGCCAGGGGAGATTCAAGAAATGCCCTGAGGAGTGATCTCGGTAGAAGGAGAGAGCCGGAGCAGGAGAGGAAGAAAGCCTCACCCCCTGCCGCAGGGTTAATCGAGATGATATCGAGAGGTTCCACTAACGGAGATTCCGACCGAGCCACGAAGTCGATCAGTAGGCGATATTGCATGGAAGTGGAGGGGGTAAGGAGGAATGAGGCCGTGATTAGCTTTGGACCGGAAGATTTGAAAGGTGTCAATCTACCCCACAATGATGCCCTGTAATTCAAGCTCGGGTGGCAAATTATGATATACTAAGGGTTTTCGTTGATTCGGGCAGTTCTGTTAATGTTATTTTTAAGGATGCCCTGGTGCAAATGGATTCTCAAAGTTTTCAGTTGGAAACCGTGGAGACTGCGCTTTTTGGCTTTGTTGGCGATGTTGTTTATCCGGAAGGGGAGACTGTCCTGCCTTTGACTTTAGGCTCCTGGGATCTTAAGAAAACAGTGATGACCACTTTCACTGTGGTGGATTCTCCATCATCATATAACATTATTTTGGGACGGCCTGCCATGAATGAGATGAGGGTCGTAGCATACATTTACCACCAAAAGATCAAGTTTTCCGTGGGAAGCTGGGTGGGTGAAGTCCAGGGAGATCAACCTTCTTCCCGAAAATGTTATGTGGAGACAGTCCGGGTGGACCAGAGTAAAGCCCGGAAGGAGGGGAAAAAGGCGAGACTTGATGAAGGAGGAGGGAAAATAGTAAAGAAAGAGGGAGGTGCATTTTGTAGCTGAGGAGGAGCAGGAGATTGTAGAGATCGGACCAGGATAGCAGATCCGGGTGGCTCGAGACCTCAATTCATCCACCCGGGTCAGTTTAATCAATTGTTTAGAAACTAATGTTCATGTTTTTGCCTGGTCCCAGCAGAAATAGATAGAGATCTCACCCCTGATGGCCGAGCATCACTTGAATATCCTCCCGGAATCCCACCCGATGAAGCAAAAGAAGAGACACTTTGGTCCTGAGAAGGAAAAATTTATTGATGTACAGGTGAAAGATCTGCTGCAAGCCGGCAACATTCGGGAAATACAATTCTCTACATGGTTCTCGAATGTGGTACTGGTCCCAAAGTCCACCGGGAAGTGGAGGATGTGCGTGGATTTTCGGGAACTTAACAAAGCTTGTCCTAAGGACCACTATCCCCTGCCCAGGATTGACCAGTTAGTGGACTCCACCTCAGGCTATCAACTGCTGAGTTTCGTTGATGCTTACCAGGGCTAGCTTCATCACCTTGGGATGTACGTTTTGTTATGTTGTCATTTTTTTCAGGTTGAAGAATGCCGAGACCACATACCAGCGTCTTATGAACAAAGTATTTGAGAAGCAATTGTGCAGGAATGTGGAGGTATACGTGGATGATATTTTTGGCAAGTCTAAGAAGGTTGCTGATTTTATTTCTGATTTGGAGGAAACTTTTGCCACTTTGATGTGTTATGGAATCAAGCTCGATCCAGCCAAGTGTATCTTTGGCGTAAAGAGTGGCAAGTTTTTGGGTTTTATAGTGACAGACAGGGGAATTAAGGTGAATCAGGAGAAGGTCAAGTCTGTGTTAAGCATGCCATCTCCTCGATCTGTTAAAGAAGTGAAAAAGCTGACTGGGATGATTGCTTCTCTTTCTCGGTTTATATCCCGGTCAGCACACAGGAGTTACCCTTTTTTCCCGGTCCTAAGAAAGGCTCGACATTTTGGGTGGAATGAGAAGTGTGAACAAGCCTTCCGGGATCTTAAAAGTCATCTGGCAGAGCTTCCTGTCCTGGTAAAACCAGATCCCGGGGAAAAATTGTTTGTTTACTTATCTACTACAGAGTATGCTGTCAGCTCAGTACTGATAAAAGAAGAAGGTTATGATCAGAAGCTTGTCTATTACGTCAGCCATGCTCTAAGGGGACCCGAGCTCCGATATAGCGAGGTAGAGAGGATAGCGTTGGCTTTGGTTATGACTACCAGGAAGCTTTGACCATATTTCCTATCGCATCAGATCATAGTGCTCACTAATAGTCCCCTTAGGAGGATTATGATTCACTCAAAGGTATACGGACGGATGATCAAGTGGAAAGTGGAGTTGGGGAATATGATATTGAGTATAAACCCCGAGTTGCTATTAAAGCACATGCTCTATCAGATTTTTTATCCGAGATGGTTCAACCAGATGAAGAGGAGGTTTGGAGAGTTTTTGTGGACGGGGCATCTGGCCTTTTTTGATGTGGTGTGGGAGTAGTAATAGTACCTCCCCAGGGGGAAAAGATTAAGCTGGCACTTAAAATTGATTCTAGGGTGACTAATAACGAGGCAGAATACGAGGCTGTTCTTGCTGGTATCTGAGCTGCCCGGGAAGTTGGAGCTTCCCAGATTATTTTGTACTCTGATTCACAACTAATCACTTAACAGATAAAGGGCGTTTATGAAGCTAAAGATGACAGGATGATCAAATATTTACAGCTTATTAAAGCTCAAGCAGAAGTTTTTGTAGATTGGAGCATTGAAAAACATACCTCAGGATGAGAATGGGGAGGCAGATGCTCTGGCCAAAATGGTTGCCTCTTTATCAGAAGTCAGCACCCGGGAAATATTGCAAGTTTCCTGGCTAGTCCTCTCCACGGAAGAAGAAACATTGCTGACACTAGATGATTCTTGGATGACACCCCTGATCAAATTCATTATAAGCAAGGAATTGCCTGAAGACAAAGCTCAAGCTCAAAAAATCAAGAGAGAAGCTCACATGTTTGTTCTCTTAAATAATGTCTTGCACAGGAGATCATTTCATGGACCCCTATTTAAGTGCTTATCTTCGGTGGAGGTGGATTATGTCCTCCAAGAAATTCATGAAGGGTGTTGTGGCGAGCATCTCAGAGGAGTAGCATTAGCTCGGAAAACAATGCTTGCTGGATTCTGGTGGCCAACTATTACCCAGAACTCTGCCCGAGTGGTCCTGGCCTGTGAAGGTTGTCAACATCACTCAAATTTTTAGCACATCCCGGCCACTCTCATGAAGTCTATCTGGGCTTCTTGCCCTTTTGATCAATGGGATATGGACATTGTGGGTCCTTTTTATAGTTGCCCGGGCTCGGAAGAAGTTTTTTTTAGTGGCTAAAGATTATTTTTCTAAGTGGGTAGAAGCTGAGACCTTGGCCAAGATCATTGAGCAGGAAGTGTTAAAGTTTCTATTGAAGAATATTGTGTGCCGATTTGGAGTCCTTAGGAGACTGATCTCAGACAATGGGAGACAGTTTCAAAGAAAGAAAATTACAGCTTGGTGCTAGGAGATGAAAATTACTCAGTCTTTCACCTCTGTTTCTTACCCTCAAGCCAATGGTTAGACAGAGGTTGTGAACAAGATCATTTTGCAAGCCTCGAAAACTAGGCTACATGACAAAAGAAAAGAATGGGTAGAGGAATTGCCTAGTGTTCTCTGGGCATACAGAACTACTCTCCGGACACCTACTCAAGAAACTCCTTTTTATTTAGTATATGGTTCTGAAGCAGTTCTTCCAGTTGGAATAGGACAAACTTCTGCCAGGGTAGAATCTTACCCGAGAGATAATGATCAAATCCGGGCTATAGAATTGGATTTTGTGGAAGAAAAAAGACAACGGGCCCTAATTCGAATGGAAGCTTATCGAGGTCGGGTTATGAAATCATATAACAAGAAAGTCCGAATCCGAGACTTCCAAGTAGGAGATCTGGTCATGAAAAAAGTTAATCAAGCGGGAGATGTGGGAAAGTTGGAAGCTCGATGGGAAGGGCCTTATAGAATAACCCGGAAGGTCAGCTCAAGAGCTTTCCATCTGGAAGATGCTCAAGAACGTTCCCAACAGACCTTGGAATTTATTTCATTTAAAAAAGTATTATGGTTGACATATGTAATTATTTGTTTGAAGATATAATGAAAGATCTATTTTCTAAGAGAAATGTTGTGCATATGATTGTTATATCTTAGTATGGGATGTACAAAGCCCCGGCTAATTCATAAGCCCAGGGCACTACACCTTGGCTCGGGGCACCACACCTCGACCATTCTTAAGTCCGGCGACATGATCCTCGATCCAAGGCTCCGTACCTTGGTTATTCATAGGCCCAGGGCACTACAACCTGGCCCGGAGCACCACACCTCGACAATTCCCAAGTCCAGAGACATGATACCCGGCCCAAGGCTCCGTACCTTGGTTATTAATAAGCCCAGGGCACTACACCCTGGTTCGGGGCACCACACCTTGACCATTCCCAAGTTCCGGGACATGATCCCCGGCCCAAGGCTCTGTACCTTTGTTATTCATAAGCCCAAGGCACTACACCCTGGCTCGGGGTACTACACCTCGACCATTAAAAAGGCCCAGGACATGATCTCCGGCCCAGGGTTCCGCACTCTGGTTATTCAAACAATCTGGGCTCTGTATCCTGACTTATTAGGTCTACACCTTGAAGGTTCATTAAAATGCAAGGATTTCTTATTCAAGGTTCCACATCCTGATTACTTATTAAAAGTTCTCGGTTTATTTACAACACTTAGTTATTTTCTTATGAAAAGAGATTGGGATTATAAAAAGCAATTAACAGAAAATTACCACACATGAAGAATGAAATTTCATTAATAAAAAGCCTGAATGCTGAAAATACAAGAAAAGGAAAATTACATTCCTAATATATATTGACATGGTCTGACCTCGGCTGCTCTTCTTCCTCGGAATCTTCCTTCTCCTCTTCCCCATCCTTGGGAAGCGAGGCAAAGGCTTGTCTGAAGTCAGGAAAATTGGCCTTATCCTTGGGCAGGAGTCCGGACTCATCAAATTGCTTCCGGTATTTATTAAAACAGGTCTTGAAAAGAGGATAAGCCCGATCTTCTACAGCCACCTTAAACTCTGGGGAGAGGAGGAAGGAATTTTGCAATTGCTCCCTGTTCCGTTCTGCTTCAGCCAGGGCCTTCTCAGCAGTTTCTACCCGGGACATTTGCTCTTGCATTCACTCCATCAAGGATTTGTTCTTGCCTTCAAGGACGGAGAAATTTCCCTGAATGGTTTCCTCCCTGATGAGGCCTTCATTAATATCTTCCCGGTTTTCTCCAGCTCTCGGTTGGCCTTATCCAAGTCAGCACGCAAGCCAGCCACTTCATCCGCATGAAGGGCTCGAACCCGAGACAATTCTTCTTGAAGTCGCTCTTGGGTTTCCTGGAATTACCGAGCTCGATTGTTGGAAAGGGTGACTGTGGTGGCTATCTCTTCAAAGGCCGAGATCATTAGCTGGATACCCTGTACAAAAGAAGTTAGTGAAAAAAAAAGAGACAAGGCAAAACAGCTTACTGCCAGGATCTTGTTGGAACCTTCGAAGATTTTGGTGTCGCCCGGGAGCTCCTTAGGTGCGTCTTCTCATCCGAGATGAGGAGTTGTTTGAAAATCCTGAGCTCGGTAGGAGTGGCTCCTTTCAAAAAAATGTTAGCTCGAGGAGGCTGGGAAGAAATAAGAGGCTCCTGGGAGGGCTCTTGGGTATGCTGTTGGCGGGGAGGGCGGGTCAACTGGTTTGCCCGAGAGGATTCTTGATCCCCTTCCTGGTTACTTTCAACCAGGATCAGCTCGGGGCTTGAAGCAGCCTTTCGCTTCCTCTGGCGGAGAGGGATGTGGTCCTTAGACTCTGGGTCTTCGAAATCTAAGGACTCTACCCGTGGCGTCTCCTGTTCTCGTTCAGTATTAGCCCGAGCTGACTCCTTCAGCCAGGCCGCCTCCTCTTCGGCAAGTTTTTTCTTCTTCTCAGCCGCAGCCTTCCGAGCTGCCAGCTTCTTCTCTTTGGCTATTCTCTCAGCCTCCAACTTCTTGCATTTTGGAGTTGTCTGCACAGGAAGAAAAAAGAAAAAAGGTTAGTACAAATTACAAGTATAAAGAAGAGATAGAGTGTTAAAGACAGGAGAGAAAAGAATTACCGGGTTGAGAGCTCGAGCCAACCATCTCATCAACTACCCGGTCTGTTGGGTCTTCAGCCTAGGCGCTCAACCCATAGGCAACAAGATTCTCCTGGGAGATAAGAGTGGAGGAGGAGTATTTTCTACCCTCTAACAAGTCTTGGCTTCGGGTGTAAATTCTTCAAATTTGTAAGCCCGGGGAAGAGTAAGTTGAGGGGGAAGAGAAGGGAGAAACCCGATCAAACAAGAGAGAGGGGCCGGGAGTTGAATATAGAAAAATCGTCATTTCCATCCCTTTTGTGTAGAAAGGATGTCATCAAGGAACCTGGCATTCAGGCGGACAGACAGGGAGAAGGCATTATCTCCCAGTCTACAAACAAAAAAATAGTGAAGGACGAGGGGATTGATGACAAGGTTATGCATTTTAAAAAGAACATAGGCCGAAGCCATGATGCGAAAGGAGTTAGGATGAAGTTGGTTAATAGGTACACCAAAAAATTTGGCAACCTCGATATAGAAAGGATGGATGGGGAACCGGAGACTATTTCTGACTTGATCCTTGAAGAAGATAGTGAAGCCGAGAGGAGGCTGATCAGCCCTATCAGAAGGACCGGGAATCAAAATGGAAAAAGTGGAAGGAATCGAGCTCAAAACTCAGAGTTCTTTGTCTGCCCCCGAGCGCAGAGTGCTGCTCCTTGAGGGGAACCAACGAACTCCCGGGGTCTCGGTGGAAGGAGGGTCAGAAGCCTGGGCTTTGCCTTTACCTTTGCTCTTTTTCAGATCTCGGGAATGGATAGAGGAAGAAGGTTTAGAAGAAAAGGGTTTCAACTGATGGGCTGTGGGTTTTTTTGAAGCTTGGGTAAAGATAAGACGACGAGGAGGAGAGGGGGTGAATCGGAGCGCAGCGCGGTGGACTCGTCACTAGGCGAGCCTCGCGCATTGGCCCCTGAATTGGAGGTGGTGGAATCAGACATGATTTAAGGAGTCAAAAAAGGAAACTTACGAGTTTTGGGGAAGAAGATGGTGGCTGTGCGTACGGATTGTGCGAATCAAGAAGCTGCGGTGCTGGAAGATCGCTGGAGTTGGAAGAGTTTGCACGACAGAGAGTTGAGAGAGAAATTTGCAAGAGTTTGGCCAAGATTTTGAATTTGCGAAGTAATTCCAAAAAAACTGGTGAGCTACTATATATAAAGGGCGGGAGTTAATCTCCACCGTTGATCTAAAAAGAAAGTAGACGGCTAGGATAGATTTTGGAAATTGTGCAGGTATATGAAAGGACATGCACGGATTTCGAGACGTGTCAGGTTTATCGGATTCTCAGAATAAGGAACGTTTTTCGGAGATATAAATGCTAGGACATATTTCATCATGACATCAGCCCTATTACCTGAGAATACTAAACGATAAAATATTTCAATCCCAGGAAATGCGAGGCCCCGGCATCTTATTGTAAGCCCGGATGATATCAATCCCCGACATGTCATTCCCTCTATAGGATATTTGAATCCCCCGATGCTTTTACAAAGCCTAAATTACTTTTCTATGAAAGCACAAGTATGACTGATCGGGACAGCGAGTAAGACTCTAGCCCGACTATTTTAGGGATGGGTGGTAATACCCCCCATAAAGATCCGGGTCATGGACGACCCGGAGTATTAAGTGGATAACCTAAATCAGAGCTAGTGTGCCGCGTACTATCTTCATCAACGGGCATTTATCCTCTTCTCGGGCTATCATACAAGCTCTCGGGTACCTTATCACCCTGGCTACCTCGAGAAAAGCACCGCACTCGAGTGTGTAGGCATGTGATATCTTATCTGTCAGAACTACAGGGATTTGACGTGTTAGATAAGTCATCAGAAAGCAGGGCATCCGCCCTACCATACTTACTGAAAACTAGGTAATGATTCGATTTACTATTATAAATAGCAGGTATACTTCTCATTTACTGAGGCTGGATTTTTGAACCCTCAAGCATACACATATATTGCTTGTGTTCTTCATTTTAACCTTGCTAACTTTAGCATCGGAGTGGCTACACCGGACAGTCCTCCGACGCCCATTCACGAGTTCCTTTCTTGTTTGCAGGTGTTATTGAGGCCATTATCCTTACTCAAATATCCTAAACACTAAATAACCTTCATTATCCGATGGATTGCACACGTATCTCTTATCCGATTCACTTGGATATCATCACATAGTATCATTCCACTTTTCTCAACAATTTTCCACAACTTATTTCTGTAATTTCATTTATAAGAGTGAAATAAAATTTTTAAAACAATTAATTTATTTATTGGGGATTTTGACGTACATACAAATTATTTACTAGTTGCGCATATATGTGTTGTACCAATAGTCATACGTGGCCTGGTGTTTGAGACACTGATAATGGATCAATAATAAGCACACATGCATGCCATTAATTTTCTTCGACTTTTCTCGAAATTGTGGTTGTAGGGTAGCTACGCTTATTAATGACCAACCGCAATACAATCGACCAGCTGGCCGATGCACTCACCAAACCACTCTCTCGCTATCAGCTCAGAGACCTTTCTGTCAAGATTTGTGTCACCGTTGGAGCACCAATTTGAGGGGGCCTATTAGGTTAACATATCTTACTCAATATTTGTGCAATCTTGTCATTTCATTGTAGTCTTCTCATTTAGGATAGTTAGAACAATTAGAATATTTACTGTATATTCTTGTAACTTTCTAATTAGGCAGTGACCTATTTTAGAATTCTATATGTGTACATATTCTTGTATCATTCTGATACCCCCATAAGGATCCGGGTTATTGGTGACCAGGGTACCATCAAAAACCCGAGCACTACATTTCTCGAGCATTCTCCGAACAGCTCGATCTCTCACTCCATCACCCGGGCACTTCTCCTCTCCCCGGGCAGTCATCATAGCCCGGGCTCTTATACAAGCACCCGAGTAACCGACCACCCGAGCCACCTCGAGAATTGAACTACACTCGAGTATGATTGATACAGGCCGTCTAATCTGTCAGAACAACTTGGGCTTGGAGTGTCCTAGAAGTCATCAGAAACTAGAGTATGGGCAATCGACTTGCCATACTTAGTAGGTGCCACTGGAATCAAGGTACCTACCTCATTTTCAACTATAAATAGCAGGTATTAATGTCATTTACAGATTTTGAAATCTTTGAACTCTCAAGCATATACATATTTTCAATCAAATATTGCCCGTGTTCATCTTCAACCTGCTGACTTAAGCATCGGAGTGGCTACGTCGGACACTTCTCCGGCGCCCATTCGCGAGTTCCTTTCTTGTTTGCAGGTGCTTTTGAAGCCATTATCTTCAATCAAATTCCCCAAACATTATAAATTGTTCATTTGATCCGTTGGAGCTCCCGACCCGGCTCATCCCATGTCAGCGAGATCATATCATTGGCGCCGTCTGTGGGAAACTTGAGGTTAAGGTGTTGATATGGCTCATACTCGAAGAACTAACCAAGAAAATTCTCGGGCTCATGGGGATAATGCACGTACTTCGGGGCAAGGTGATGGTGTTCCTCCCACATGACCCAATCTTATTACCATGACCCCGGAAGAGTTGGCTAGAATAATCTCCGAAGCGGTGGAGATGGCTGTGGCCAGGAGAGAAACTTCTCATCAAGTTACACCACCCGGAGGGGGGCAAGTTAATGAGCAGCAGCAAGAGCAAGAGTTAAGGGAGGAGGAAGTGAGAGGAGAGGATGAGGAGTCTAGTGCTGGAACCAAATCACCTACCGTGGCTGAGGAGCTGTTGGAACTAAGACAGAAAATGAAAGTTCTAGAAGGGCAGTTGGAGAGCCGTAGTATTTCTCGGGCGATTACTAAGGGTTGCCCGTTTGCTGATATTATTGTCCGGGAACCTCTTCCCGGGAACTTTGAATCCGCCAAAGTAAAAGATTACGATGGCAATGCGGATACTGAGGAGCACCTAGCCAGGTTTGAAAACATGGCCATGTTACACTGCGACACAGATCAAATCAAGTGTAAGGTGTTCCTCACCACTTTGGTGGACTTAACTCAAAGGTGGTTTGAGGGACTGGCCCCTCAGAGTATTAATTCATTTAAAGACTTCTAGAAGGTGTTCCTACACCACTTCAGTAGTAGCAAGAAATACAAGAAGACTGCTTTTAGTCTTTTCGAAGTTAAGCAGAGCCCGGATGAAAGTTTGAGGGCTTATATCAAAAGATTTAATAGAGTGGCTTTGGATGTACCTACCTGCGCTACCGAAACAAAAACTAAGGCATTTACACAAGGCTTGAGGGAGGGTGAATTTTTCAAGTCGTTGACCAAAAAAGTGCCCGGGGATATCGAGGACTTATTATCCCAGGCAGAAAAATACATCAACATGGAGGAAGCCCAGAAGCAGAAGAGGGAAGCCGTAAGGAAAGAAAGAGGAGACCGGGTAGCTAGGCCCGAGGAGAAAGGACAGAGAAGGAATAATCCAGGACACTTCTCTCACCACGTGCCTCTTAAGATTGTCAGGGACAGAGAGGTCCAGAAGTGCAGTAGGGATCTGGCCCCTGACCATCAATTATCCCGGCCTGAGAAAAGAGGATTTTGTACTCTCCATAAGGTGTGTTATCACAACACCGAGGATTGCAAAACATTGAAGGGAAACTATTCCTCCCCTTCCGCCCCAGAGCAAAGTCAAGCCAATAAGAGGCCGAGATTTCCATGGACATCTCCACAGCCAGGGTCCAGCGCTCGGGGAGGAGGTATGAGGAACGTACCGAGAGGAGAGCCCGGGAGGAGAAGAGAGCCCGAGCTTGAGACAAAAAAGAATTCACCCCTTGCTACGGGGTTTATAAAAATGATATCAGGAGGCTCTACTGATGGAGACTCCAACCGGGCAAGGAAGTCGAGGAGTAGGAGGGAGAGTATGGAGGTAGAGGGAATGAGGAGGAGCGAGGCGGTCATCAGTTTTGGCCCAGAGGATTTGAAAGGGGTGAATCTACCCCACAATGATGCCCTGGTTATCCAAGCCCGGGTGGCAAATTATGACATTCTGAGAGTCTTTGTTGACTCGGGCAGTTCTGTAAATGTAATTTTTAAAGATGCTTTTGTGCAGATTGACTTGCAGGGTTATCATTTGGAAGCCGTGGAAACTGCCCTCTTTGGTTTTGCTGGCCATGTGGTTTACCCGGAAGGGGAGATTGTCTTACCACTAACCCTGGGCTCCCAGGATTTCAAAAAAACGGTGATGACTTCTTTCACTGTGGTGGACTCCTCATCCTCTTATAACATCATACTAGGGAGGCCGGCCATGAATGAGCTGAGGGCTGTGGCATCTACCTACCACCAAAAGATAAAGTTTCCTGTGGGAGCCTGGGTAGGAGAAGTCCGGGGAGATCAGCCTTCTTCTCGGAAATGCTATGTGGAAGCAGTCCGGGCGGACCAGAGCAAATCCAAGAGGGAAGCGAAGAGAGCTAGAATGGATGAAGTAGGAGGAAGAGTGGCTCGGGAAATCAGTGCATCCACCCGGGTTAGTCTGATTGACTGTTTAAAAGCTAATATTCATGTGTTTGTCTGGTCCCAACAGGAGTTGACGGGGATCTCTCCCATGATATCGGTGCACCAACTGAATATCCTCCCGGGATCTCATCCGATAAAGCAAAAAAAGAGACACTTTGGTCCTGAAAAAGACAGAATTATTGATGAGCAAGTAAAAGAGCTTCTGAAAGCCCGTCACATTCGAGAAATTCAATTCCTTACATGGCTCTCGAATGTGGTATTAGTACCTAAATCTACCGGGAAGTGGCGCATGTGTGTAGACTTCCGCGATCACAATAAGGCTTGTCCCAAGGATCATTATCCTCTGCCCCGTATTGATCAATTGGTGGATTCCACCTCGGGCTTAGAATTGCTGAGTTTCATGGATGCATACCAGGGGTACCATCAAATCCCCCTGGCCAAGAGTGATCAAGATAAAGCCAGCTTCATCACCTCAGGAGGTACATTTTATTATATTGTAATGCCTTTCGGGTTAAAGAATGTAGAAGCTACTTATCAGCGTCTGATGAAAAAAGTCTTCGAGAAGCAACTGGGACGAAACGTGGAAGTCTATGTGGATGATATCTTGGGCAAGACCCAGGAGGTTTCCAGCTTTATTGATGATCTAGAAGAAACCTTTGCCACTCTCGTACATTACGGAATCAAACTTAACCCAGCCAAGTGCATTTTTGGCGTAAAAAGTGGTAAATTCTTGGGATTCATAGTGACAGATCGGGGGATTGAGGTGAATCAGGAGAAAGTCAAATCCGTGCTGTGCATGCCATCTTCTCGATCTGTCAAAGAGCTACAGAAGCTGACCAGGAGGATTGCTTCCCTCACTCGATTTATTTCCCGATCAACACACAGGAGTTTTCCTTTCTTTCAAGTCTTGAGGAAGGCCCAGCAATTTGGATGGGATGATAAATGTGAACAGGCCTTCCAGGATTTGAAGATTCATCTTGCTGAACTCCCGATGTTGGTAAAGCCTGAGCCCGGGGAAAAATTGCTTGTTTATCTCTCTACTACAGAGTATGCTGTCAGTTCAGTATTGATAAAAGGAGAAGGTTCTGACCAAAAGCCTGTATATTATGTCAGTCATGCTCTGAGAGGCCCCGAGCTCTGGTACAGCAAAGTAGAAAAAATTGCCCTGGCCTTGGTTGTGACTGCCCGGAAGCTGCGACCATACTTCTTGTCTCATCAAATCATAGTACTCACTAATAGCCCTTCGGGGAGAATTATGACTCACTCAGAGGTGGCCGGGCGGATGATTAAGTGGGCGGTGGAGTTAGGGGAGTATGATATTGAGTGCAAACCCCGGGTGGCCATCAAAGCACAAGCTTTGTCAGATTTTTTATCCGAGATGGCCCAGCCCGATGAAGAAGAAGTATGGAAAGTGTTCGTGGATGGGGCATCTAGCCTTGCGGGGTGTGGAGTAGGTGTTGTGATAGTATCCCCCACATGAGATATGATTAAATTAGCAGTAAGAATTGATTCCCGAGTAACTAATAACGAGGCCGAGTATGAAGCCGTCCTCGCTGGTATCCGAGCAGCACAGGAGATCGGGGTTTCTCGGGTTATCCTCTATTCCGATTCGCAACTAATCACTCAACAGATAAAGGGAGTTTATGAGACCAAGGATGACAGGATGCTAAAATACTTACAGCTCATAAAAACCCAGGCAAAAACCTTTGTGGATTGGGGTATTGAACAAATACCCCGGGAGCAGAATGGAGAGGCGGATGCTCTGGCAAAAATGGCTGTTTCTTTATCTGAGGTCAGCACCCGGGAAGTGTTACATGTTTCTCGTTTAATCCTCTCCACAGATGAAGAGGCAGTACCAGCACCAGAGGACTCCTGGATGACATCCTTGATCAAATTCATTACATCAGGAGAATTACCAGAAGACAAAATCCAGGCTCAGAAAATCAAGAGACAAGCTCCCAGGTTTGTTCTCTTGAATAATGTCTTGTCCAGAAGATCAGTCCAGGGACCTTTATTAAAATGCTTATCTGAGGGAGAAGTGGATATCCTCCGGGAAATTCATGAAGGGTGTTGTGCTGAGCATCTCGAAGGAACAGCTTTGACCTGGAAGACGATGCTCGCCGGGTTCTGGTGGCCAACTCTTAGCCAAGATTCTGCTCGAGTGGTCCAGGCTTGTGAAGGATGTCAACATCATTCAAACTTTCAGCACAGCCCGGCCACTCCTATGAAGCCTATCTGGGCACCTTGCCCCTTTGATCAATGGGGCATGGATATTGTGGGCCCTTTCCCAACTGCCCGGGCTCAAAAGAAGTTCTTGCTGGTGGCTGTGGATTACTTTTCCAAATGGGTAGAAGCCGAGCCATTGGCTAAAATCACTGAACAGGAAGTATTGAAATTTTTGTGGAAGAACATTGTGTGCCGATTTGGAGTGCCCAGAAGACTAATCTCAGATAATGGCAGACAATTTCAGGGCAAAGAAATTACATCTTGGTGTCATGAAATGAAAATCACTCAGTCTTTTACTTCTGTTGCCTACCCTCAAGCTAATGGTCAAACAGAAGTTATTAACAGAATTATTGTACAAGCATTGAAAACCAGGCTACAAGGCAAGGGAAAAGACTGGGTGGAAGAATTACCCAGTGTTCTCTGGGCGTACAGAACTACTCCCCGAGCACCTACTCAAGAAACTCCCTTCAGCTTGGTATATGGTTCTGAAGCTGTCCTTCCTGTTGAAATTGGACAAACTTCTCCCCGGGTAGAATCTTACCCAGACAGCAATGATCAAAGTCGGGCCATGGAATTGGATTTGGTAGAAGAGAGAAGAGATCGAGCAATAATTCGAATGGAAGCATACCGAGGTCGGGTCATGAAATCATACAATAAAAAGGTCCGAGTTCGAGATTTTCAAATAGGGGATTTAGTCATGAAAAAAGTTAATCCTGCCGGGGATGTTGGGAAACTAGAAGCTCGGTGGGAAGGACCTTATAAAATTACCCAGAGGGTTAGCTCGGGATCTTTTTATTTAGAAGACACGCAAGGAAGCTCTCTCAAAAGACCTTGGAATGTATTTAATTTGAAGCAGTACTATGCTTAACAGATGTAATTGATTGGTTGAAGATATAATGAAAGATCTGTTTTTCTCAGAGAGAAGTATTATATTATTTGTCGAATCTCAGACTCGGGAAGAACCAGTTTAAAAGCCCAGGGCACTACACCTTGGCTCGAGGAACCACACCTCGACCATTCACAAGTCCCGGGACATGTTCCGAGGCCCAAGGCTCTGCACCTTGGTTCTAAAAGCCCAGGGCACTACACCCTGGCTCGGGGAACCACACCTCGACCATTCACAAGTCCCGGGACATGTTCCTTGGCCCAAGGCTCTGCACCTTGGTTCTAAAAGCCCAGGGCACTACACCCTGGCTTGGGGAACCACACCTCGACCATTCACAAGTCCCGGGACATGTTCCCCCGCCCAAGGCTCCGCACCTTGGATCTAAAAGCCCAGGGCCCTACACCCTGGCTCGGGGAACCACAACTCGACCATTCACAAGTCCCGGGACATGTTCCCCGACTCAAGGGTTAATCCGCCCTGATTATTTCAAACCTGACAGGATCCACGCTAGGGACATTCATTCGTTACGAAAATATGTGTTTTTCTTATCTCAATTGTTTACTAAGAAGTCCCGGTTAGTTCTCAACACTTGAAATATTTCCTGGATGTTTACATAAAAACAATGGTATTACTTGGATATTGAAAGATTAATCGAGGCACTATTGAAGGAAAGAAATTGTTCATTAAAAATCCGAGGACATGAATTACAGAAGTAAAGAAAAAAGAAAATACAACCCTAGTCTATATCAATATGGTCGGATCCTGGCTCGTCTTCTTGGTTTTCCTCCTTCGCCTCCTCACCATCCTTGGGAAGGGATGCAATGGATAGGCCAAAATCAGGAAAATTTTCCTTATCCTGGGGTAAGAGTCCAGCTCCCTCAAATTGTTCCCGGCACTTGTCAAAACCGGTCTTGAAAAGAGGGTAAGCCTTATCCACCACGGCCTTCTTGAACTCAGGAGATTGAAGGAAAGAAGCTTGCCACTTATCCTTATTATGCTCTGCCAGGGACAAAGCATTCTCGGCTTTCTCTGCCCGGGATTGTTGAACTTCTATCTGCTCGGATAGAGAATGGTTTCTCGACCCCGAGACAGACAGGGCACCTCGCAGATTCTCCTCCCGAATGGCAGCTTCATTGAGGTCCTCCTGAGACTTGTCGAGTGCCGTGTGAGCCGACTCCAAGGAAGCTTTTAGGATGGCGATTTCCTTTTCGTGAAGGCTTTTAGCCCGGGCAAGCTCTCCGTGCAGTTGATCTTGGATTTCTTGGGCAGCCCGGGTTTGTTGACCTTTCTTGGTAGCCTCCGCCGCCACTTCCTCGAATGCCGAGATCATCATTTGGGCAGCCTGTACGAAGCAAGTTAATAAAATAAAGGAGGATGTCTCGGGCATATATTTGCCCGGCTACCGGGGAAATGATGTCTCGGCATATATTTTTCCGGCTATTTGTCGGATTGACTCAAAACTTCTCATAACCTGATCCATGACCAGGGATCACCTGATACCCATGACCTGGGCCTCCGCGGGGGGCATCAGTACTCCCTCTCTAATTAGTCGGGCTAGAGTCATTCTCGTTGTCCCGATCAATATCTTGTTCTCAGTCGTGGAAAATTCTTGTCGTTTCATATTTTTGGGTATGTATGGCTGATGTCATGATGACGTATGCCCTAGAATTTGAACGGCCCAAAATGGTTCGAATTCCGAACCTGTCCTTTCATATCTCTGCACAATTTCTAAGATGCATCCTGACCGTCCTTTTACCTTCAGAACATCGGTGTAGATCCATCACCTCTATTAACATAAATCGAACCACTTTCTCCATTTCTCACTTTTTCACTCTCGCTTTCTCTGCAATCTTCATTTCACCTTCGGCGTACTGTGTTTCAACTATGGCGATTTCCATTCTCCAACCAGTCAACCTGCAAACAACTCGTAAGTTTTCCGCCTCCCATCTTTCCTAAACATGTCAGATTCTACTTCTTCTACTTCTGGAGCAAAAGCGCGCGACTCGCCAAAATGGATGTTGAGTTGACCAGGGTGGCAACCTCATTCTTCTGTTTGATGGGTTGTACTATAGTTCGGAGGGGCGACTGTATTCTTTTTTCAACATTCGACACTCATTTGTATCTTGAGAACATTCTTTGTGGAGGGTGCCAAATTGTGAATTAGGATTCGGATCCCGTGATTTATCCGAGCTACACACCTGGACATCATTGTCCCGAGCAACCTTCAAAGGCACATGATGGAAAAAATGCCCCGCATTTACCCTCTTATGAGCTCTCTCCTCGGGTCTGATCACCTGGTCACCTCTCTCTCTCTCTTTTCAAAGCATCTCGCTTCTGCTTCTGAGCTTCTTCCATGTTAATATAATTTTCTGCTCGGGCCTGAAGATCCTCAAAGTCCTCGGGCAGATTTTTGGTTAATGAGAAAAAAAACTACCCCACCCGTAGTCCCTGTGTGAATGCGGTGGTTTTCGTCTCAGGGGCGTAGAAGGGGACATCCAAAGCGACTCGATTGAATTTCCTGATATATGCCCTTAAAATTTCTTCAAGGTTTTGCTTTACCTCCAATAGGCAGAAAGTGGTTCTATTGTATTTCTTGCTGTTACTAAATTTGTGTAAGAATAATTTTTGGAAATCCTCGAAAGACAGAATGCTCTGAAGGGGCAGTCCTTCAAACCATATCAGGCCGAATCGACCAGAGTAGTTAACAACAACTTGCACTTGATCATGTCCTCGTGATAGTGCAACATATCCATATTCTCGAATAGGGCGAGCTGTTCTTCCGGGTCAAAACCTGCCTCGAGCCCCAACTTGCCCCTCCAAGATCTTCACTTTCCTCCTTAACTCTTCCAGTTCTTCCGCTATACTGGGGGGGATTTAGAACCAGCACTCAACTCTGTTTCCTCCGCTCCTCCATCTTCTTCATTTCCCCCTCCCTCCCACCTCTTCTCACGCTCAGGCTGGGTAGAATGATGGGAAAAGGCCTTTTTTTCCATGGCCTTCTCGTCGGCATCAAATATAATCAGCCAATTATTCAGGTGACAAGGCAATAGTAGGCTGAGGACCAATGAGTGGAGGACCACCTTGACCAGAAAGAGGTGGGTCACCTCCTGGAACTCGAGAGTTTTCTTGGTTAGTTCTTCTGGTAGAAGCCATATTCACGCGTTGAACTCTTTTTCCCACAGACGGCGCCAATGATGTGACTGGGTAAAAATGGGTATAATATGCGTGGGCAATTTCACCGGGTCGGATTAAGAAAATGATGAGGGCTGAGAACACAGCGAGATGTGCACAAACCAAAGGTTCTTCTCCCGAGAAAAACTGGTATTGTCCTGCAAACACGAAGATAACCACGTGAATGGGTGCCGGAGAGATATCCGGCATGGTCAGTCCTATGCTAAAGTCATCAGGTGAATGAGAAAAAATCCATGTAGCAAACAGAAATGCTGTAGAAATTGTGTATATTCTAGAGAATAAAATGATGTGGGCAAGATATATGTGAATGAATTCTAAACATATTTGTTATTTATAAGAATAAAGTCAATGATGACCTTGTTTTCAGTGCCCACTTACTAATTATGGCAAGATGGTAGCTCATACCCTACTTCTCTGACACGCCAAACTGTTCCTTTCGTCTTGTCAAATCCACTTGATTTCGTGAGTAATGATTATCAAGATAAGGTATCACATATTTGTGCGCTCGAGTGAGGTGTTATTATCAAGGTAATCCGGGTAAAAAGTCATCACCTGGGAACTTGTCTGGAAGCCTGGGGAAATGATTTCTCGGACATATATTTTTCCGACTATTGGTAACCCGGGAAAATGATGTCTCAGGCATATATTTGCCCAGCTATTTGTCGGATTGACCCAAACACTACAAAAAAAAAAAAAGGCAAAAGACAACGGTTTTTCACCATTGTCTTAGGTCAAATAAAACTGTTGTTAAAAGTCCTGTGGTTAAAGGGCGTGCTAAAAAACAACGGTGAAAAACCTTTGTCGTAGATCTTGTAAAATCGTTGTTATAAAAGACCCTGTGGTTAAAGAGTGCGCTCGAAGACAACGGTCAGGACTGTTGTCGTAGCTACAATTTGAGACGGTTTTTGAAATATCGTCGCTAATTAGCGACTACTTAGTAAACCGTCGCTAAAATTAGCGACAGTTTTTTAAAAAAGTTCGTCGCTAATTTTAGCAAGGGTTTGGCATGATTTCCGTCGCTAATATTTTCAGTAAAATAAAAAAAACTACTTTTAATAATTTAATAAATATATAAAATACTTACAATCTTGTTATGCTAACAATATTCCTGATCTTAATCAACACTTCAAAATTTACCAAAAATTAAAGCGAAAAAATTTACCCTAAATCGAAACTAAAATCGTGTAAGAGAGAAAAAATTTAAGTGTTGTGAAGTGATGCAGAGGAAAATGGATCATAAACGCAGATATTTATAGACCGTTTGCCACGGTTTTTGGTCTAACCGTCGTTATAATTTCATAAATTGTCGCTATTAGCGACAGTTAAACAAACATTGTCGCTATTAGAACCATCGCTAAAGTTAGCGACAATTATACAAAACCGTCGTAATTTTTAAATTGACGACGGTTTGGTAAACAACAGTTGCTAAATTTTGCGAAGGTTTTGGAAAACCGTCGAAATTTAATATTAACTACAAATTTTATAAAAAAAAAATTTGAATACAACGGTTTTTGTAAAACCGTTTTCTTTTACTATATAAAACAATAAGAAAAGACAACGGTTAGAACTAAAAAAACAGCTGAAAGACAACGGTTTAAAAAAACTGTTGTCTTTGACCTTTTACAAAACACGTTGTCGTAGCAAAAAAAAAACGCTCATAGACAACAGATTTTAAAAATCGTTGTTGTAGCACAAAAAAAAACGCTCATAGACAACGGTTTTTAAAACCGTTGTCGTAGATATATCAAAGACAATGATTTTAAAGATACTGTTGTCTATGAGCGGATTTTTTTGGCTACGACAACGGTTTTTGTTGAAACCGTTGTAAAAAAAAAACACAACGGTTTTAATAAAAACCGTTGTCTTTGATGTGTTGTTGATTGTGTATTTTCTTGTAGTGAAAACTTCTCATAACCTGATCCATGACCCGGGATCACTTGATACCCATGACCCGCGCCTCCCGAGGGGTATCAATTAAGATACTACAATATTATTAGTTTTTATTTATCAATGTTATGCAAAAACGCTCTCTGTACAATTATTTCACTATGTATTATTCGCGTTATTCCAAGTTCAATAATAGGAGAAAAATATTATACTGGTAGGATGGACTCATTACATAGAACTGTTGGAGTATTGTTTTCTTGCACCGGAAGATTAAAATTTTCAAAGAAATTCAGTTTTTGACAATCAAAAATATTCTTGAATTTCGTACGATTCAAATCCATGTATATGATGTTTAGTGTTATTTATTTTTGCATTCTAAAACACTGAACACTAAATTATTCCGGGATTAGCAAAGATAGTCCTTTTGCAATTCTCTATGACCATTCTACTGGAAGTTACGTCATTCTTCAGTCATCTAATTAGGCCTACAATTAGAAACTTTGTTCATCTTTTTGCTAATACGCTTATTATTGTTAAACAATGTCGGATGTCATTTCCGCCTCAGTCTCTGGGCGTGACAGTTTGGCTATAGCATGCGCCAATATGTAACTGCATGCATTTGTAGAATGACAATAACAATTAATTATTACAAGAAATCAATCCATCATATATATGCATTACTCGATATTGTCTCTAAACTACAATACAATCTAAAAATAAAGAGAAAAGGACAAAAATCGATTCACTTAGAATCGAATTATAATCTTGAGAAACAAAATAAATATGGCTAGCTAGAAGTATTAATTACTATTATCTCAATAAGAAGATTATTAGATTATTAGTAGGGTTTTGTTTAGTGATTTGGTGACCCCAATGGAAAGTACATTCAAATTTCACCATGAGCTGCCTCTTGAAATAATAGTGTTCCTCATTTAGTCTCGTTCATACAACAACACATGAATGCACAGAGGAGTAATATACAACCATCATTATGTTTTCGGATTATTGCATATACGTACCTCAAGTAGTTGGTGTAGGTACACGAGTTTATCTCGAAATCCCGAGTCCAAGTTCGAATCCGAGTCTTGAGTGTTATGCCGCATGGCTCGGTACCGACCATCTGTATCAGTTCGCATGTGTGATACATTGCTTTGCATAGCATTGTACATCGAAACATGCATGCGGGACGCCCTAACGACCTAGATGCTTGTCGAGCGCCGCACGCGAACACCTGAGCAAATGACTTGGATACTTCCTTTTCTTTTCTGTTGTCCAAAACAAGGAATTGGCTGCCTAGTGTGCTAGTCCTAGAACCTCGAGTGTTAGAATAGATAGCCCTATTATGATGCATTTCATTTTTTGGTTCCAGTTTTATGTGAGGGCATCATCTTATGTATACAATGACGTATCTTTTGGATCTCGGTTTTCTCTTGCCCAAACGCAGTGGAAGTTTTAAAAATTTTATTTTATTTTGACAATCAAAATATATTTGTTTTAGGCACTCGTATGGTTTTACGATCAAAACATTCATAGGGCATTTAGAATTTATACTTTTGGTGAATTAATCACACGTCTCTAACTAATCTGGGGTTAGCGGATATAGCTCTTGATTAATTCCCTACGAACTTTCTTCAAGGACTCCTTCCTTCAATTTTCTAATCAGGTCCACGACTAGATGATTTGTTCATCTTCTAATTTGCACTAGAAAAATTAGAAGAAGTTTTACGTTGGAGATTAAAGTTTGAGAGACAGCTCAAACTCCTTTTCAAAAAGGAGAGGGCCGAAATTCTATGAGAGGAGAGGGGAGTGTTTTTCGAAAATTATGTTTTCTTGGAGGCTAGGGTTTTTCGAAAAATTATGAATGAATTTATTCTAACCTTAAGCCTAATACACATATATATAAGCTTAGGGCTCATTAATAAATTAAATACTTAATGGGCTTAATCAATTAATTATTCTAGTCTAACTAGTTTAATTAATTAATTAATCTTTTAAAGTCCAATTAAGAACCTTAATAATATGTATGTTGGTCTTGTACTCCTACAAGCCCATTATACATATACTCATTACATTTAATTTAAATCCCATATAAATTCAACATTTGAATTTAATATTTAAATTATAAATTCAACTCCTTGAATTTATTACCTCCAAAATTTAATATTTAATAAACTCAACATTTGAGTTTAATAAAATTTTATAAATTCAACTCCTTTAATTCATTCTCTCCAAATTTCATAAATTCAACTTCTTGAATTTAAAATCTCATAAATTCAACTCCTTGAATTTATTTTCTCAAAATTTAATTATCATAAATTCAACTCTTTGAATTTACTATATCATAATATAAATTCAACTCCTTGAATTTATTTTCTCAACGGGCACAAACGATCCAGTGCTTGTGTGACCCTCAATGGTTCAGGGATACAGCTAGCCGTGGGTTCACAACTCTTTGTGATTCAGAATAACATTTATTCTTATTCGGGCTTACCCTAGTTAGCCCCATTCTTTTCATCAACACCTTGATCAAGAATGTCAGAACTCATTTCCCATCGAATCATGGTAAGAGCGTCTAGTAACATCGCCCCATGATCCCCTAGGTATCACTGATAGTGCCTGCAAGAACCAGTCTCATTATGATTAACGTACAGTACGGTCCCTTCAACTCATATATCCCGATCGAATCTGCAACCATTGGTTCATCGAGGGATGCATATTAATTCGATAACAATGTGACACATATAATAGTGGCATCGCGTGTATTATTTGGAAAACTCCTTCTCTAACGTACATCTCATACTCTGGTCAGAGATTTAATGCACTATTATTACTTCAGATCACATAGGATACCCACACCCGTAGGTGAGCGATGAATCCCCGACTACAATGCACTGGCTCCTATATGTGTCGCAACTATACCCAACCTTGCCACCTGATGACTCTCCTGGATCCGATAAACGAGTCAAAGAATAGCCCTAGCATATAGAGTCTCAGTGTTGTCCCGGGTCGTAAGGCCTAATGGTGTACAATCATAACCACGGAATTATCCTCTCGATGAATGATAACCACTTGGAAAGTCCGATGGAGGGTTGTTCGGTATAATCATCATTTGACTACCCATCTGCATGTTTGGACATCTCTATGCCCTTATCAAGAAATGCAGTACACAACATCACAGATGCTAGTCTCATGCTCAAGCGACCTTTATCCCTGTTTTAGGTGGCTGAATCGAATAGGAATGAATTTAGAATATGCAGTGTTTACAAATGAGTTTCAACATCGAATTACGATTCATTTGTATTAAAGCATAATCTAGGACTTTATCTATACTGTTTGCATGAGTATACAGATAAAGTATAACGAAACCATTAAAAATTAAATTATATTAAAATAAAGATTGTTTATTACATTGAGTCAATAAATTCCCCAGCCAATAATTGACTTACAGGGCATCTACTCTAAAAGTATCATACATTATAGTTTGTCGTTTTACTAAAAATTATAAATGTCATTAACGGTTCAATTATCATATATCAAAAAAAAATTATCTAAAATTTATGTTTCGATTATTGGTGGCCACCAATCCCTCATCCAATGCATGATTGCACTAATTTGCATTAATTCATGAGAATCAAAACATGTAATATTGGATTTAATACCGATAGTTAGATCAACTGTTTCATACTTTATCGAAGTTATATCTAGTTATAATGATGTATTACAAATTTTTTAAAATATACAACAACTGAAAAACCATATTTAATTTAATACGATCTCCTATCAGAGGCAATTATTTCTCAATGAGAATCAATTTGTACTTAAGAAATCATTATGCGAGGTTTAATTTTAAGCACTTATCATGATTGAATGGGTGAAGCCAACTACAATATATTCTAATAAAAGGGAAAAGCGTAAAAAAGAATAATTGATTCACATGGACCAGAATACGTACTCTTCTTAATAAAATAAATAAATACGAACAAGAATAATAGTTATTAATAGTTCCATAAGAACATGATTTTTAGACACCCCATGCATGGATAAAAATTTCATATTTCTTTATGAGGAGCCTCTGGTTGACTGCTCAACAACCGTTTTTCTCCCGGACGGCAACGCTCATTCGGAGTGCAACCTCGATGGTATTCGTTTGCAGGGTTCGGAGGTGTGTTTTGTTTTGGAATCCTATTGGCACCCAAATCAGGATACTTAATCACGTTGCATTCTCCGAATTTGGAAGACACCAGCAACAATGAGACACAAGCGAAAGCCAGAATCTTTAAGTTTGCCATCTTTTTTCCCTCTACTTGTATAATATTCAATGAGGGTTTTCTTTTTTTTTTAAAAAAAAAGAATTTATTATTATAGTTGTTTTGTATATATGTTCCATTTATAAGTTGAATGATTAGTTTTGTTTGCGAACCAAGTTAAACTGAATTTATCTACCTCTTATTACTAATGGATTAAAATGAAAGTTGATGATTACCGTTGAATATTTTTTATGGCTTAAAACATAAGAAAATAACTTTTTTGTGTCCACTAACTTGTTTAATTTTTTTATTTACGTATATTAATTTATCAAAATTTAGTTTTAGTGCACTAACTTTTAATTTTCATCTATTTTGGTCCAATTATTAGCACCCAAAATTTGAAGACTGTCCATACTGTACCAATACGAGTCTTTCCAACGTATTTATGTCCTTACTCAGCTAACACACACCTTGAGAAAGATCTCAAGGGGTTACCTATCCTAAATTTGCCCAAAGTGAATCACTCTTAACTTTTGAGTTTTTAAATGATAATATCCCTTAAAGAAGATGTACCTTGTTTAAATGATTAGTATCTATCAATATTTTATGTCTCTCATTCTGATATGAAAATGGTTAAATCATACTCCCCGTTGCCTAGTCATTTGTGTGGTTTCTATATTTCAGGTATTAACTGTCACGTCCCGATACCGGGGTGAGTTGATATCCGGCGTTGTTTTACAATTATTCAATCGTAAATCAACGCCGGATGTCAACTCACCCCGGTATCGGGACGTGACATTTAAGTTGGTATCAGAGCCGACCTCTCCTAGTACGATATGGGTTCGGGGACGAACCAAGCGAAAGCTGGTGGGCATGTGAGGCCCAAGGCCGAAGAGGGCGGGGGGTGATCGCCGGTGCCATGAAGTTGCATGGACAATGAGCGGCTCCTGGCAGGCTTCTAGGCGGAGGTAACATGAATGAACCGATCTTACACCGGAAGGAGAGGGATTCCGAGACTCTTCAATGTAATGGACTGTACAATTGAAGAGGGCTTAAAAGATTTGATATGTACTACTCATACCACAAAGGTGCATCTTCTTTTCGGTAGCTCATCACATAAGAACTTCAAAGTTAAGCGTGCTTGACTTGGGGCAATTCTGGGATGGGTGACCTCCTGGGAAATTTCCTAGGATGCGTGTGAGTGAGGACATAAGCACGTTGGAAAGATCCGTCTTGGTACAGTGAGGATAGTCGTTGAATCTGGGGCGTTACATTTGTTGGATCTCGGTTTTCTACATGTCCAAACGCAGCGGAAGTTTTAAAATTTTTATTTTATTTTGACAATCAAAATACATTTGATTGGGCGTTCGTATGGTTTTTAATAAATCAAACATTCATAGGATGTTAAAAATTATACCTTTGGTGAATAATTTCACTTGGCACCAACTATTCCGATATTAGCGGATGTAGCTCTTGTTGTAAATCCCTTCGAACTTTCTTCAAATCTCCTAATCCGGTCCACGACTGGAATATTTGTTCCTCTTCTAAATTGCACTAAAAATTTAGAAGATTTTTGCGTTCGAGATCAAGAGAACAAAATTTGTTTAAAATTTTGAGAGAAAAAAATTTGCCTTGCAAATTTCAAGAGCCAAAAGTCTATCTCCAAGTTGAAGAAACTTTCGGATGCCTCATTCATTAAACAAGAATCAAAATCTTATATTTTTGTCTAATCTTCAATTTACTTAATTAATTAGATTAATTAAATCAATTAAAGATTCTACAAATCTTTGCATGCCAAATCATGAAACTCTCGGATGCATGTTAATAAATAAGAATAAAATTCTTATTATTATTTTTCTAATCATTTCTTTACTTAATTAATCTAATTAATTAAGTTAATCAAAGATTCCAAAAAAAATGCATCTCATATCATGGTCAATCTCGAATGATGTATATATTTCTTATAATATCATGCATCATTATTATTTTGATTTGTGTGCAAGTTTATAAAATTATGGTATCATGAATATTTTCATATTACATAAATCAATACCATATTTTATAAAAACTTAATGGGCTATATTTTAACTCAATAAAATATAATTAATCATTAAATCACATTTGAACTTTAATAAATTTGCATGATGGGCTTATACTCTTACAAGCTCATGATTCATGCTCCCATTACATTAATCTCATCATAATCCCAATCGACGATCCAATATCATCGATGTAACAAATTCAACTTATTTGTTATTATGATGCACACTTTAATCTCGAGATCACCAATGTCTAAATAAGGCAGGTGCACTCTCTTTGACTGTTTTAGCAGTCATGCTCTCAAAATTTCTATAAGCTTATCGATTGATCATATCAAACTTATTTCTTATAAATTCAACTCATTGAATTTATTATCTCAACGGGAACAAGATAATCCAGTACTTGTGTGACCCTCAATTGTTCAGGGATACAGCTAGCCGTGGGTTCACAACTCTTTGTGATTCAGGACAATTTCCTTTATTCAGACTTACCCTAGTTAGCCCCATTCTTTTCATCAACACCTTGATCAAGAATGTCAGAACTCATTTCTGATTGCACCCATCGGATCATGGTAAGAGCGTCTAGTAGCATCGCCCCATGATCCCCTAGGTATCACTGATAGTGCCTGCAAGAACCAATCGATTATGATTAGCGTACAGTACGGTCCCTTCATCTCATATACCCCGATCGAATCTGCAACCATTGGTTCATCGAGGGTTGCATATCAATTCGATAACTATGTGACACATATAATAGTGGCATCGCATGTACTATTGGAGAACTCCTTCTCCAACGTACATTTCATACTCTGGCCAGAGATTCCACGCACTATTATTTCATCAGATCACATAGGATATCCACACCCGTAGGTGAGCGGTGAATCCCCGACTACAATGCACTGGCTCCTATATGTGTCGTAACTATACCCAATCTCGCCACCTGATGACTCTCCTGGAGCCGGTAAACGAGTCAAAGAACAGCCCTAGCATATAGAGCCTCAGTGTTGTCCCGGGTCGTAAGGACTAATGTTGTACAATCATAACCACAGACTTATCCTCTCGATGAATGATAACCACTTGGAAAGTCCGAGGGAGGGTTGTTCGGTATAATCATCATATGACTACCCATCTGTATGTTTGGACATCTCTATGCCCTTACCAAGAAACGCGGTACACAACATCAAAGATGCTAGTCTTGAGCTCAAGCGACCTTTATCCATGTTTGAGGCGGCTGAATCGACTAGGAACGAATTTAGATTATACAGTGTTTACAAATGAGTTTCAACATCGAATTACGATTCATTTGTATTAAAGTATAATCAAGGACTTTATCTATGCTGATTACATGGGTATACAGATAAAGTAAACTGAAAGCATGAAAAGTTAAATTATATTAAAATAAAGATTGTTTATTACACTTGAGTCCATAAATTCCCTAGCCAACCGTTGGCTTGCAGGGCATCTACTCTAACAACATTAACCACCTATATTGTGGTCATGTACCTCCTTGATCCCCTAGAAAATCGGCTCCGAGTGTCACATGTTCACTGGCTTCCGTTTGATTCTCGAACCACAGCGGGTGTCACATGTTCACTTGCTTCCGTTTGATTCTCGAACCACAGCGGGTGTCACATGTCCACCAGCTTCCGCTTAGTTCGTCTCCGAAACACATCGTGCTAGGAGAGGACATACTCTGATGCCACTTAAACGTCCAAGATTTTACATTGGGCATGCATTAAATAAGAATTTGAACTAACATTAACACTCGCTTGTGGCTTTGACTAAGAAAATTCAATGCCTTGCCGTATATCCTACATGTAGTAGAAAAGCTGAGTAAAATGCTTGTGAAATATTAATTGGAAGCCTCCCACAAGACGATAAAGGAATCGATGCTTTAACAAAAGTGTAAACTTAATATAATTTAGAGTCTTTAATTTGATGTAATTCCCCCACCAAAATGAGTAATTTCTAAAAATTTTAGGTCTTCTAGAAAGAGTAAAACAGATAAGTAACACCATTGTCAAAAAGACCAACATGATTGGTTTTAGCATTTGAATCCTGGTAGATATTCCTGTTAGACTAGGTGTCTTACGACCCAACTTTTGACTTTGACTTTAATAATATTTTACGATTTTATCTAATTATGACATTTACTTTATCTGTATACTAATACAAGCTGCATAGATATCATACTTGAATATATAATAGGTACCACGAGGTCTACCACTCAAAGTAAGATCATGAAACTCATTAAGAAGTGTACCATATGTTTTAAACAAGTTTATAGTCGAATCAGCCGCATAAAATAAGGATAAAGGTCGCTTGAGATTGAGACTAGCCTGTGATGTTAACATTATGTTTAAATAATAAGGACAAGAAGACGTCCATTAATACAGATGAGTGATATTCTAGTGTATAGAAAGAACTTGGATGAGCATGTTGAACATTTGAAATTTGTGCTAATAATACTTAAGACTGAAAATTTATTTCATAGAAAGAACTTGGATGATATTTTAGTATATAAAAAGAATTTGGGTGAGCATGTTGAAAATTTGAAATTTGAGATAAAAACACTTAAGACTGAAAATTTGCATAGTAATCTAAAAGGGTTTGTGTATTTTACAAGAAAACATTTTTTGCTTTGGTTATGTTGTGAGTTATCAAGGTATACAAGTAGATGAGGAGAAGGTAAGTGTTATTCGAGACTGACCAACGCCTATTACTATTGGTCAAATTTGAAGTTTTTGTGGCCTTGCGAGTTTGTATTGTATATTTGAAAAGGATTTTAGCACTTTGGCTGCACCTATAAATGAAGTTATCAAGAATAATGTTTCCTTCCGTTGGGGCAATGAGCAAGAGAAATCCTTTAATATCATAAACAAAAACTGA
This sequence comes from Primulina huaijiensis, assembly GCF_012295235.1. Lineage (NCBI taxonomy): Eukaryota > Viridiplantae > Streptophyta > Magnoliopsida > Lamiales > Gesneriaceae > Primulina > Primulina huaijiensis. The sequence goes on from NC_133309.1 coordinate 5,028,630, forward strand.
TTAATGAATCTTTACTTGTATTGCTTGATTTTTCTAATACTTTTGAAATTGAATGAGATGCATCAGATTTAGGTATTGGAGGCGTATTGATGCAAGGAGGACTCCCAGTCAAATATTTTAGTGAGAAACTCAAAGCAGCGGCTTTGAACTGTCCAACATATGATAAAGAGTTTTATGCATTGGTGAGATCTCTTGATGTTGAACATATTTGTGAGAAGTGGTTAACATGTAGACAAACAAATCTTAGGGGGGTGTATTCAATCTTAGAAATTTAATTACTTTTATTGATTTTTGTAGAATTTAAAAGTTTAAAGGTATTGAACATAGACTTTTATAAACTCTATAAAAGTCTAGTGGTATTCAAATTAGATTTTTCTAGATTCTTAAAAAATCTAGTGGTATTCAATCTTAACTTTTTAAAAATCTGTAAAAATCCATATGTATCCAATATTTTCATAGATTCTCAATGATTCTAATATAATTCTTTATGTATAAACTTTAAAACTCTAGGTACAACTATAGAAACTCAAAAATTGTCTTCTATTCACCCTAAAGATTTTGGTAGACTTTTAACACTACAAGAAATTTGACATTCCACAACGCACATACGACAACGGTTTTTGTGAAAAACCGTTGTCGTATGTTTTTAACAACGGTTTTAGTGAAAACCGTTGTCGTATTTGCGTTTTTTTAAGCAAAAGACAAAGGTTTTATAAAACCGTTGTCGTTTTGGGGGTCAAAGACAACGGTTTTTAAGATCAATGACAAAGGTTCTATAAAACAATTGTCTTTGAGCGTTTATGACAACGGTTCTATGAACCGTTGTATATTAGCGTGTTTTTTTGGACAATCAACAGCGGTTTTCGTTTTGGGGGTCAAAGACAACGGTCTTTAAGATCAATGACAAAGGTTCTATAAAACAATTGTCTTTGAGCGTTTATGACAACGGTTCTATGAACCGTTGTCTATTAGCGTGTTTTTTTAGACAATCAACAACGGTTTTAGAAAACCGTTGTCGATTAGTGTGTTTTTTGGACAAACAACAATGATTTGTGTAAACTGTTATCATATTTAACGACGGTTTTAGCAAATTTAACGACGGTTATAGCCAACCGTCGTTAATTTAAAAATTGCAACAGTTTTGATTAAAACCGTCGCTAAATTTAGCGACTGTTTAAAGTAAAACCGTCGTATTTTTAAATTAGCGATGGTTTTAAGCGACAGTTTAAAGAAAAATCATCGTATTTTTTAAATTAACGACGGTTTTACTAAAGCCGTTGTTAATTTTAGTAAAACGTCGTTAATTTTAGCGACACTTTTAGCAAATACGTCGCTAAATATAGCGACAATATAAGGAAACCCGTCGCAAAATTTAAACATGCGACGGTTTTGAAAATGCCGTCACTATTGGGGGTTGTTTTACCAATAAAGCGACGGTTTTTCCAAAAACAGTCGCAAACTGTCTATAAATACCCGCATTTTCGATCCATTTTCCTCCACCCAACTTCACATCACTTAAAATTTTTCCCTCTTACACAATTTTACCACTTCACAACACTTAAAATTTTATTTTTTACACGATTTTAGTTTCGATTTAGGGAAAAAAATTTCGCTTTAATTTTTGGTAATTTTTTAAGTGTTAGTTAAGATCAGGAATATTTTAAGTTTTTTATATTTATTAAATTATTAAAAATAAATTTTTTTATTTTACTGAAAAAATTAGCGACGGAAATCATGCAAAACCGTCGCTAAGATTAGCGACGAACTTTATAAGAAAACCGTCGCTAATTTTAGTGATGGTTTAGTAAACCGACACTAATTAGCGACAGCTTTGCATGGTTTTTCATAAACCGTCGTTAATTAATTTGAAAAACCGTCGCAAATTGTGGGGACCCGGACGCTAATCATGTTCTTAATCGTCATTAGAACTAATTAATCAATTATAATGAACAGGGTCTAACTTTTTTTTTATATTAAATATAATATCAAATGCGGAACGTAATGGAATCACTCTACTATCCATATCAGTATAAAAGAAAAGTACAAGTCTTGTACTATATACAATCATTTACAAACTAAGGTTCAACTATTAAATATCAAGTGTTCAACCCTATCTCAGATCAAGTCCGTAGTCTCCACTCTAATCACGATCTCTCTCTTCATCTCCTCGACCCTGAACTTGTCCCACCTGTTGTCATGCACACATACAAACACGACAACAGCCGGATAACGCCGGTGAGAATAAATCCCAGTATAAATCAACGAAACATGCAATCATATAATTAATATAAAGCATAAAGCAGATATCAGATATATATCAAAATCTAAAACATAAGTAATATCAACTATCAATCATACTCGTGACTCCACGACTCAGACTAGACTAAATCCTAGTCTAGGGTTCCCGGTTTCCAGACGATGGTATTCCTATATCGACAAACAGTAATAGAAGAAACTCCGATTCTATCCACGTCGATATAACCAAACATCCAGTGTCTTGACCTATCCGTCACAGACTGTGGCACTATCGCCAATACACTATCTTGTGACATCGGGCAATGTGCCCGTGGCGATCCCGCCACTCTCAGGTACTTCTGTCACAAGATCACTCATCTCATATTCGTCTAACACATGCTCTCTATACATCAATAGAACAAGCATATCAAATCAAATCAATGCAAATAATAACAAATAGTATGTGATTTAGGGAAATACAAGTATATCCTACTTGTGTCGATCTCTCAATACCACATTGACTTATACCTTTCGTTTGTAGTCTCGGTATGAAGAAACGGAAGTTCTGAACTCAAGATTGTCTCTGTAAATCTGAAAGGACATATCGAGAATAATAATATCAACCTTCCATTCTCAATTCAATACTGAATCTGATTAATCTGAATTTAATTCAAATCATCGGCATAATGGCACAATCTCAATATCCCCGTAAATACCATATCAACAGATATCAATTACCAATCATAATCCATATCCAATATAATCCATAATCCAACCATAATCCAAATCTGTCCAATACCACTCAATATAATCTGAAAAAATCATAACAAATCCGTAATCAATTTGTTTCTTAATCTGACTTCGATTCTACGATGTCTAACATGCCAAGAACATCATATATGAATCATATCCAATTCTGACAATAGCATAATTTCAAAACATATCAAAACGTAGCAAAAATTACGTCCAGTTGTAGTCTACGTCGATAGGAACACAGTACCGAAGTCGGATTCAAAATCTAACGGGCGGATCGAAATATAAAGGCGTAAGGATTTCAAAAGCTTTTTCTGAAACTTTTCTCGATTCCTCGATTCTCATTTCTGAGAAATAACCTTATATATATATAGCATGCATGGTTAAGATATGTGGCTCACTCTCCACACATTTCTCGATTCTTTTCCTTTCCCTTCTCCTTTCTGAAAGCTTGGACACATATATATATATCCACATGCATGCTGAAGAAACGTGGCTTATTTTCACACATTTCAGTCGGCGCTTGGGCGGTTGCAATCTACCGCTCGGGCGCGGGATGTTCTGTTCGAGACATTTCTTATTGAACACTGGCGCTCGGGCGGTCAAGAACTACCGCTCGGGCGCCAAACGTTCTGTCAAAAGGCAAAGCTGGTTGTGCACTGGCGCTCGGGCGGTCCTTTTCTACCGCTCGGGCGCCATAGGTTCTGTCCAACTTCTTGGCTTGTCTTGCACCGACGCCCGGCTACCCCACTCGAGCTCCTACAACCTCAATTTTGTTAATTAATCAATGTCTGACTACAGTACTAAAATCTCGGGCATTACACAAATTGTACCTACGACATCGGTTTTCACCGTTGTCTTCGAGCACACTCTTTAACCACATGCCCTTTAACAACGGCTTTACAAGACCTACGACAACGGTTTTTCTCCGTCGTCTTTAGACGTCTACGACAACAATTTTTCACTGTTGTCTTTGAGCTTACCTTTTAACCACAGGGCCTCTAACAACGGTTTTACAAGACCTACGACAACGGTGAAAAACCGTTGTCTTTAGTTTTTTTTTGTAGTGTAATCAAATAAAATATCTTTCTCACTCATATATCTCTCTCCTTCATTCAAAGACGGCGCTTTTCTTCTCTCTAAAGATAAGTCGAGGGTTCCTCGAATTTCAGAGGTATGATTCCTCTCTTGAATCATTATTGATTTGATAAAAAAAATATTATGATTTCTATGTATCTCTTCTGTGTTCCGTTCGTTATTTGTTTATATCTGTTTATGTGTGTGCTCCAAATTTTTGCATAGATGTTTTTCTTTTGAATCAAACGATGTGTGATAGATAAATAAAATTTTTACTAGATTGTTCTTATAACGTTGGAAGACTAAAAAAATAATGGTTCCAAATTCACAGTTGTTTTCATAATTTACCAGATACATATGTATTGAAGTTTGTTTTCAAAATCTGATGCATGTATTGAGTTTGTATAGATGAATACAAACATTTGTTTTGTTTTGAGTTTTATTTTCAAATTTTCTCGAAAAAGCATTTATAAATCTGTTTTTATATTGAAGTTTGTTTTCAAACAGATTTCGATACATTTGTATTGAAGTTTGTTTTCAGATTTTCTCGAAAGTTTGTTTTATACAATCTATAAACTCAATACATTTGTATTCATAATTTAAAAGGCCAATTCCCCTCGTCTCTATGCCCCAATCCTAACTCAATAAAATAGAATTTGAAATTTGTTGATTTTTTACTCTATTATTTATTTTATTTGTTTTTTTATGAAAACTGATTGAAATTTTCGTTTTTGGATAATTAATTCGTAAATCAAATAAATTCTTTGTTTAGAAAAATAAAAAGAAACACTCATGAAAATTTATGTATATGTCAAAAGAATAACCATTTATTTTATTTTGTGTCGGAGACTTATTTGTTATTTGCTTCTTTGATCAATACCTAATAAAATGTATATGCTTGTTAGCTTCTTATCATTGTATCTTTTATATATTTTGCAAGTAATACTATCTATGGGAGATTAACAAGCAAAATATAATGTGTGGACGACTGAAGAGAGTAATGAATTGCTAAAACTCATGGTTGATGCTGCAATGCGAGGATGGCGTGATAAAAATGGAGTATTCCTGCTTTAAACGAAAAACTTGGATGTGAAAAGACTATTACACAATATCAAAGTCGTTTAAAGTGGTTCAAACAACGATTCCACAATTATTGTAAGTTTATACGTCATAACTCTGGTTTTGGATGAGATTCTGTGACAAAGAAATTCACTGTTAAAGATGAAGTATATGAGGATTATTTTAAGGTAAGAGTCTTTGAGTTAAAATAATAAAATTTGTATTTATAATTATAATTATGACTAGTTTTAACACCTGATGTTTTTTATTCTTTATCAGTCTCATCCTAATCATTTATGCATGTTGAATAGACATGAGATTGAAATTTTGATTTTGTTAAATTGAATTGTGATTTTTTTCANTCTATCAAAATCTTGCAAAAAGTTTACAAAAATCCATGGAATTCTGTTTACAAATCTGTAAGATTCCATAAGAGTAAATAAAAATCTATCAAATTCACGGAAATCTATCAATTAAAAAAGTCATTGAAAGTCTTTAAATCTCTACAATGAATACACCCTACACAACCACATGATTTGTATATTCTACTTCTTATTTCTAATGAACATTGGGCTGATGTTTCCAATATATATTTTGTTTTGAGTTTACATAACTCTAAGAAGGGGAGATATTCTATTTTGAGAGATTGATCGTTTTTTTGTAAGATTTTGTCGGCTTTTGAATATGAAAGGAACCCAATATGAAATACGTATTTGCCGTTGACGAGAGAAAAATCAAAGCAAACCAAAATAAGACCTTGCTCGAAATTTCCCGGAACGTACTTACAATAAAAATAAAAAGTAATATTTTTTTATTGATGACCGAAATAAGAGATCTGTCTCACAAAATACGACCTGCGAGACCGTCTCACACAAGTTTTTGCCAACAAATAATTCATGCAAATTAATATTATTTTACATACTCAAAAACTCTCCAAGTAGACTTATCTGATTTGATCACCTCTTTTAACCAACCAACTTCAAGTTAGTGTTTTTTTAACACAAAACTGATATACATTGATTCAACTTTGGATTCCACCACACTTACAAATTCATAGTCTTCAAACCAGTTGTGTTCATATGGGTGCGACTTGATTTAAGAAATCGAAACGTTATCGAAATTTTTAAAGTTTTTTCACAAAATTGTACTAACAATTTATTCAATTTCATGAAAAGAAACCAAATTCAAAACCTTCAATACAATCAATTAACACATTATCAACCAAAGTTGTTGATCACATCCTCAATGAAACTAATTTGAGCATTATAAGAAGATCCACCTTCTTCCACAGCCATCCTGCTTTCCTTCTGCAATTTCCTCACCTTCTCCCTCACTCCACTATTCCCATCAACCTCCATCAGCCGCCGTATCGCCGCCTCTATCTCCTCTGATCCCACAATTTCCGGCTCCTCCTCCGGTCCTAGATAATCCTTGTTGTAGTCCACCCCGATAGCCTCCGCCATCTTTAATTCCTTCACAAGCTTAAACGCATTCAACTGCTGCTCGGCCTGCAACGGAAAAGTGGCGATCGGCACCCCACACCACACGCTCTCCAAAATCGAGTTCCAGCCACAATGAGAGACGAATCCTCCCACTGCGACATGCGACAGCACTGGTATCTGCGGCGCCCATCCTATCAACTTCCCTCTCCCTTTAGTCCTCTCCAAGAAACCTTCCGGCAGTATGCTATCGAAATCTTCATAATCTGTCGGAAGCTGCACCTTTCCTTTCGGTGGTGGCTTCCTTACGGACCATAGAAACCGGTGCCCGCATCTCTCCAACGCAGACGCTATCTCCTTCAACTGTGGCACCTCAAAAGTCCCTCTGCTTCCAAAGCACAAGAAAACTACCGATGAATCCGGTTGAAGATCGAGCCATTTCTTGATCTCGTCGTCACCGGACTGGCTATTGGAGCTTCCAAACTGATGGTTTAAGTTCAGAATGGGTCCAACGGGGTAGAGTTTTGGCGCCTTCCCATTCGACAAAGATCGAATAGCATAAGATTCAAGTTCATAGAATGTGTTGACCAAAACACCTTTGATTCTTGAATATCTTTTAAAACAATCAAACGACAATTCAGTTAACGGACCTTCTGTCACCACTGCAGCAGGCAAGACCGTGGCCGGAACTTTAATGGAAATACAAGGCACAGATAACTCGGCGTTGGATTTATTGTACTGAGTGAGTTGTTGATTGTGTTCGAATTTAAGGGATATTAGATGGGAAAACAGGCCAAGGAAACTCGCGCTGGAAGTGAAGAAAACGTAACATGGGAGGCCGAACTCATCCGCAACATCGACAAATTTAGTGCAGAACATGTCCACGACGATCCCGGCGATTCGGGCTGAGGATTGTTGGACGAGCTCCGACAGCACGTTTCTTAATCTGGGGATTTGATTTTCGATCACGTCGAATAAAAAGGTGTCTGATGCGACGATTTCTTGATTCGGGAGGTGGATTATGCGTATAGAGGAGATGGCAGGGTTGGGATCTGAAGAGATTTCGTGGGTGTAAGCGTCGACCAAATTGTTATTTGGGAACTTGATGATGACAAAGGTGATGGAGAGTCGATGGTCTCTTTGCAGGAGGAGCTTGGCCGCCTCCACGGCGGAGATGAGGTGGCTCAGCCCTGGTAAGGGGATGAACACTAGTTCTGTTTTCTTCATCTTCTCCGCGTTCGATTGACTCTTTCTTGCTGGTGTTATCCAATTTCGTTTCTTTTATAGAAATTACATATTATTCTGAGAATTAAAAATCATGTAATTTATGAATATAATATTCGAATCGGGTCTTATCTTTAACCGTCAATTTCTCATATATCCCCAAATCCAAGTTTTGGAATTTATGAATATAATATTTAAATCTGGTCTCATCGTTAAGAGCCAATTGTGTTGGAGTATCGTTTTCTCACACCTAAGTGGTAGTTGAAGTTTAAAATTTTTATTTTTAAGTTCGAAACGTTCTTTGGGCATCATGTGAATTTAAACATACTATGGACGTTTAGAATTGTTACATTTTGCGTATTTAATGTTGGTTCCAAACTATTACGAATTTTAAGCAGACATATATTCCTTTTTTTATATCGATTATAACGGATCCCTCTTATTAAATCGTCCAATTAAGTCAACGATCAGAGACTATATTCCTTATTTGGATCGCACTAGAGATCTCTAAAAATTTATGCGTAGAGACTAAGATACCGGTTTCTGCGTTGAGACTAATATACCTGAATTTCAGAAATCTAGTGTAGAGGCCCGTATTTCGTACTTGAAAATTTGTGAAATAATTTAAAATTTTTCTTATTAAAAATAAATAACATGCCTCATTCATAAAATAAACTTGATAAAAAGGTTTAATGTTCAAAATAACAGCGGAAGTAAATATCTATTTCAAAACAACTTAAAATAATTCATCGTGATAAAAATGAGTTTGCATAAAAATGATAAATAAACTGAAGCATGAGGTCCTCGGGTTCCTACTACTGCCGACCCAAGTTAGCTCACTGGTCTCCGCCCTCAGTCTCGACCTCATCAGTACCTACAACAATCAAGTCTAGTGAGCCTAAAGACTCAGCATGCATATATCGTGAAATAACAAGTAAATATATAATAAAATCGCATGCAACTTAAAAATATCGTGTCGTAATGTAAACATGGAATCATGTCATAATTAATTTTAAATACGTGCATAACTGAAAATCGTATGTAACGTGTTTGCTCGATAGTGCCCTGTCATAAAATAGCATATCATAATTTTCTGTTGAGAATATGTTCTAAGCGAGTGGCCCATAACGTAACGTAACATAACATAACATGAATCGTCTGATCAGAATAAACCACAGTACACTGGGCGGTAGAGATCATCACAGCCCTTAGACTGGGTATCCGTACCCATACATGAACATGAACCGGTCGTAGGTCACCGGGTGAAGTAATAATCCCATAAGCTGCATCCCATAGGCGTGAAGTGGCCACAAGCAATATCGCATATATCTCAAAAAAATAAACTTTTATATTTTATGCACGTAATATAATTAAATATCCTGTTTTATTTTACCGAATGGATTGGATCGTTCCCAAGCTCGCAGCGACCTAATTCTAACATGAAAATATGCAAATGATTTTTCCCTTGAAAATAACTTAGTCATTGAACCCAAACACGGGGCCAACTAGACCAACAACTTAATTTCTAACCATGACTCCGTACCAACCCGAACCAACATCGAACCATCGTTTAGTCATGGTCAAAATACGTCTAACATGATGAAATGACGCTCCTAAAAATTGAAACTCACGAAATTTGGTGAATGGGGGCCAAAACATGAAACGCTCTTTCGAGAGTCACTTTGGCACATTGCACCGTAAATTCTCGTACGACCTCTAAACTTAACCAAATCACAAATGGCCAAAAACATGACCTTCCTTACTAATTACAGTACTTTCCAGTCCAAGGCCATAGGCTAAAAGCCAACCAAGAACTCGAAATACACCTCTGAATCGAAGGCACAGTTGCTGTCCAGAAAATTACAGCAACAGCTGTTGCGCTTCCTTGCTTCGATTTCGAGACTATTGGCCATTGGGGCTTGAACCACCAACCAGAGCCTCTTACCAACATCCTAAGGTGTGGCTTGAACCATGGCTAAGGGCCCTAGGCCAGCCACAATCCAAGCAGCCACCCAAATCATCACAACGCTTCACCCGAGAACGCATACTGCACGCGTGGGGTGTTGCGATTGTTTTGCTGTCGTGGATCATTCCAGTGGCCATTTGATTGATCATGGCATGATCTAGATGTCATGAGGTATTGTGTGAACTATGGATAAGGGCTAAAAAGCCAACCAAGATCCACCCCAACCTCAAAACCGAAACTACACATGCAGGAAAAGAAAAGGGAATCGAAGGGGCTGCCGTGTGTTGTTTGGTTTAAAACCGATAGGACCATGAACCAAGCCATGAAAGGTCATCTTGGTCATGTCATAGACATGCTAGGAAAAGGTTCTAACCATGGCTACAGCCCCTAGGGCAGCCAAGTTCAGAACACTTGCCTTAGACAGAAAAACATGCAAATCGAGACACCCTATGATAGTTTGGAGAGTTGCTGTCAAACGTGTTGCTGGGGGAGGGGGAAGGGAGTGAAACCAATGGATTAACACCTTCCTAGCACCCCTATATCGTGTCTAAAAGCATCCTTGAAAGCCTGGGCGCGAGCCAACCCCGAAATCATCAAAAACAACAAAACCGTAAAGGCACAATGGAAAAGGAAAAAATCTGCACTAAGTTTTTCGAAATGTCTTGACATAAATTCGGTTTTGCTTCATGATTCATGCACATATGATGTTTTAAAATAATAATATGACTTGATTGAATAGAAAAGAATGGTATAAACATGCCTGAATTTCGTTTAAGAAAGAAAACGAACACTACGACGAACACGACGCGGAGGAGACGAAGTTGCTTTGCTTTCTTGTTTTCTCTCTTGTTTTCCCTCTTGCTTCTCACGTTTTTTTGAGAGGTTTTGCTACTGAATTTCGGTGGAAATGGTGAGGGAGAGAAGGGTAGGAAATGAAGGGAATGATTGCAAGATAAATGGGATTTGAAATGGCCAACCAATCTTTCTATACTAGTGTTTGATAGATAAGGAATGAGGAGTGATTTGATTTGATTGAAGGGGTGGCCGATTTTCTTCTTTCAAAATAAGGTAGAAAAGTGCTTAATTAATAATTATTGAAGATTAAGTGTGATGGAATTATCTCCCAAGAAAAATAAGGAAATGAATTAAAGATTGAGAGTTGCCAAATATTTTAAATCCTATCAAGGAGGTGGCCGAAATCTAATATTAAAATGGGGTGGGATATTGCTTAATTCAATAATTATTGGTGATTAAAAATGAAGGGATTATCTACCAAGAATGGATAAGGAAAAGAATCAAAGGAAATGAGTTGTCAAAAATTTAAATCTTTTAAAGTGGGGTGGCCGAATTCTTTTAAATAAATGAGGTGAAATATTGCTTAAATTATGAATTTTAAATCTTTAAAGTTTTATCTACCCATTAGGTATTTTAGTGAATTAAATAAATTAGTTTAGGATGGTAATTATCTTGCACGCATGGCTAATTCTTTTAAATTAAATTACTAACATGTTAAGTTATAATTTCTTAAATAAAATAAGTCTAGATTAACTTATCTCAATTGGTCACATATTTTAATTTAGGCTTTTAATTAACTCTAATTAATTAATTAAATTCTTAAACATTCTTTTACATTAAAATAAATTTTACTTTATCATGAATAAATTCTAGGAATATTTTCTTATCATTAAATTTTTATCTTAATGCTCCAACTCCACTCCGGCCTCACTTATTTAACTGTAAAGATCATAACTAAACTACTGCGTAAAATAACTCAACAAATTTAAAGAAAAGAATTTAAGTCCTCATGCATAAAAATCATTTTAATTTAAATAATAGTAATTATGCATGGCATATACGTAGTCTGATTCAACGGGTTCTACAACTCTCCCCCCTTAAAATAAATTTCGTCCAGTCTCCCACGTAGCTTCCTCCTCCGAATGATTAAGCCATTTGACCTTCACTAGCTTCACCAGTTTGTTCCGAAGCTTTTTCTCCTGTCTGTCTAAGATCTGCACTGGTCTTTCCTCATAAGTCAGGTTCGGAGTGAGCTGCAACGGTTCGAAGTTCAAGACTTGCGAAGGATTTGCCATATACTTCCTCAGCATAGAGACGTGAAACACATTGTGTACTCCGGCCAGATTCGGCGGAAGAGCAACATGATAAGCTAACGTCCCAACCCTGTCGAGGATCTCAAATGGTCCAATGAATCTCGGACTGAGCTTTCCTTTCTTTCCGAACCGCATGACGCCCTTCATAGGTGCTACCTCCACGAAACATGGTTGCCGACGGCAAACTCTAGATCTCTCCTCCGCTGATCCGCATAACTCTTCTGTCGACTCTGAGCAGTCCTCATCCTATCACGGATCTTGACTACTACATCTGCAGTCTGCTGAATGATCTCTTGACCCAATTCTGCTCTCTCTCCTACTTCATCCCAGGGAATAAACGATCTGCACTTGCGGCCATACAGTGCTTCATACGGAGCCATACCTATAGACGACTGAAAACTGTTGTTATAGGTGAATTCTTCCAATGGCAAATTCGACTCCCAACTCCCTGAGAAATCAATAACGCAAGCAAGGAGAAGATCCTCTAAAATCTGGATAACCCTTTCTGACTGCCCATCTATCTGAGGGTGGAAAGCTGTGCTAAACAACAACTTCGTACCCATAGTCGAATGCAAACTCTTCAAAATGAGGAAGTAAATATAGGATCTTGGTCAGACACGATAGAAATGAGAATACCATGAAGTCGGACTATCTCCCGGATATACAACTCTGCATACTGAATCATGGTGAAAGTCGTCTTAATAGGCAAGAAGTGCTCTGATTTGGTAAGACGATCAACAATCACCCAGATACCATTTGATCCTCTGGCTGACTTTGGCAAACCGGTCACGAAGTCCATGGTAACATTCTCCCACTTCCACTCGGGAATAAGAAGAGGCTTGAGCATACCTGCTGGTCTCTGATGCTCCGCTTTCACAAGCTGACATGTCAGGCACTCGGATACAAAACGTCTGATATCTTTCTTCATGCCGGGCCACCAATACAGTAACTGCAGATCTTTGTACATCTTCATACTCCCATGGTGAACAGAGTACGGCGACATGTGGGCCTCTGATAAAATATCTGCTCGAATAGAACCACTGCTAGGAAACCACATTCTGTCTCGATATCTCACAATACCGTCGCTAATTGTATACAAGATACTGCCCTTGGCCTCATCTCTCTGTTTCCACTTTGCCAACTGCTCGTTTGCTGACTGACCACTGCGAATACGGTCTAGAAGAGAAGACTGAATCGTCAAAATAGATAGACGGGGAACTCTACCTCGAGGATAAGTCTCTAGATCAAACCTCTGCATCTCAGACTGAAGAGGTCTCTGAATCGTCAAATGAGCCATCACTGCGACTTTCTTGCTCAATTCATCCGCAACTACATTAGCTTTACCGGGTGGTAGCTAATGTCACAGTCGTAGTCCTTCACTAGCTCCAACCAACGCCTCTGATGCATATTCAGAACATCGGCTTCTTTCACCCTCAACTGGTGATAACCGGAACGCAGATAAATCTTTGAGAATACTGAAGCTCCCTGTACCTGATCAAATAAATCCTCAATCTGCGGAAGTGGGTACTTGTTCTTCACTGTAACCCTGTTCAACTTCCGGTAGTCAATACAGAGCCTCATCTAACCATCCTTCTTCTTCACAAACAAAACTGGCGCGCCCCATGGTGAAAAACTCGGGCGAATGAACTCCTTGTCAAGAAGTTCCTGAATCTGCTTCTTCAGTTCTGCCATCTCTGTCGGTGCTAATCGGTACGGCGCTTTCGAGATTGGTACCGTACCTAGCATGAGCTCAATAGAAAACTCCACCTCTCACTCGGGTGGCATACCAGAGACGTCCTCAGGAAAAACATCTAGAAAGTCACTAACAATGGGAACATCGGAGGCTGAATGACTTGGTGCCTCAGGAACGGATACAAATGTCGCTAAGAATGGCCGACACTCTCTATGCATGAGCTTCCTAGCCTGGACACAAGGTATAATGCGCGGTAAAGGAAAGTACCTGTCTGGCTCGAATAAGAACTGCGCTATCCCAGGTGGTCGGACTAGAACAGATCTCCGCTGGAAGTCAAACAAAACTCTGTTCCTTAGTATCCAGTCCATACCCAGAATAATGTCAAACTCTGGCATCGGCAACACAATAAGATCCGCATAAACAAGATTGCCATGAAGCTCGAGGTCTATTTCGGATCACATTAATAGCTGTCATCTCCTCTCCGGACGGCAATACTACGGAGTAGGCTATATCTAGCCCAACGGTCTTGACCTTGAGAAAGTTCGCAAAAACCTCTGAAATGAACAAATGAGTAGCCCTTGAATCTATCAAAGATTTCGTAGCTGAACCAGCTATAAAAATTCTCCCTGAAAGGTTGTAACATCAAGCTGAACCCAATAATCACAAGAACTAACTTATAGACAGGCGAAGGTCAAAGTTCTTCTAACCTAATCCCCGAAAATGATCCTGATTAGAGCATGCAATCCTATCGCAATTCTAAGTTCAAAATCTTAACCCCGATTCCCAAAAAAATCAAAATTCAAATACAAAATTAAAGCTTTAAGATACCTGTCATGAGCATGGTCTCCGGGTTAGTCTCCGCTGTATGGAGAGCAAAAACTCTGCCTTGAGTAGGCAGACTCCCTCGCGGGCACTGCTTCATCAAGTGGTCTGGACTACCACACTTGTAACACTTGCCTGAGCCGTACATACAAGCTCCGACGTGACGGTGCGAGCACTTTGCACAGACTGGGTGCTCAACGGCCCTCGGGATTGCCCGTCCCTGCTGCTGCCCTCTGTTCCTGGGAGGGCCGTGGAAAGGTCTCTTATTCTGCTGCTGCTGCTGAGGAGGAGGGCGGTGCGGCATCTGGACTGGTCGCTTGCCTTGACGATCCCTCTCAATATCATGTTGATCCTGATCTGCGGCTAGCGCTCTGGAGACAGCGACCTCATAAGAAGTAGGGCCAGCCCCCTAACATTACGGCGCAAGATCGGCCGTAGACCCTCCATAAAATGCCTCAACTTGGCTCCAGTATCATTCGCGATCATGGGTACAAAATGGCACCCCCTCTCGAATTTACGGATGAACTCCGTAACAGTCATATCTCCCTGCCTCAGGGTCATGAACTCCCTAGTCAACCTGGTGCGCACCTCGTCGGTAAAATATTTGGAGTAGAATACCTCCGTGAAGTGCGTCCAGCTCAGAGTAGCCACATTCAAAGCTACAGATGCTCCTTCCCACCATAGGCGTCCGTCTCCTCCCAACAGATAGGTCGCACAACGAACTCTGTCTGCATCCCCAAGCTCCATGAACTCGAAGATAACCTGTAATGTCCGAGATTTTAGTACTGTAATTAGAAGTGGGTTAATTAACAGTATTGAGGTGGTAAGAGCTCAAGTGGAGAAGCCGAGCGTTGGTGCAATATAAGCCAAGATGTGGGACAGAACATCTGGCGCCCGAGCGGTAGGAAAAGACCGCCCGAGCGCTGCCTGATATGCATGAAAGACAAGTGTCCTAGCCACGTATGATTTATAACTTTCAAATTCCTTCATCACTTAGCAAAGGGAAACGGGAAAAGGCCGAGGAAAGCTTCAGAGAACTTGCAAGAAATCCTTACGCCTTTTATTTTAGGAATTTGAAGTTTGTACAAGATCCACCCGTTAGAATTTCAATCCGACTGTGGTACCGTGTTTCTATCGACAAGAGCTTCAACTGGTTGTAAGTTTTATCAAGCTTTGACATGATTTGAAGTTATGGTATTGTCAGAATCGGATATGATTCATATATGAGGTTCTTGACATATTAGACATCGTAGAACCGAGAACAGATTGAAGAACAGATTGTTTATACATTTGTTATGATTTTTCAGAGATGGAATTGAGATTATTCAGATTTCTGAGATTATGGATTATATTAGATATTGGTTATGATTTGTAATTGATATCTTGTAATGTTGTATTGACGGGGATATTGAGATTTTACCGTTATGCCGTGGATTTTGAATTACATCCAGAATAATCAGATTCAGTGTTGAATTGAGAATGGAATATTTATATTATGATTCTCGATATATCGTTTCTGATTTACAGAGACAGTCTTGAGTTCAGAACTGATATTGCTTCAGACCGAGACTACAAACGGAAGGTATAAGTCAATGTGGTATTGGGAGATCGACTTGAGTCGGTTTAGACTTGAGTTTCCCTAAATCACATACTTTACTTTATTGCATTGATATTTGCATGGATTTGATTGATGTACTTGTTCTCTTGATTTATAGATAGGAAGTATTAGACGAGTAATCTTGTGACAGAAGTGCCTGATAGTGGCGGGATCGCCACGGGCCCATTGCACGATGTCACAAGATAGTGTATTGGCGAAAGTGCCAAAGTCTGTCACCGGACGATTGGATATCGATGTGGATAGAATTGTAGCTTCTTCTATTACTGGTGATCGGTAACGTATCGATGTGGATAGAATCGTAACTTCTTCTATTACTGATGATCAATATCATATCGATGTGGATAGAATCGGAGTTTCTTCTATTACTGGTGATCGATACTATATCGATGCGGATAGAATCAGAGCTTCTTCTATTACTGGTGATCGATACCATATCGATGTGGATAGAATCGGAATTTCTTCTATTACTGGTGATCGATATGGAATGCCAACTTCTGGAAATCGGGATCCCGAGACTAGGATTGAGTCTATTCTGAATTGTAAAGTGACCAGCATTGTCGACAGTCTGATATTGATAATGTTTCAGATTTTGATACATATTGCCGTTATCTGTTACATGCTTTATATTTGTTTATATGATTGCATGTTTCGTTGATTTATATTGGGATTATATTCTCACCGGAATTATCCGGCTGTTGTTGTGTTTGTATGTGTTCATGACAACAGGTGGGACAGGTTCAGGGTTGAGGAGATGAAGAGAGATCGTGATTAGAGTGGAGGCTCCGGACTTGGATTAGAGATAGGGTTGGACACTTGATATTAGCTGTTAAACCTTAGTTGAATAAATGTATGTGATACAGGACTTGTACTTTTATACTGAGATGTATATACCTTTTATTTCACTACGTTTCGCATTTAAAAAAAAAAAAATTTTAGACCCTGTTTTATAATTGATTAAATAGTCCCAATGATGATTAAGAACATGATTAGCGTCCGGGTCCCCACATAACCTCAAGGGACTTAATCCAGCCCTCGGCAATCATGGGATCTGTCGTCCCTGAGAACTCTTTCGGTCGCATCTTCATGAACCGCTCATAGGTAGCCTCGGGCCCTGTCGGCCTGGCTGCCACAACATTGTTCTCCGCAAACTGTGCGAAGAACTGAGTCATCCCAGCTAGCCTCTGGGCATTCATGTCCAGTGGAGGGGGTGGAGGTAAATCTCTCTCCTGCCCACGGTTCTGACCGTCCTCCTAGCGAGGCTCATCATCTCTCGCGCGCTCAAGAATACGTTTAGGAGGCATACTGTTCCATACATATAACCCATACGTAACCATCATGCATAATTACATTACTTCTTTAAATTTTTAATAAATACCGCATAATAAAAATTTGGACATAAAATATTTCATGAAAACATGCTGTTAAAATAATTCATGCTCTAAACGAAATGCATAAACGTAAGACTTACAGACCGAAGACATGACTTCATGAGCTTCTCGAGGTCAGTAGTAGTACAACCCTTTACAAGAACATAGGCTCTAATACCACCTGTAGAGGCCCGTATTTCGTACTTGAAAATTTGCGGAATAATTTAAAATTTTTCTTATTAAAAATAAATATCATGCCTCATTCATAAAATAAACTTGATAAAAAGGTTTAATGTTCAAAATAGCAGCGGAAGTAAATATCTGTTTCAAAACAACAACTTAAAATAATTCATCGTTATAAAAATGAGTTTGCATAAAAATGATAAATAAACTGAAGCATGAGGTCCTCGGGTTCCTACTACTGCCGACTCAAGCTAGCTCACTGGTTCCCGCCCTCAGTCTCGACCTCATCAGTACCTACAACAATCAAGTCTAGTGAGTCTAAGGACTCAGCATGCATATATCGTGAAATAACAAGTAAATATATAATAAAATCGCATGCAACTTAAAAATTTCGTGTCGTAACGTAAATATGGAAATCGTGTCATAATTAATTATAAATACGTGCATAACTGAAAATCGTACGTAACGTGTTTGCTCGATAGAGCCCTGTCATAAAAATAGCATATCATAATTTTCTGTTGAGAATATGTTCTACGCGAATGGCCCATAACGTAACGTAACATAACTTAACATGAATCGTCTGATCAGACTAAATCACAGTATAATGGGCGGTAGAGATCATCACAGCCCTTGGACTGGATATCCGTACCCATACATGAACATGAACTGGTCGTAGGTCACCGGGTGAAGTAATAATCCTATAAGCGTGAAGTGGCCACAAGCAATATCGCATATATGTCAAAAAAATAAACTTTTATATTTTGTGCACGTAATATAATTAAATTTCCTGTTTTATTTTACCGAATGGATTAGATCGTTCCCAGGCTTGCTGCGACCTGATTCTAACATGAAAATATGCAAATAATTTTTCCCTTGAAAATAACTTAGTCATTGAACCCAAACACGGGGCCAACTAGACCAACAACTTAATTTCTAACCATGACTCCGTACCAACCCGAACCAACATCGAACCATCGTTTAGTCATGGTCAAAATACATCTAACATGATGAAATGACGCTCCTAAAAATTGAAACTCACCAAAATTTGGTGAATGGTGGCCAAAACATGAAACGCTCTTTCGAGAGTCACTTTGGCACATTGCACCGTAAATTCTCGTACGACCTCTAAACTTAACCAAATCACAAATGGCCTAAAACATGACCTTCCTTACTAATTAAAGTACTTTCCAGTCCAAGGCCATAGGCTAAAAGCCAACCAAGAACTCGAAACACAAATCTGAATCGAAGGCACAGTTGCTGTCCAGAAAATTACAGCAGCAGCTGTTGCGCTTCCTTGCTTCGTTTTCGAGACTATTGGCCATTGGGGCTTGAACCACCAACCAGAGCCTCTTACCAACACCCTAAGGTGTGGCTTGAACCATGTCTAAGGGCCCTAGGCCAGCCACAATCCAAGCAGCCACCCAAATCATCACAACGCTTCACCCGAGAATGCATACTGCACGCGTGGGGTGTTGCGATTGTTTTGCTTTCGTGGATCATTCCAGTGGCCATTTGATTGACCATGGCATGATCTAGACATCATGAGGTATTGTGTGAACCATGGCTAAGGGATAAAAATCCAACCAAGATCCACCCCAACCTCAAAACCGAAACTACACATGCAGGAAAAGAAAAGGGAATCGAAGGGGCTGTCGTGTGGTGTTTGGTTTAAAACCGATGGGACCATGAACCAAGCAATGAAAGGTCATCTTGGTCATGTCCTAGACATGATAGGAAAAGGTTCTAACCATGGCTACAGCCCCTAGGGCAGCCAAGATCAGAACACTTGCCTTAGACAGAAAAACATGCAAATCGAGACACCCTATGACAGTTTGGAGAGTTGCTGTCAAACGTGTTGTTGGGGGGAGGACTAACACCTTCCTAGCACCCCTATATCGTGTCTAAAAGCAGCCTTGAAAGCCTGGGCACGAGCCAACCCCTGAAATCATCAAAAACAACAAAACCGTAAAGGCACAATGGAAGAGGCAAAAATCTGCACTATGTTTTTCGAAATGTCTTGACATAAATTCGGTTTTGCTTCATGATTCATGCACATATGATGTTTTAAAATAATAATATGACTTGATTGAATAGAAAAGAATGGTATAAACATGCCTGAATTTCGTTTAAGAAAGAAAACGAACACTACGACGAACACGGCGCGGAGGAGACAGAGTTGCTTTGCTTTCTTGTTTTCTCTCTTGTTTTACCTCTTGCTTCTCACGTTTTTTTGAGAGGTTTTGCTACTGAATTTCGGTGTAAATGGTGAGGGAGAGAAGGGTAGGAAATGAAGGGAATGATTGCAAGATAAATGGGATTTGAAATGGCCAACCAATCTTTCTATACTAGTGTTTGATAGATAAGGAATGAGGAGTGATTTGATTTGATTGAAGGGGTGTCCGATTTTCTTCTTTCAAAATAAGGTAGAAAAGTGCTTAATTAATAATTATTGAAGATTAAGTGTGATGGAATTATCTCTCAAGAAAAATAAGGAAATGAATTAAAGATTGAGAGTTGCCAAATATTTTAAATCCTATCAAGGAGGTGGCCGAAATCTAATATTAAAATGGGGTGGGATATTGCTTAATTCAATAATTATTGGTGATTAAAAATGAAGGGATTATTAACCAAGAATGGATAAGAAAAAGAATCAAAGGAAATGAGTTGTCAAAAATTTAAATCTTTTAAAGTGGGGTGGCCGAATTCTTTTAAATAAATGAGGTGAAATATTGCTTAAATTATGAATTTTAAATCTTTAAAGTTTTATCTACCCATTAGGTATTTTAGTGAATTAAATAAATTAGTTTAGGATGGTAATTATCTTGCACGCATGACTAATTCTTTTAAATTAAATTACTAACATGTTAAGTTATAATTTCTTAAATAAAATAAGCCTAGACTAACTTATCTCAATTGGTCACATATTTTAATTTAGGCTTTTAATTAAATTATTGGACATAGAAGAATTTATTTACTACTTAACTCTAATTAATTAATTAAATTCTTAAACATTCTTTTACATTAAAATAAATTATCTTTTATCATGAATGAATTCTACGAATATTTTCTTATCATTAAATTTTTATCTTAATGCTCCAACTCCAGTCCAGCCTCACTTATTTAACTGAAAAGATCATAACTAAACTACTGCGTAAAATAACTCAACAAAATTAAAGAAAAGAATTTAAATCCTCATGCATAAAAATCATTTTAATTTAAATAATAGTAATTATGCATGGCTTATACGTAGTATGATTTAATGGGTTCTACATCTAGAGTCGGTGCGGTGGCAATGAGGTGACAACATTGGAAGCACAAAGATGAAATTTTTTTTTCTCAAAAATTTGTGATTGCCTAGAGTTTTGGAAAGAGATGAGAAATTTTTTTGTGTATATTTTGTCTTGTATTTTGTTTTATGTGTTATCAACATCTGATAACATATTTATTAAAATACACAAGTCTTATGTTATTAAGATTCCTAATCTTATTGTGCTTATGACTCTTAATTATCATTAATTTCTCATATTATTTTATTAGATATTAATCAACTTTTGATAATACGTGATAAACGTTTATATACACATCTTTATATCANTAGTTAATTGTATACCAATTTATAATCTTTCAGAAAAATTTTGTACATATTAGTATTAATACTTTTATTTAATTAATAAATTAAAAATTCACTAAATAAATAATTGTAAACTCATTATAACCCAATCGACAATCTGACAGCGCCGATGTATCAACGTTACAAATCTTGTTAATATAATTGGGTGGGTATACATATAAAATAAATGTCATAATTAGATAAAATCATAAAATATTATTAAAATAAATATAATTTTTACATTAGTGTCACTAAAGTCCAAACTATAAGTTGACTCGCTTGACACCTACGCTAACAATCTATGTGATAAGTGCAAGTTTGCACTTAAATTACCCAAGCAGTTGCCATGAAAGTGTGCGATTATCGCGCGCGCAAAAAGAACAACGACGAGTGTCGGGCACGCGGTGCACAAGATCTCGCACCCAGTTAGGTAGAATTCAGAAGCTTGCACGCGCTGCTGTGTGCCATCCTGCACACACGTGTGTGCAGGAGAGGCGTGATAGGCGCAAATCCAACGAGCTTTTTCTTGGGCTTTCACAACCATTCACGCACTTATAAAAATGTAAACCATAGCAACATAGAAAAAAATAGTCACAGTCACGCAAAAAAATCTAGATAACATGAAAGAGGACGAAGAACGAAGACGAAGAGCGCTTCTACCAGGGATGGAGTCGCAACTCTGATTCGTTTCTACTTTCCTTCTTCTTACTTAATATGGATTCTCATATTTATTTTGATATCTATCACTAAGGGAGATGTGATTTTCAATAGACCGTAGGAAAACATATTGTTGGTGTTTATAAAGTTCGGAAGGCCTATAACTCTAATGAATCCATTAAAAGAATTATTGTGTTATGGAAATTATTTGTTGTTTAATTTTTAAAAAGGCTATTCAATTATTGTGCTATCACTAATTTTTCCGTTGTCGTGGAGTGCTCTAATTAATTCTAATATTAATATTGCTACCAATCAATCAAGACTTTAATTTAGATTTATTTATTTAATCACTAATCTTGTTCTTCACTGTTTCAGTTTATGCGAAGAACTCAGAATATCGACTCGTTACTTTTTGAGCCAGAAATTGAAAGACCGCAATAGCATTGAGAAAAGCACGAAGAGAGAAAGAGGTTAAATCATTGACTGAATACAAAGAGAACGCAAACACATTCCCTCCTGTGGTGCCTATTAGGAACCATTTCAAACCGGTGATCAAACGTCCACTACTCAGGCATAGCTCGCGGAACGATAAATGCTAACAATTTCAAGATAAAGCCAGCACTTATTAACAGGCTTCAGCAAAACCAGTTTGGGGGAGCAGCAACTGCAGATCCGCACTTGCATCTGAGGATGTTCCTGGAGATTACAGATGCGGTAAAAATTAATAATGTTCCTGACAATTTTATTAGATTGCGTCTGTTTCCGTTTTCTCTCAGGGATCAAGCTAGAGGTTGGCTCCAATCACTGCCACTAGGGAGCATAACTACTTGGCAGGAATTGGCTACAAAATTCCTTGAGAAATACTTCCCACTTACTAAGTCTGCACAGCTGAAGATAGAGATCAGCACCTTCCGGAAGAACGAATATGAGCAGGTTTACGAAGCTTGTGAATGTTACAAGGAACTGCTCAGATGATTCCCAAACCATGGATACGAAGACTGGGTACAAATTGAGTTGTTCTATAATGTGTTAAATAACCAGACAAGGATGACTGTTGATGCAGCCGTTGATGGTATAATATTTGCTAAATCTCCTTACCAAGCATACGATTTGCTTGAGCAGATGACCATCAACAGCTACCAATGGCCGAGTGAGAGATGTGGAGTGAAAAAGACGGCTAGATTTTATGTAGTGTACCCCATCACATCATTTACCGCGCAAGTTTCTGCACTGACTAACCAATTTGCAGCAATGAATAAAGGCCAATACACATCCGAAGTAGCAACTATGGCCATATAATAAGGGCGGCCTAGCATGGAAACAGACCATTACTTCAAAAACCATGGATATGGAGGCTATCGAGGTAAGCCTCTTCCTATTCAATCTCATCCTAGCTTACGTAACCATGAGAATTTTTTGTATGCCAACAGCAAGAATGTGCTGAACCCTTTGGGGTTCAACACTCAAAAAGGAGAAGGCAAACCATCTCTTGCGTATTTGGTCATAATTTTGTGACTGAGTCTTCAAAGATTATGGAGCGGACAAAGACTGGGCTTGAAAACCAAGAGACGCACATGCCCAATGTTGGTGCTTCCTTGAAAATCCTTGAGTCGCAGGTTAGGCAGATAACGAGGCAGTTCACGTCTCAATCTTCAGGCATGGTACCAAAGACTGCAGACATGAATCTTAGAGAAGTGAATGCCATTTTCATACAACATGAGGAGATTGGAATGGTAGATGGAGAAGAGGAGAAGGTTGAGCCTTCATCCATTAGGGAAGAAGAGTCAACACCAAGCAAAGTCATCCTAGGTAAGAAAAGTAAGGGATACGATTTGGATCAATGCATTAATATTTCGTTACTTCCCTACCCACACAGATTTATGAAGTTGAATGCTAAGTTTCAAAATAAAAAAGTTTTTGAAGATTTCAAGAACCTATACATTAATATTCAGTCTGCAGATCTGGAAGAAGTGACTCTTATCGAATGAGGCGATGAAGAGATACAAATAAATCTTTCATAGAAGCTGCAAGACCCTAGGATATTTGTTGTACCATGTGCAATAGGGGGCCAAATGATGGGGGAAGCTATTTGTGGTTCAGGAGAGAGCGTGAATGTAATTCCAAGTTCTCTATACGAGAAACTTCTAATGAACAAGATGGAGCCCACGGAACTGATCTTGCAAATTGCAGATAAATCTGTCAAGGTACCTTTGGGGTTGGTGGAAGATGTTGAAGTCCAGGTCGATAAACTGAGGCTTTCAGTAGATTTTGTCGTGCTTGACATGGACAACGGTCAGAATGTTCTTGTCATTCTAGGACGACCATTCTAGGATGCATTTGTCATGGGCTGGCCACCCAAGATGTTTATGGGCATGCGACACACATTGGTGTTGTCCATATAGATGATATGCATGTACAATGGGAGTTGGTATTCGTTTTAAGCATTGACTCATTTGACATGATTTTAGTTTCTGTACCGACTAAAGTTTATTTTTATTACTATGAAATAAAGTGATGACTTTTATTGTGTTTTAGCATTTGCTTGAAAGTCTGTTGTTGGACTCTTCAAGTCATTAGGAGAATCGATTGGAAATGTGTTGGAATCAGAATTTCAGAGTTTGACTAATTGAGCGTTTGAATATTACCAAACTGATCAACTCAACTGAACGTATCGTAACTGAAATGATTTAAACTGAAGTTGCCCGACTGATAATTAATGCGCTAAACAATCAATGGCAACAGAACTGATTAAAGCTAACTGAAGCTGTGTAGCAAACTAAACTATCAGTTAAGACTGATCAGTTACATAGTCAGTTCATCGAATCAACTATAGAGTCAACTGATAAATCAGCTTGACACGTCATTAGTTAAGGAGCGTAGCCAACAAGCGACAATTTGCAAAAGAGCAGACTGCAACTTGTAGTGGAAGCACCGCATATCAGAATGCCACAATGTACAATTGTCAGAAAAATGATGACGTTTCTAGTCAGGACAAATCAACGGATATATGACATTTAAATGTATTCAATTTTACTGTTGAGAGCAAAGCCTATAAATAGCCGAGAAGATCAGCTGAGAACTAGTTTTGAGTTTTGTGAATAAGCAAGTTGTTGGGACATCGTATTCTTACACACAAGACGCAGCGGAAGTTTAAAAATTTTGTTCTTGGGTGTCGTGTGTTCAAAACATACATAGGGCGTTTAGAATTATACCTTTGCGTTTATTACGCTGGACTCCAAACTATTCCGGTGTTTATGCGGATGTAGTGCTTCTTTTAATTCCCTACGAACGGCTTGCCTCCTTTGATCACCTAATTAGGTCCACGATCGAAGACTGTGTTCCTCGCTTGGTTTGCACTAGAAATTCCAAACGATTTCTTTGTTGAGACTGGAGCCTCTGAATTTCCAAAATCCAGAGACGAAGCGGTGCGGCGGTGGAAGAAGGGATCACATGGCCGAAATTTTCCCAAATCTTTTTAAAGTATGACCGAGAGCTCCATGAATCAAAATCATGGTTTTTATGTTAATTAAATCTTAATGAATCATTAACAAATATTATAGATTCTTAATCCATAATTAAGAAAATCTAATTTGCTTTTGGCCAAAAATTTTCTTCCAAATTTCAAGATGATGGCCGAGACATGTGTATGCAATTGGGGAAGGAATTTTGTGGATTTTATGGAATAAAATCTCTATTGAATTATGCCTTCTTATGGTGTATTTATAGAGTGAGATTCCTAATCTAATTAGGAGTCCCTCTCTCACAAGGACTATTAATTTCATTATATTTAAACTCCCATTTAATTAATAAATAATGTATTTATTAACATTTAATAATACATGACATAATAATATCATATACACATATTTTATATCACCATATAAAATATATACATGTATATGTATATTAAATTAAATAACAATTATTTAATTTATAAACTAACTCCTTGTTTAATTTAATTCTAGACTCCTCTAGAATATTTATAGGAATTTGTGCATGTTAGTAGTCACCACTACTAGCACAATCATTTAATTAGTAAATTCAAAATTCACCAAAAAAATGATTCCGAACTCATTATAACCCCGATCGACGATTCGAGAGCGCCGATGTACCAATGATACAAATCTTGTTCATATAATGAAAATCGAAAATTTCGAAGATCCAAATTTTCACTTACCATATTGGGCAGCTGCCAGTTTTAGTGAACTCCTTCACAAAACAGGCAGTTCCACTCTCCTTCCTTATTTAGCAATCATGCTAACTCCCACTTCTTCCATCATATGGAATCAACTCATAAACTCCTTTATTTTCATTAACGTACTTGCATCATACATACTTGATTGTACATAACATAATCATTTTGCGTAGATATATGTTTCAAAGCAAGTTACCCATACATAAATGCGCCTGATCAGACTAAACCACAGTACTGGGATGGCAGGGATGTCCACTACCACATACATGAGATCCTCGGTCGTGTTTTACCGGGTGGATTGGTCCTTGGTCATGCTTTACCGCTTTCCAATCTTGATCTAAACTCGGTCATGCTTTACTGTGGTGGAGAGGTCCTCGGCCACGTACACCAACTTCCAAACCCGTTCATATTTGGTTACAAGACATTTCGTATACCTAAAAAACATAAACATTTTCTTTTCCACGTCGAACATAATTACATGGCGTTGCGGATTCTGTCACGCCCCGAGTCCGAAGCATCGGTGACATCCGGCATTGTTTAGCAATTACATTGAAAACAATAAAGCCTCGTATCAAATCAAACCAGTCTTTTTCATAAATAAAGTATTGTCTTACAATGAAAATGAAATAAATTACATCGGAGTTGCAAAATGCAGAAAACTAAACAAAGGAAACAAATGGTCTCTTGATCTTGTTCATCGCTCACCAGCCCCATAAAGCCTCTTGTTCCTCCTCATTCACTTGCTCTTCATTCTTATCTGAAATTTGTAAGGGGTGAGTGTTTTGAGAAACACTCAGCAAGAGGGGGTCGATCGATTCCAAAATACATATAGAACTTAATTCTTTAATATTTTTTTTAACATACTTTCAAGACTAATATTCTTAACTTGACAAAACGGAAACGAATCGAATAAGGGACTGAACTTATCAAAGGATTCAGAACAAAACAATTCAGATCATTTCAGACAAAACACTGTTACTCATCTCATTTCCATGGTCAAATTGTCCCCAATATGTTAGTCCTCTAAGGGGTGAGGCCATAACATGGTTTTATACCCACCAATGGGGGCCAGAACAGAACATGGTTTTATACCCACCAATGGGGGCCAGAACAGAACTACAATTCTCGTCCCATTTCAATTTCAAATCATAACAGTGCAAACAGAATTTAGAAGTAACAGACAGAGCTTTTCAGATATTCAGATTTCAGAGTTTTCATACTGACACAGCGGAATCAAGAAATTCGAAGCACAGAAGAGAACATAAGATCGATCGAAATTTTAAAATAAAATATACCGATTTTTTGAAAATAAGGACACACCAACATGCATGTCACGTTATTTGTATCATGGTTTAAAATACAACAAAAATAAGTAACAAAAGCCCACTTACCATTCTTTAACGAAGCTTCCTTGCAAAAATTCGGCAGTACTTCGGCGTGATTCTAACAACTGTTGTCGTTGATCGGGCAGTACTTTGACGCAATATTGTAACTCCGAACTGCACGAACAAGACCTATTTTTTCTTTCTTGATCTTGGCCGTGACTTGGGAAGGGTGAGGGGAGGTCGAAAATATGGAGAGTATGGTGAAGGGGTGAGGCCGAAAATATGAGAGCTTTTTTTTTTGGGAGCTTTTTGATGTGCCCTTTGTCTAGCATCCCCAAGAGCCACCTTGATCATTTCAATGGTCATTTCTTACACCATGAATTTGTCCTAACCTTTAGCTTAATCCCTTAGCTTCCTTTATGGGTTTACTTAAAAGTCTTTTCTTGCATATTTAATTTGTTCAAACCTTTAGCTTAACTTTTAGCTCCCTTTTTGGTCTTGTTAGGACAAGCTTGGTTGAGCTTCTTCGAGCTAAAGGTTCGCGTCCTTGAGCTGGGGTTTCACTCCTCTCGTGAAAATTCTTCGATGGATATGGTTATTTGCAGCTTGGCATCCCAATGAACTATTCCCCGAGCGTAGAGGCTACTTTCTTGAGTTAAATTTGTTGAAAATCTAAGTGGATATTCAAGTTGTTTAGTTGAAACTAAAATTGATGAGCTTATTTTAAGTAAATTTTCAAGTTCAATTTACTTACTTGATTTGCTTCGGGTCGAAATTTCTCGGGTCGAAATTTCCGAGTTCTCACAGATTCATTGGATCTCTCTTGGGGCTATTGCTGCACATGCATACTAGTACATTATTCAATTAACTTAAAATTTCATAACTTAACCGTACCAAAATAACTCACCACCGAAGTAATTAAATAACTTATGACCTTCTAGACCCCTCGGGACTTGACCACTTTTAGTCAACATACTAACTCATGACTCGAACCCCGAAACAACCTTGACATGAAGTGAGAAATTTCCCAAGCAAAGAAAGACACGGACCTCGCTTAAACCATAGTTCAACGTTCTCCAATCAAACTTCATAACATCTAATCTAACCCTCACTATGCTAGGACGTAACAGCGTAATAGTACCCAAAGGAAGCGATAGCACCTAAACTCGAAGCCCAAAAAATACCAGAACCAGCGCTGCAGCGCCTGTCCAGTGCCTAGGTGCCACCCTGCAGCGCCGCCATCAAAGCTGCAGCGCTGTAGCGCTCCTTGCACAGCGCTGCGGCTCTAACCCTACGCGAATTCCACCAAAATCTCCACACAAGTTTCCCTATGACTTCTAATGCATCCTTACCCTTACTAACCCGAAACGCCAAACCAAAACTCGTATGATCACCCCACTCGACACACCTAAATGCAGCAATGACCACTCAACAATTCCCAACAAAGCCTGCAACAAAATAAACTAAAGAAAACATGAGGGACATTTTTCAAAACATCGAAGCTTGAGCGGTCATACAAAAATGAACATAACTCATTCGTTCCTTGTCCAAAAATTATGAATCTACTGTCAAATCGAAGGTATCAATAAGTACTACATTTTATATGTTAAGTTTTTCCAGAAAATCAACCAAAAATTCACAGTAATCAAAATGACAGCAAACTCGGTTTTTAAGATTTAAAAATCGTTTCAAAATCGATCCAAATGTTTTTGCTCATAGTCTTGCATAACATACATGGATTTTTACACATAATAAACATCAAAACATATACTATGACAAGATCAATGCAACAACGAAAGAAAATACATGCCTTGATGATTTAAAACTCACAAAACGACGATACCGAAGCGAAAAGATGCGAGGGCCGTTCCGGGACGAATTGTGGCACTATTTTCTTGAAGAAATGGACGTGTGCTTCAAGAATTAACAAGGGAGGGATTGAAATGGTGGCTGTAGAAAAGAAAAGCTTAAGAGCCTGTTGCGTATTTTCACTACCGCAAGTGTACGGTGTCAAGTTTTAGTACAAGTATGAGTACATATATCGATCCCACGAGGAGTAATTATTTAAAACTGTATATTAAGTACCATATTTGACATAGTTCAACTTTATTTAGAAAAATCAATGATATGGTTTATAATCAAGTTAACGAAAATAACGAATCCTGTATTTCTTAGCACACAGTCGAAATTCAGTGAGCAAGTCAATCTAGAGATATGATTTCGTCTGGTCTCCCCTATGCTAAATTAAAATTGACTAACATATTATTAAATTGTACCATGTTTATTAACAAAGAACTCGCAATTTTCTTATTCCTTTTTTCAAGTGATAAATAGAACTGTATTACCTATTATTGATTTTAATATGTCTATTCAAAATCATGTAACAAATAATAAATGCAAACAAGGTTTTTTTTACAGATTCACAAGAGTTATACGTCTTTTGCACGTTATAAACATCTGAAGACGTGATTTCTCCTGTCCTAATTTCAATCCCCTCTCTCGAGTGTTAGATTTCAATTATTTGATCAATCGAATTATGGCCAGTAATCCAAAAGCATTAAAGACAAGAAATCACGAATAAACACGATGAATTAATTCAATGAAAATTCAAAACGTCAATAACATAGATTCGACACCGACTACGTCAATCTCTAGAAAATAAAATTAGTTCATACTCGAATTTAAATCAATACAAAACATGTTTGTAATCAATAAAAATGAAAAATTAAAGAACCGAATTAAAAACTTGTTGACGAGAGATGAAAGTGCATCTCCGTGTTCGGATTCAGCGTCTTCTATCTCCGTTCTTCGCTTTTCGTCGTCCGTTGGCATCCACTTTTTCGCTCCTTGATTTCTCTTGTGTCGGCTGTCCTTGAATATTAATTATCCTTCTTTTTTATAAGCCCACGACGAAACCTAAAAATTCTAGAATCACGTCGCGCGCATATGCGCGACCTTGCTTCCCGCATATGCGCAGAGTCCTCAGGTGGTGCTGCAACCTTTTTCTTCATTTACGCATATGCGCGCCCATGTCCGGCGCATATGCGCGAGGTTCTCTGTTTTGTTGCTGGAATTCTTACGCGCGCGCACGTCCAGCACATATGCACGAGTCTTGCTGTATTTTCCTTGTCTTCGGTGTATCTCCCGCGCATATGCGTGCCTCTGACTCACGTATGCGCGGGTCTCACTGCCTTCAGAGTCAGGCTTAGCGCATGTTTTTCTTCTAGGCGCCATTTTCGCTCCTTTTCAACCCATGTAGTAGCCTTACCTATATTCCTGCAATCACACCAAAAATAACAAAAAACGCATAATTCCGTCCAAGAAAACTAGCAATCTATATGAATTATAAAGATAATTTATGTGCACAAAATGAACTTATTAAATCCCCCCAAACTTAAACTTTTGCTAGTCCCGAGCAAAAATAACAATAAAAATAAGATTCACGAAAGAAATAACGTTAACAACTAAAGCCATGGTTATGCAAAAGTGATATTGGCTTCCAACTTATATATTTTCATTTGATTCACAATTACACGAGAGTCATATGCGTGTGTGATACGTTAATGTTTATTTATCTCATCGAATGCTCAAATAGATTCACAACACTTATTTGCCTTATAAACTCAAGAAATCTTCAGCTCGGTTCAACCCACACTTCATTAAAATACACAATTACTTACACAGATCACGAAGGACTTTATTGATGAATATTTGGCTCATAAGATATTCAACACGGGTATACCAAAGATGAAGTCACACAATGAGATTCTTGTATGCAAATGATTAAAGTCTATACTCGTTAACCATGTTTCTCAGGTATCCATAAGCTTGATTTGAACAAGTTTTCTCCACTAGTAAATTGGACAAATGTGAAAAGGTTAATAGGTCTTGTAGGCTTGTAACGTTAGGCTACGGCTCATGGCTACAATAAAGGTATGGAGATCAAAATTAGAGAGAAATATTTGAACTTCCTCAATTTCACTCATTTTCATTCTCTTTTCATTCACCACCCACTTATTGTTTTCTTCTCATTCATATCCTTCATTTCTCAAATTTTTCTTTTTTCACCACTTTTGATTCGTTCTTTTCATTGTTTTTTCTTCTTTTTGTCTCTTTTTGAACTCTTTTATGTACATTCAATTTTTTTCTTTTTCTTTTCAAGGAGTATTTGAATCATTCCAACACCAATGAACTTATTTATCTCAAAATTTAGGTAGGACAATAAGTGTATAAGCTTCATTAGGTAGTTGTTGTGGGATGTAGAATAGATACAAGTGGGGGCTAATTGTATGTCATTGACACACACACCACTTTATTTTTAGTAGGCTCAAAGTGGGACACTAGGGATAGTTCATGTTGATTTGGTAGGCTCAAACGGTTCCAAAGATTGCCTAAATCATTGCTATGTCACATATTATCCATATTTCGCCTCGAAAAGTGTTCAAGCAATTTTTAGATTTCCGTCAATCCATTAGTCAACTCATATAAACCAATCACATGACTTTTTCAATAAAAATGATTATGAGATAGGTGCACAAAGAAAAAATCAAGCATCTCAATCTACTCGAGGCTCAATGGGCTAACGAATGATAATAACAATGAAACAGGCCCAAATATATTGAGAAAGATTGCTTAGGTCATTTATATGTTTGCAAAAGTGCCAGTTAAAGTCATGTGAGAAATACTAAAATTCTGATCTCTATTTTGTATTTACCATCACAAGTATGTAAATTATTTCTAAGCATTGATAGTATCAACAAACATGACCGTGCAAGAATATTTGTGACTCCCAAGTTATTATGAAACACATATATGCATTACAACCACGATTTCATTTTCATCATCGGTCACACGATGACGTATCCATGAATCTTCCTAACAAATCTAGCAAGCAATAAATAAATAAATGATTTTTTTTAAATAATAAACTCCTACGAAATAACTAGTAACGAATTAATAACTCAAATAATCAAGATGCAAGCAAATTGACCCCTCCAAACTTACAGTATGCATTGCCCTCATTGTATAAACAGGAAAGAACGGAACAAGCATACCTCCCAAGACGAGTGTCAGTGCTCGCCGTCACCATCGTCGTCATCCTCATCCATGTGCTGGGGTGGGGCCTGTGGAGGAGGTCCTGGATACTGGGGTGGCCATACCGGTGGCTGGGGAAACATCAGATCCTCTGAACCTATAGGTGGAAATCGTCAAGCAAGCACGGAAGTGAAGTCCATCATATATCCCAGAAAGTGAAGTCCATCATATATCCCATACCGGTGGATGAAGAAACATCGGATACTGCTCAACTAGTAACCTCCTCTGGTCCTGCATCTCATTTTCTAGCCGCTGAAATCTCTCTCCCCTGCGCTGTCTGGCTGCTGCAGGTGGTGGTGGTGGTGGTTGTGGTGGTGGCTGTGGCTGTGGGATCTCTTCTTCGTCCGGAAACTCATGGGGAACATAGGAAGCGGCTCTAAAGAAAGCAACAATTGGGACCTTCGGCTTTAGCACTGGTTCATCAGGGGCCCATGATACGCCGACCTGTCAGCATAGCTCTGTAACGATATGAGGATAAGGAAGAGCAAATGTGGCTAACACTGCGCCTGCTCTCATAATCGAACCATAGATGATTTTTCCCAAATCAACCGATTTTCCCATCAAAATAGCATATACCAATGCAGCTTTGTCTTTTGTCACATCGTAATAATGCGAGGACGGGAGGATCCGCCTACGAAAGATGTCCACACACTTGCATTGGAGCCCATGTTAGATTTCTTTAGAGAAATAGGACCGCTCGAGCTCATTTTCCAGGTGGCGCCTTCTTGACATATGGTCCGGATGACCTCTGTATAATCAACACCCGTTTCGAGAAATTCACCGTACTCGTCATGGTCGTAGCTGGGCATCTGATATATCGTATTGATCGTTTGACAGTCAAACGATACCAATTTCCCTCTCACAAAAACATTAGAATCATCATGACGTATAGGAGATTGGCATAGAATTCTCGGACAACCGAGATCACGTCATCCAAAAGGTGTTGTGCAAATTCAATCCATCCTCGGCGTTCCAGTTCCTCTATTATAACACCACGTGGAACTGACAAATCGAATCCCCGTTGTGGGATTATGGATCTTGTCATAGAGCTATCATATACTTGTTGGGCCTCCTCATTCTAGAACCTATGAGAATCAAAACTTAAAGAGGAAGAGGCACCCTTTTTTGATTTTTTTTTGGGCGCCATGGGATACAATTATGCCAATGCTCAGAACCACACACTGAATTCAAATAATCGAGTAGCAGTGCAAATACGATCTCACCACACCAACAAATACGATTAGCAACACAACGTACAACACAGTCACAAAATACTTTTGAACAATTTGAAGTACCCACTTGACGATATCAAACGCCCCCAAATAGATCGAACACCACTTCTAAATATGACGTAGGATTGAACAAAATTGAGATAATGCCCTTACTCATACCAGAAAGTGACGGTAAATCGGAGTGTGGTTGAAGCTTGGTGTTCAGCTGTCGGAGAGGTGAGGGGCGGAGGCGGTCGGTGCTTCACAGAGAGCGCGGCTGGTGAGGTGTTCTGAGAGGGGAGGCTGCTGGTGCTTATTTCTGAAGAAGGGTTTCGGTCTGTCTCTTTTTTTTAAAAAAATCAGGTCGCACGCATATGCGCGCCCTAAACCGGCGCATATGCACGCAGGTCTCTGCCCATATCTTTTCGCCTTGGTAACTAGCGCATATGCGCGCCCTTAAATGGCACATATGTGCCAAAGTCACTGCCACGAATGTAATATGCCCTGTTACATCGCGCATATGCGCGCCTCTCTCTTGCGCATATGCGCTACATCTTCTGCCGTTCCGAGCTCTGTCTCGTGCATGTGCGCGAAATAAATCGCGCATATGCGCCGTCTCCTCTGTCCAAAATTTTTAATTTTTTCCTCTTTTTTTTTTTTTAAATATCTGCAACATAAAATGAAACAAATCAATACTTGAATAACGAAAATTAAATTAAATTAATAAAAAATTTAAATGAAAAAACGTAAACAAAACGACTGCTAAAGATGATTGTGGGTTGCCTCCAACACAACGCTTGGTTTATAGTCTTCAGCCTGACTTACTCCTTTCTACTTTGGTTCTCAAAGTGGAATATTGTACATGTGTCTCACTTCATTTCCAAAGTAATGCTTGACCCTCTGACCATTTACTTTGAATGTTTGACCATTGTTGCATTTCAACTCAATTGCCCCATGTGGATATACTGTTTCTACTGTGAATGGTCCAGACCATCGTGATTTTAAATTACTAGGGAACAACCTCAGTCGAGAATTGAACAATAACACATGTTGTCTTGGTTCGAAGTCTCGTTGAAGAATCTGTCGGTCATGGCATTTCTTGGTCTTTTCTTCGTATATCTTTGCATTCTCCTATGCATCATTCCTGAATTCCTCCATCTCGTTCAACTGCACCAGTCGTTGCTCGCCAGATGCTCCCATATCAAAATTCAGCTTTTTCACAGCCCAAAATGCTTTGTGCTCCAGTTCCCAAGGTAGATGGCACGCTGTTCCAAAGACTAACCTATAAGGTGACATCCCGATAGGTGTCTTGTATGCATTCCTGTACGCCCATAACGCATCGTCTAGTTTAATCACCCAATCCTTCTGGTTTGTCTTCACTGTTTTTTCTAATATCTGCTTGATCTCCCGGTTGGATATTTCTGCACTGTTTTTTCTAATATCCGCTTGATCTCCCAGTTGGATATTTCTGCTTGTCCATTAGCTTGCGGGTTGTATGCCAGTGTCACCCTGTGCTTCACATCATACTTAGCCAACAATGAGTTAAAAATTTTGTTACAGAAATGTGTACCTTCGTCACTGATTATGGCTCTAGGCATTCCAAATCTTGTAAAGATGTTCCTGTGGACAAACTTAACAACAAATCGAGCATCATTAGCACTGGTGGCAATTGCTTCCACCCATTTAGAGACATAGTCAACAACAAGTAAATTATAAGATTGACCAAAAGAGGATGGGAATGGACCCATAAAATCAATACCCCAGACATCAAAAAGTTCCACCTCCAAAATATTTGTTAGTGGTAACTCGTGTCATCTAGAAATATTGCCAACTCTTTGGCATTTATCACATGATTTGACTAAAGTATAACTGTCTTTAAATAGATTAAGCCAATAGAAACCTGACTGTAATACCTTAGCTGCTGTTCTAGATGCTCCAAAGTGTCCACCGTAGGGTGAGGAATGGCACTGCTCTAGAATCGTACCTGCTTCTTCCTCTGCTATTCATCGTCTAATTATCTGATCAGCTCATCTCTTGAACACAAATGGATCATCCCACAGATAAAACTTGGCATCATGAAGAAATTTATTTTTTTGATGATAAGTTAAATCTGGTGGTAATTCACCTGCAGCCAGAAAATTATCTATATCTGCAAACCAAGGATGTGTGACATTTACCTTGTAAAGTTGTTCGTCTGGGAACGACTCATTGATAACTCCACCTTCAGTTCTTTCTTCCAGCTCCAGGCATGACAAGTGATCTACCACCTGGTTCTCACAACCTTTCTTATCTTTGACATCAAAGTCAAATTCATGAAGTAGGAGTATCCATCGTATCAACCTGGACTTTGCATCTTTTTTGGCAAACAAGTAACGAAGAGCTGCATGGTCAGTAAAAACAGTTACCTTGGTGCCAATGAAATATGTTCTGAACTTATCGAATGCAAACACCACTGCTAGCATCTCTATCTCTGTAGTTGTGTAATTTTGTTGGGCTACATTAAGTGTACGACTTACATAGTATATAGCCTTGAACATCTTGTCTCGCCTTTGTCCCAATGCTACTCCCATTTCGCACATGAGCTCAAAGGGCTCCTTCCAATCAGGCACTATCATGATGGGTGCAGAAATTAGTGCTGTCTTGATCCTGTTAAACGCCGGCAAACAATCATCGTCAAAAATAAATGTAGAATCTTTCTCTAACAAATTACATAAATGTCTATTAATTTTAGAGAAATCTTTAATATAACGACGATAGAACCCGGCATGTCCCAAGAAACTTCTGATCCCTTTCACATTCTTTAGCGGTGGGAGATTTTCAATTGCCACAACTTTGGCTCTGTCCACTTCTATTCCTCTAGCTGAAATCTTATGCCCAAGCACAATACCTTCTTGCACCATGAAGTGACATTTCTCCCAATTCAATACTAAATTCTTCTCCCGACATCTCTGCAAAACAAGAGTTAACTTCTGCAAACAATGATCAAATGATGAACCAAAGACATATATATCATCCATGAAAACCTCCATTATTTCCTCCACCATGTCAGAAAATATGGCTATCATACACCTCTGAAACGTAGCAGGTGCATTGCAAAGACCAAATGGCATTCTCCTAAAGGCAAATGTACTGTATGGGCAAGTGAAGGTAGTCTTCTCTTGATCCTCCGGTGCTATGACAATTTGATTGTAACCTGAATAACCATCTAGAAAGCAATAATAATGATAACCACTTACTCTATCAAGCATCTGGTCAATAAAGGAGAGTGGGAAGTGATCTTTCCTAGTGATATCATTCAATCTCCTGTAATCTATTCACACTCGCCAACCAGTCACTGGACGAGTTGAAATCAATTCGTTATTCTCATTTCTTACCACAGTTATACCCCCTTTCTTAGGCACTACTTGTACTGGTTAAACCCAAGAACTGTCAAATATATCATAAATAACCCCAACATTTAACAATTTTAATACCTCAGCTCACAACCTCTTTCAGGGCCGGATTAAGCCTCCTCTGATGATCAACATAGGGGGAATAGGACTCATTCATCAAGATTTTATGCATGCAAACAGTAGGGCTAATCCCCTTTATATCAGAAATTGTCCATCCCAAAGAAGATTTAAACTTTCGCAACACTCTCAACAACCTATCTTTCACCAAAAATATTTTGGCCCATTTAAATTTCACAAATGTGTTAGCCATTCAATGGCCCAACAACTCAAGGCCCATGACACTTTGATATTTCAAAACACATTTTGAAAACCCTAGTCGTCATCACCGTCGCCGGAGTTCCGTCGCCGGATTCCGGCGACAAAAATAATTTTTTTTTTATTTTAAAAGTGGGGCGTTCGGGCAGGCCCTTGGGCTGCCCTTGCTGCCCGAAATGGGCAGCCCAAGCTGCCCGAAATGGGCAGCAACTTGCTGCCCAAAACCGCCCCAAAAACCGGCCTTCGAAAAATTGCTTTGATTGTCTCATACGGTTAGAAATTGACCTCAACATAATATTATGTATTTGCTACACCAAAATTGTAACCATAGCTCTGATACCACTTGAAAGGGGATCGGTTACGGTGACCGGAAGCGCAACGGAAGTTTAAAATTTTTATTTTTCATAAGAAATTTTCGGCCACCTTGATTTAATGTGTAGCAAATACAAAAACAACAAAATTTCATACATAGTGTGTTTAGAAAAATACCTATCAACCTCTTGAGCTTGATGATGGCCCCAACTAAGGTGTAAACACCTTAGCTCTTGTATGGCAAGAACTTCTACAAGCTTCCAAAGAGCACTCCTTGCTCTAAAATAAAGCCCACCACCAACTAGGTAGATCCCCTCATATTTTGCACTAGAAAAATACGAGGATTTTTCTTTGAGAAGTGAGTGTTTTCTCCAACCATTGAAGAACAAAAAA
>NC_133309.1:5068055-5073882 GCF_012295235.1 Primulina huaijiensis
AAACAATAATTTCAAATATTATTAAAATAAAGATTGCTTATACATAGAGTTTCATTGTGAACACTCGGCCAACACTTGGCTCGACGTGCACCTACGCTAACAATCTTCCACTTTCACTAGAGCCAACTACCCATATACTTCAAACCAATTGATTCGCGATGCATCTCGAATAATGGTTAAGGTAAAGGCTTAGCTAGTGGATCAGCAACATTATCTGCGGAGCCGATTTAGTCGATAGACACTTCTCTTTCCACAATCTCTCCGAGGATGTGGTACTTTCTCAATACTTGTTTGGATTTCTGATGAGACCTTGGCTCCTTTGCCTGAGCTATGGCTCCCGTGTTTCACAAAACACCGGGATAGGAGCAACTCCATTACGAATGATGTCCAACGCTTGGACGAAATTCCTTATCCAAACAGCCTCCTTTGCTGCATCCGATGCAGCAATGTATTCGGCCTCAGTGGTGGAATCCGCAGTACTGTCTCGCTTGGAACTCTTCCAAGAGACAGCAGCACCAATTAGCATGAATACGAACCTAGAGGTTGACTTTGAGTCATCGATATCGCTTTGGAAGCTAGAGTCGGTATAGCCTTCCAATTTCAGTTCTCCACCCCATAGACCAATAACAACTTACTGGTCCTTCTCAATTACTTGAGGATGTCTTTCACAGTTTTCAAGTGTGGAAGACCAGGGTTCGATTGATATCTATACACTACACTTAGTGCTAAAACCACGTCAGGACGTGTAGATATCATCCCATACATGATGCTACCAATCGCAGATGCATAAGGAATGCTCGTCATCGCCGCTATCTCTGCATCAGTCTTGGGAGACATAGACATGGATAGGGACACGCCATGACACATTGGTAGATGTCCTCTCTAGGACTCATCCATCGAGAACCGCTTCACGATGGTATCATGTATGTGGACTGGGTGATACCAAGCAATCTTCTTGAACTATCTCTATAGATCTGTATTCCCAATACAAAAGATGCTTCACCCAAGTCCTGCATCGAGAACTTACTCGCTAACCATATCTTAGTTGATTGCAACATTCCTACATCATTCCCAATGAGTAGAATGTCATCAACATAAAGCACAAGGAATGTCACCACACTCCCACTGACCTTCTTATACACACAGGGTTCCTCAGGATTCTTAGTAAAACCAAACTCTTTGATTGTATTATCGAATATGAGGTTCCAACTCCTAGATGCCTGCTTTAGACCATAAATAGATCTCTGAAGTTTGCATACCATATGCTCACTTCCGATAGATGTAAACCTTTCAGGTTGAGACATGTAAATCACTTTCTTAAAATCCCTATTAAGAAAGACTGTCTTGACATCCATCTGCCATATCTCATGGTCATACCATGCAGCCATGGCTAGCAATATCCTTATAGACTTGAACATTGCAATTGGAGAAAAGGTTTCCTCAAAGTCAACTCCTTGTCTTTGAGTATATCCTTTTGCCACCAATCGCTCCTTGAAGGTCAATACCTTCCCATCCGCCCCAAGTCCCTATGGGAACCGTTCCCTCAGGTGGATCCATAAGATCCCACACTTGGTTCGAATGCATGGAATTCATCTCAGATTCCATTGCTTCAAGCCACTTGGATGAATCGGCATCAGATAACGCTTCCTTGAAGGTCCTTGGATCACATCCATGGATAGGCTCATCATGGCCCTCTTCAAGAAGCAGACCATACCTCATAGGTGGTCTCGAGACTCTCTCGTATCTTCTAGGAGCTTGTATCTCCTCTCTTGGCTCTTCGGGTGTGGGTTCTACAATTGTGGGTGTCTCTCGAACCTCTTCGAGTTCTATCATCTCCCCTTTTCTATCCAATAGAAATTCCTTTTCCAAAAAGGTTGCATTCTTAGAAACAAACACCTTTGTTTCTTGGGGATGATAGAAACAATATCCATCTTAATTCCTTGGATATCTCACAAAGTTACATAAAATGGATCAACAATCCAATATTATCTCCCACTACCTGCTTCACATAAGCAGGGCCCCCATATTCTAAGACAAGAATATTTGGGAGACTTACCCATCCATATCTCATATGGTGTCTGCCTTTAAATGGACATTTAGTGGAATATCTTTCAATTTTAAGTTATAGATATCGTCTTCAAGTTCACCAGTACCAATCAAACATTCATTCTTGTAAATATTGCAAACACATTTGCCAAATAAACAATAATATCCATCTTTATCAACATAGAAATGGAAACAATGTTTTCTTACCAAATCAGGTACAAACAAAACATCTGTTAAAAATTAACTTAAAATTATTGTTCAACAATAATTAAACATCTTCCAAGCCTTGGCAGCAACTCTTGCCCCATTGCCCATCCTCAAGAAGGTCTCACCTTCCTTGAGCCTCCTACTTCTTCCCCTCACCTGCAACTCATTACAGAGATGTGAGCCACAGCCGGTATCTAATACCCAAGAAGTAGAGTTAATTGACATGTTTACTTTGATAAAGAACATACCATTTCCAGAACCCTTCTGGGCGAGATATTCCCAGCTGTTACGCCTCCAATGTCCAGGCGTCTTGCAGTGATGACATACATCAGTAGTCTTGTCAACCTTAACTGGTGTGTCTGCCACAACGAGATTCGGAGATTTCCTCATCAAGGGCACGTTCTTTTTGGGACGTTGGAAAGAACGCTTCTTTCCGTTTCCATGTGGATCAATCTTCGTACCAGATGAAGAACCCACATAAAGAACCGACTTCTCTTTCTTGATGGTTGATTCAAACGTAACAAGCATATTCAACAACTCCTCAAAGGTCGGCTCTAGCTTGTTCATGTTGAAATTCACCACAAAAGGATCAAATGAGCTAGGCAGTGATAAGAGTAACACGTCAGTGGTCAACTCCGAAGGCAAAATCAGATCCATGCCAACGAGCTTGTCCACGAGCCCAATCATCTTTAGGCCATGCTCATGGACCGAGGCCCCATCTCGCATGCGCAAAGTGATCAGCTTCTTGACGGTTGCATGCCTAAGAGGCCGTGTATGCTCACCAAAGAGCTCCTTGAGATGCATATGAATGTCAGCAGCACTCTTTGCATCCTCAAAACTCCTTTGCAGCCCATCATTCACAGAAGTCAGCATATAACACCTGGCTTTCAAGTCAGGGTCACACCATTCCTTGTAAGTCTGCAATTCCTCAGAAGTGCAGTCAGTCGGAGCCTCAACAGGGGGCGACTCAGTAAGTGTATATGCTATCCTTTCCGAATTCAAGACGATTTTTAGGTTTCTTAGCCAAGTGAGGTAATTAGGTCCGGTTAACATGTGTTTGTCGAGTATTGCAGATATAGGATTGCGAATCGAAGACATTGTCAATTTGTACTGAAAAGTGAAAACAGATAAATGTTGATGACTATTTCAAAATATTTAGTAAGATATAAAGTATGGACTTTTACTTTATAAATATTCGCTCCCACTGTTTTGACATATTTCATTACCCTCTAGTGAAAACGGGAAACTCCTTTCCTCAGTAGGTACGTAAGGTCCAATTAGCGAATTATGATCCCGAATAATATCAGTCAATCACAATTCCTAAGAGGTAGTTTCCAATTGCATCACCATACAACCCTTTACGTAAACTTTTGTCTCACGTTTGATTAGGACCCAATAATATGACGTCGTTCATCTTTACGTGTCAAGCCTTACCCATCGATGTCGAACCTTAATGGACGGTCGCCATGAGTTCCCTCAATAATATGAGCCGAAATCATGGGAGTTCCACGTAGTTCACATCACCATGTCAATGGATGTCACAGCTTTCCGGCACCCAAGGCCCCCCCAATAATATGAGCCGAGCCCCGAGCACGGGTAGCGTTCATCATGCACCCATTGTCGATGGAAGACATGGAAATTATAAACAAATTTATAATTCCCCTTTTCGGGCTTGATATTAATTTTGAATCTTATTCAAAATGAGGGTTTTTAATTTTGAAAGGTCTCATCATTAATTTTATTTAAAAGCTCGCCATGTTTGATCGTATGTTTGCCGGATTCATGCAACTTTGTTATTATCATAATAATAACGCACATACTCATTATTTATAACATATCATGCATATATTATAAACAGTAAACAAAACAAGGATGATCAATCGCCCCAACACTAATGGCCCGTGTGAGCCAAACACGGGCCTAGGTCCAATCCTAGGGAAATGCATGGGATGCAAATGCAACTATTACATTAGCTTCCAATATTTACATGTCTTGATCTTTATAATCATCCTGGCCACCATCTTCCAATCTTGATCATCCACTATACTAATATTTACAAATAAATA
This sequence comes from Primulina huaijiensis, assembly GCF_012295235.1. Taxonomy (NCBI): domain Eukaryota; kingdom Viridiplantae; phylum Streptophyta; class Magnoliopsida; order Lamiales; family Gesneriaceae; genus Primulina; species Primulina huaijiensis. The sequence goes on from NC_133309.1 coordinate 5,072,375, forward strand.
TCCATGGCAAATAGGGATACATCTCATGGGGTGGGAACGGGCCATAAACCAAGCCCACTTGAAATTTGATAGATATTACAATCATTCAACACAAAATATCCTAGCATACACCTAGCAAATTTGGCTTGGGCTTTTGATCATCATTCATGCATAATATCACATATAATACACCATCAATTAATTATTACAATAATCAATTGATCCAATATTATATATCTTGATCCAATCACTAACCGCCACGATTATAAACTAAATTAACAAAGTATGCAAACACCTTTGTCTACTTTCAAATTAATTTATTTATAACCGAATTTCTTGTAAATCACAATTTACTATAAATAATTAAAGTCCAACTTCAATTATTTATTTTATGAGAAAATGTTGCAACTTTTGTAAATTTAAACTTAAGGGCCCAAAAACTCATTTTTCACCAAAAATATTTTGGTCCATTTAAATTTCACAAATGTGTTAGCCATCCAATGGCCCAACAACTCAAGGCCCATGACACTTTGATATTTCAAAACACATTTTGAAAACCCTAGTCGTCATCACCGTCGCCGGATTCCGGCAACAAAAATAATTTTTTTTTAATTTTAAAAGTGGGGCGTTCGGGCAGGCCCTTGGGCTGCCCTTGCTGCCCGAAATGTATTTGCTACACCAAAATTGTAACCATAGCTCTGATACCACTTGAAAGGGGATCGGTTACAGTGACCGGAAGCGCAACGGAAGTTTAAAATTTTTATTTTTCATAAGAAATTTTCGGACACCTTGATTTAATGTGTAGCAAATACAAAAACAACAAAATGTCATACATAGTGTGTTTAGAAAAATACCTATCAACCTCTTGAAGTTGATGATGGCTCCAACTAAGGTGTAAACATCTTAGCTCTTGTATGGCAAGAACTTCTACATGCTTCCAAAGAGCACTACTTGCTCTAAAATAAAGCCCACCACCAACTAGGTAGATCCCCTCATATTTTGCACTAGAAAAATATGAGGATTTTTCTTTGAGAAATGAGTGTTTTCTCCAACCATTGAAGAACAAAAAATGGAGAGAATGAATAGTATTTTCGACCACTATTCATGCTAGGAGACAAGAAGAGACATTTTTTTTGGTTGTGGGAAAAGTTAAAGTAAAAATGTTGCATGCCAAGCCTTGGTTATACAAAAAGTTGTCTCCCAACCTTTCACCTCCCATGCATGCAAATCTTATTTGATTTTTAACAATTAAAAATCCATGGACTTAATTTAATTATCTCAAACATATTTGAGACTAATTAAACATTACTTGAATTTACTCAAGTCCACTAGTTTAAATAATTTATTTAAATTGAGCTCTACAAGACTCAATATTATTTAATCAATTCAACCCTTGAATTAATTTAATTATTTGGACTCTACTAGGTCCACTAGTGATTAATTAATTCAACACTTGAATTAATTTAATTTAGTCCATAATAATGTTTATGAAAATCACAATTTTCAAATACATTATTTATTTGGCCAAC
>NC_133309.1:5074163-5076417 GCF_012295235.1 Primulina huaijiensis
AGAACACCCAACCTTGCCACCTGATGACCCCATGAGAGTCGGTAAACAAGTCAAAGTGTAATTCTAGCACATAGAGTCTCAATGTTGTCCCGGGTCATAAGGACTAATGGTGTACAACCATAAACTAGGACTTTTCCACTCGATAAGTGAGAACCACTTGGAAAGTCTTTAATGGAGGGTTGTTCAGTGCACTCTACCAGGAGCACCTATCTGCATGCTCGGACATCACAATGTCCCCTACCAATGAAACATGGTACTCACATCGCAGATACTAGTCTCAAACTCGAGCGGCCTATATCCTTCTTAGCGGCGGCTGAATCGACTAGGAACCGTTTAGAATATACAGTATTCCAAATATGAGTTTCATGATACTCATCATATGAGCATCTCATATTCTTTCTACTATTTGTATATTCAAGAACTTTATCTATGCAACTAGCATGGGTATATAGATAAAGATGTGCCAAAACAATAATTTCAAATATTATTAAAATAAAGCTTGCTTATACATAGAGTTTCATTGTGAACACTCGGCCAACACTTGGCTCGACGTGCACCTACTCTAACACTAGCTTCACCTAGCCAAGCTCCAAGGTCCTGTAAATAGAAAAAGACATTAAATTAATACTGGCACCTAAATCACATAAAGCCCTATTTATTCTAGAACCACCAATAACACAAGGAATAGTAAAACTTTATGGATCTTTGAGTTTCTGTGGTAGCTTCCTTTGGAGTATGGCATTGCACTCTTCGGTTAGCATCACGGTTTCAAATTCTTGAAGTTTCCTCTTCTTTGACATCACATCTTTGATGAACTTAGCGTAATTGGGAATTTGCTCCAATGCATCGGCAAACGGGATGTTAATGTGTATTTTCTTGAATACTTCTAGGAATTTCGCAAATTGATCATCTAATCCTTTCTTCTTGAACCTCTGGGGATATGGAAGATTCACCTTTGGTAAAGGCTGTTGTTCAGGCACTTTCTTGGGTTCCTCTACTTTTTCTGTTTCAACACTTTCATCCTTTCCATCATCTTCCTCAACAAGAATCTCTATATTTTCTTCAGTAGGTTCTGGAATTCCAATTTCCTTGCCACTCCTCCCTAGGATTCACCTCTGTATTGCTTGGAAACTGTCCTCTATTTTGATCTTTCAAAGCATTAGCTAGTTGTCCAAACTGTGTTTCCAAGGATTTCATCGTGGCACTCATATTCCCCATGTGTGTCTCCATGTTATCAAGACGAGACTCGGTTCTAGCCATTTTTTTCCCAGACTCAGCCACAAACGTCCCAACTAGATCCTCAAAAGACGGCTTTCCTTCACCCTTCTGTGTATTGAACCCCGGTGGAGGATTCAACACGTTCTTTTGTTCGCATAAGAGAAAGTCTCGTGATTCCTCAAACCTGGATGATAAGTGTTAGGGGGAGGATTACCTCGATATCCTCCAAAGACACGATTGTTATTGATGTACTGAGCTTCCTCCATAACGGGCTCTTCTTTGGCAGTTCCCAGTGCTACATCAGACGTAGATTGGCATGACTTGTTCGTCGCTGTAATCTGTGAAGTCAACGTCGAAACCTATGCAGTAAGTGATGTGATCGGGTCTATAGCATATACTCTAGCAGGTTTCCTTGATCCTTATCTCTCACTCGGCCACTGATATCTGTTAATGGTCATCTGTTCAAGCAATTAATAAGCCTCATCAGGTGTTTTAGAAAAAATAGTACCTCCAGCAGCTGCATCCACATTCCCTCTAGTTGGTCCTTCCAAACCATTGTAAAATAACTCAATCTGCACCCATTCCCATGATTCGGACACTTCCTGAGTAATTCTTTATATCTCTCCCACGCCTCATATAATACTTCAAATTCCCTCTGCCTGAAATTGGTGATATCTATTTTCAGTTAAGCAGATTTGGCAGGCGGAAAATATTTTGATAGAAACTTCGTGACCAAATCTGCCCATGTAGTAATACTTCCCAGAGGTAGAGATTGGAGCCAACTCCTTGCTTGATCCATAATAGAAAACGAAAACAGACGCAATCGAATAATTTCATCAGAAACACCGTTAATTTTTACCGTATCCGTGATCTCTAGAAAAGTTCTTAGGTGAAGATGGGGATCTGCAGTGGCAGCTCCTCCAAATTGGTTCTGTTGAACCATGTTAATGAGTGCGGGCTTTAGCTCAAAGTTGTTAGCAGCAATGATTCGGCGAGCTATTCCAGAGTAGTGAGCGTTGATGACTGGGCGGAAATG
>NC_133309.1:5076517-5255831 GCF_012295235.1 Primulina huaijiensis
TTTTTTCCTCAACATGACATAACATAAAACATTTTTCATGATCATTAACATTTTCCTTTTCCTTTTCCTTTGTTGAATTCAGATCGTTATTTGTGCCTTTGTTGACATGATCGATGGATCCATCTACATATAACCACAGTATTGGGCGGCGGGGACATCAGCGAAGCTCTCACCGGTCAACTGAGCCTTGGCCTAACATGATCGAATAGAAATACGATCGTCGGGGCTCCCTCTGGGGACTTCTCACATAAATGGGCTCTCTCTGGGGCCTTCTCCCCTCACGATATTCCCATTCTTCCTCAAACCTCATAATCTCATATTCACAATAATGGAAACACGATCGTCGGGCTCTCACTAGGACCATCACCCTCACGACATTGCCATTATTAACGAATTAGTCACAATCACTTCACTTCCTTCAACATTTTTCATTCACATCACTTTATGAAAATCATGAATAACATAACATTTTTCATTTTTTTGAAACCAAGCATGCAACATGTATTTTAAATGTCATCATAAAAATCCATGGACATTTAAAAATCATAATTTAATCATGAACATTTCATAAACATTTAAAAATAATCATAATATCATAAAAACAGCATTTAGGGCACTGTCATGACGTTTACTAATTTTTAGGTGTAAAAAGACCGTTTTACTCCTAGACATAAAATTTCACGTTTTTGACTTTTTCGTCATTACATTGACTCTAACATGTCCCAAATAATTATTTAAGCCTATGTTAATTTTCTCATATTTTTACTTGGCTTAAATCGATGACTTTTAAATTAATCTTTAAATAAGACGTATTACTTTGTTTTAATTCCGAATTAAACCAAACCTTAATATAAAATTCCCAAACTGGAAACTTAGACTTCTAATAATTATTTGAGCTTAAATATAATTTTTCATAATTTTATAATGCTTAAAACTAGGCGTTTCAATTAACTCATTATTAGCGTTTCGTGCGGCGATTAAATCCCAAATAAATCCAAAACTCATTATTTTGTTCCCAAATTTTTAACATAACATTTTAAAGATTTATTCTACCCTTCCAAGTCATGAGCCACCCCCGTGGACCCATGGAATCAATTTTAGTCTAATTAAATTCGAAATTGACACCTTATCGAACACACTGAGCCATCTCCTAATTTACTCGAGCCACGCCCGAGCCACCTTGTGCAAAAACCTAGCCAACCCATCTAGGCACCCTCTTGAGCAACCCTGACCCATAAAACATAACCCTAGCTCACGCCCAAGCCCTGTAACCGAGCCACAAAAATCTGCACGTGAGCCCTTCTTTGCCCAAGACTCCTAGTGACCCTAGGACTCCTCTAGCCATCTAACCACTGATCACCCACGACCCTTACTAACCCTATACAAGTCCCAAGCCCGAGCCACCCCCATCCCAAGCCCCTGAGCCGCGCAGCAAGACCCTGCGCAGGCCATCTCCTAGCCGCAGCCCCTCCCTCACGTGAATTAGGAGTTTTTCAATGCTAGGACTCCTCCATCCTCTAGACCCAGACTCCTTCCACCTAGCCGTCCCTATACCACCCTCTAGACCTTCCTGCACCATGCCTGGACATGCGCACCAGCCTAGGCGCTTGCACCAGCAGCACGCCATATTCTTCCTTTACTCATCATCACACCATATTAGGTAATTGTTTATGAATTTGCATAAAAACAAGTCACACCACTCACAATTTTTGCAACTATACATAGGCAGGTGTCTAACTTGTGTTTATTGATTCAAAACCATGCTTGTATGATGTTTAAAGGGCTGCCATGAATTAGGATTTGATCAAACACGTTTCTAAGGGTCCTAAAACACATGATTTTGCTGCTCAACTTCTTAAAATAAAGCTAGAAAAACGTGGGTTAAGGGAAGAGAGTCGTGAGGTATATGAAGAATTTGTGTGTGCATGTGGGGGTCCAAGGAACTCGATGGTTTACATGGGGCTAGGGGGCTCGGCCAGGGCTGGTAGGGGCTTGGCTAGGGTCGTGTTGAGAGGCTAGGAGGAGCCCTAGGGCGGCTGGGCACTGCTGTACGTAGAGGAGAAGGGTAGACGAGCGAGACCCACTTGAAGAAGATTAAGACGACGTAATCCAACTGCATGCGAATCTAGGAAATAATGAAAAAAGAGTAATTAATTGATTTTAATTGCTAATTAATTATGTGACATACTTGTTTTTATGCTAAACGAGATTTTATTGTCATCATGCATAAAATTATGTTTTTAGGAATATTCAAGTGACGATCGAGGAACGGGGACCGATGGCTGAAAATGTAAAATGTTTTTATTAAATGATTATTTTTAATTATTTAAAAAGTGGTTGATGCTTTTTAGTATTTTTGAAAATAAAGGGTTTTGAGGTGATTTTATACGCCAGGATATAATTTTTATCGGTGTTGGTTCTTCAACTAAAATACGAATTTTTTTGCAACCCGGCTAATAAATTCACATATTTGCTAAAAGAAAAACTTTGTTAATATTTTAATTATGTCCTAATTAGACTAATGGGCTTAATTAGATGGCTTAATAGGCCTAATAAACCTTGAAGGCCATTAACTAATATTTAACGTGTTAAAAATCACAAAACCCTACACTTTGCACCAAATAAACTATCGGCCACCTAATTCTATTTTCTGAAAACTCTCCACCTCTCCCAAGCACAGGCAGCACACTTGCACAGCTTTTTGAAGGGAAACTCGAAGGGGTCTAGAGAATTCAAGCCTTGGTTTCGATCCGTTCTTCGACGTCAATGGTTTTTTGTGCGTTAAATAAGCAAAAGCACGCCTTAATCTTCCTTTTCTCATCCATCATATCATAATATTTTTTAAATTATGTGTGCATGAAAATCTTGAAGTTCATATGTTATTTTCGCAATATTGCATAACCATGGGTAAAAGTCATGATTTATAGTTTCAAAAGCATGTTTTTATGATACTAAGGGGCTGCCATGATGTCTAGGTATGGTCAAGTAAGGTTTATACATATCTTAAGGTCATACACACGCACCACACATGCTGTTAAATAAAGGAAACAAGCTGGTGCAAGTTTCATGCTGTCACGTTGTGACAGCAGCCTCGTAAGGAAGAGGGGCTCGGCCTGAGGGGCTTCGAACTGGGATAGGATGTCTCACTAGGGTCCTTGGTGAGTGCACAATAGGCTGGTTCTAGGGCTGGGTCGGTGGCTAGGGACCTGGGCACAAAATCGTAGAGTCCATGCTTGTTGGGAGTCCTCGGCCAAGCCTATTGCTGGTGTTGGGCTTCGGTTTCAGGCTAGGGGGCTGGTTCATAAGGTCATGTCGAGTTAGAAGGAGTCTCTAGGGTCCTAAGCAAGTGCACATGGGTTGGGTTCAAGGGTGGGGCGTTGGCTGGAGCCACAAGCGCCATAACGTAGAGTCCTTCCTAGGTGAATTTCTCGGCCAAGCTTAAGGCAGTATGGGGGTGCACGCTTTTGTAGTTTAGGTAGGTTTCTGAGTGGTCTAAGGGTCCAGGGGGTTAGTTTAGGATGTTGGGCAAGTTTTGGACTAACATGGTTTTGGGGTAACTCATGAAAATTGGAAGTTGGCTCGGGGTCGAAGTTTAGGTGTCAAATAGGGTTTTTAAATAAAGAAAAATTGGAAAACTGCTCACGGGGGTCGAGTCGTGGTCCATGAGGGATAAAATAATATAAAAAGACTAAATTTAGAATTTAGGAATTTTATATTAAAGTTTGGGATTTTCGGGATTAAAACACCGTCAAAACAATTAATTAAAGATAAATGAAAAAGTCTAATATTTAAGCTAAATAAAATTATGGAAAAATTCATGTAAGCTTAAATAATTATTTGGGACATGTTAGAGTCATGAAATTAAGAAAAAATTCGAAATCGTAAAATGTCGAGTCTAGGGGTAAAACGGTCTTTTTACACCGGAAAATTTGTAAAGGTCATGGCAGTGCTCTAAATGCTGTTTTTATGATATTATGAATATTTTTAAATTTTTATGATGTATCCATGATTAAATTATGATTTTTAAATGTCTAAGGGAATTTCATGATTTGAGAAGACATTTAAAAATACATGTTGCATGCTTGGTTTCAAAAAGAAAAAAAATGTAAATGCTATTCATGATTTTTCTAAAGTAATGAGAATGAAAAATTTTGAATGAAGTGAATTGATTGTGACTAATTCGTTAATGGTGGGGATATCGTGAGGGTTATGGTCCCAGTGGGAGCCCGACGATCGTGTTTCCATCATTGCGAATATATGGTAACGGTTATGTGGTAACGGATTTATAGTAACGGTAAGAATGAGAATGTCGTGAGGGGAAAAGGCCCCAAAGGGAGCCCATTTATGGGAAAAGGCTCCAGAGGGAACCCCGACGATCGTATTTCTATTCGAATCAAGATAGGCCAAGGCTCAGTTGACCGGTAAGAGTGTTGCTGATGTCCCCGTCACCTAGTACTGTGGATACATGTAGATGGATCCATCGACTCTTTATGATCATGATCAGGAAAGTCACAATTAACGATCTGAATTCAACAAAAGGAAAAGGAAAAAGGAAAAGGAAAAGGAAAAGAAAAATGCTTATGATCATGTTAAAATGTTTTTATGTCATGATAAGGAAAGATAAATGAAAAGGATCAAGGTTTGTTTTTGCATGTCATAAAATGTTATTTTTACCTAAAAGTATTTTCACTGTTGCATGCGATTTTATATATATGTATTTGCAATAAAGATGATGGTGTGTTGAGTCTTTAGACTCACTAGGTGTGATGGATGCAGGTGAGGATGAGGGAGGACTTGACGGATGATGGGACTGGACTGATGGCGCACACAACCCGAGGACCAGCGCTTCTAATATTCCGCATTATGACTTTTGACTCATGATTTATGATTAAAGATTTTTAAGACTATTTATTTATGCATTTGAGAGATTTTTGAGAGGTTTAGTATGAGCTATACTTTTCAAACTTATTGCTTTTTAGGTTTGGTAAACATGCGACGATTTTATTTTATGACCATTGCATTTGATTTTCAAAATGATAGATGGTTGGTATTTTATTTTAAGGGGTAAAATATTTTATAAAAATATTTTCATGTGGTAAGTATACATGGCCGAAAATTGAGTGGTTAAAAAAAAAATTCTAGTACTTTTAAAGCAATAAAAAGAGCAGGACGCTTCACCTCCACGCAGTCTTTTCCTTTTCCTTATAGCTTAGTTTTAAAGGCCTGTACAATAATTCTGTTTATGACCTCTGTCTGACCATTTGCTTGAGGGTAACAACAAAAGTGAAAGATTGAGTGATCTTCATTTTATGGCACCAGGACATGATCTTTTTTCCCTGAAACTTCCTTCTCCGTAATCTTAGCCAGGGGCTCAGCTTTTACATATTTGGAAAAATAGTCAACTCCTAGCAATAGAAAGTTATTTGAGCCTGTGCAACTAGAAAGGGACCCACAATATCCATCGCCCATTGATCAAAGGGGCAGGATGCGCAGATGGGCTTCATAGGACTAGTCGGGCTGTGCTGAAAATTATAATGATGTTGACAACCATCACATGCCGGACAACTTGAGCGGAGTCTTGGCTCATACTCGGCCACCAAAGTCCAGTAAGCATTGCCTTCCGGGCCAATGCTGTTCCCCCGAGATGCTCCCCACAACATCTTTCATGAATTTCCTTGAGGAAATAAGCAACCTCGCCCACATATAATAATTTCAACAAAGGTCCCTGGTATGATCTTCTCACTACAAGAAAAAAGGCCAAAGACAACGGTGAAAAACCGTTGTCGTAGGTCATGTAAAACCGTTGTTAAAGGCCATGTGGTTATAGGTTGCGCTCAAAGACAACGGTGAAAAACCGTTGTCGTAAAAGGCTAATAACAATGGTGAAACACCGTTGTCGTAGATCTTCTAAAACCGTTGTTAAAAGCCCTGTGGTTAAAAAGTGTGCTGAAAGACAACGGTGAAAAACCGTTGTCGTAGACGTCTAACACAACGGTGAAAAACCAATGTTGTAGTCGGTAAAACCGTTGTTAAAAGCCCTGTGGTTAAAATGTGCGCTCAAAGACAACGGTAATAAACCGTTGTTGTAGATGTATAAAGACAACGTTGATAAATCGTTGTCTTTGGATTTGATTTACATCATTTTAAATCTGTTGTCTTTGGATTTGATTTACATCATTTTCAAACTGTTGTCTTATATATATATATTCTATTTAAACCATAAATAAATAAATTAATTAAAAAAATTGGATGTAAAATATATATCAGTTAACCCTTATATAAAATCAATTCAAACATCAACATATATACTTGATCAAGAATTACATGCATGAATTACAACAGAAATATGTCATTCATAGACTTGTAATTTACAAAATCAACAATTAAAAAAAGTATATAACCATATTCCAAAAACTTTTAGTCAAGTTCACAAAAATAAAAATACCCTACAACCAAGACTTGTACATATCGACTCCAAAATATCTTTTGTAGCTTGTTGGAATGAATTTCTCTGCCCGTGAATCTTCAAAAACATCATTAAAGTGCCTATGAAAATAAAAACCACATAATTTTAATCAGGGCCTTGAAAAATTTTGGCATAACCTTCCCACAAGTAGGACATACCAGAAAATTTAAAAACACACAACAACAATATATATTCGAAATAAATTTAAATACGACCATACACCACACCTATCACCTACACAGCTGACCATACACCACACCTATCACCTACACAGCCAGACCATACATCACACCTATCACCTATAATTATCACATTCTTTCAACATATCCCGAAAGCAATGAAGAGATCCACATGTCATGAACCAAAAAACGTGCAACAAAAAAAATCACATGTCCTACCTATTCGTAATATGATCCTGTATGCATTCGGCTAGCTCGGTGCAAACCTTATCAATTTCTTCCATAGAAAACTCCGTTTTTGTGAACTATGAACACACACAAAAAGTATATTAGTAAAAAAACACAACTTAATGAATTTTCCAAATGATAAGTAGCTAGATAACTTGTAATTATTTTATATAAGCAAGATAATATTACTATCGATCGTAGTGAATCCCCCTCAAAAGTTGCAACTTCTTTAGTAATCTGCCTCATGAATCTCATCACGTAATAACCACATTGTTTTGCATCCGGTTGCTTAGGAGCTTATGTAAAAATATCAAATTGTTAATGACAAATTTACACATTAAAAAATTAGCTTGAATGAGAAATACACATACCTTTATGACTTCCCATTGTACACGCTTTCTTCCTTTCCTTCCCTTAGTTGAGTTAAACAATGTCAACGCCCTTCATTAACATTGACCATAGTTGATATATGAGTGTTTTTTCATTAAATGGAATGCATCATTAAAATGGAATATGAACTCATATTTCCACAACATATTTCCAATCCTCATCACGAATTCGATGACTTAGGGAATCCACCAAATAAACAATCTCCTTATAAGGCTCGATGACAGAGAGAGTCCAATGAAAACTACACATGAACATAATAAGCGTATGCAATTCACTAAAAAAAACAATTGAAAATTATATTAGGATCTTACTTACCCACAACAACTTGGAACCAAAACCAATTGATTCATTGCTGCACCACTTAGCCTATCCGCTAAAGAACTCGGCCTCTTGTTCAACCTTTAAGTTTTACCTGTTTTTTCGTCTGCATTTTGTTGCAAATTGGGGATGCTGTGTGGATTAACGAATCTGAATTTGTCAATCTTGTTTTCTTTCACCATCTTTTTATAAAGATGCCTGTCATTTGAAGTAAAAGAAAATCAAAACTACACTACATACTAAACTAACAAATTATATGCATCTTATATAATATAATAATATAAGAAAAGAACAAATAAACTTTAAGTTAATCGAAGACTTACCAAATGTAGACAACTACACAATTTCCTGAAATTGGTTCCAAGTGATACAAAGGACTGATGTCCTCAAAGTGCAAGTTAACTTCATAATCATCTGCAAATACTTCATGATCTAAAAGAAATGCTAATCTCCTTCTATTTTCATGGGCTCTCTTACAATAACAATACACCATGCGCACTGCTCTTGGCACATTTGATGACAAAGTCTGGTTTCTCTCGACACTGACAGTTTTGTTCCTCTGACTCTTCTGATAATTGTATTGTAAACATGTTAGATAGGTTCAATACTTGAGAATTTGACAGACATTTACTTTGAAATATAAGCATACGTGTACCTCTTGTCGTAGCATTATCAAATGCTTTGGCCAAGCCATATGTGTTCCTACGGCATCACCAACTTTTTCACATTCATTGGGAATCGGAACTGGCAAAAGTGCTGTTTTTTGCATTGCTTCATCAATGGATACACACATGCAATTTTGAGGTAATGGAACACCATGAAGCAAGTTATTAGCTCCATTGACCTCGACAACTGTTCCATATCCAACAATGTCTGTGCTAGAATCCAATGTCAAAATAACTGGTTTCCCCTAAAAGACAAATAGTTATGTCATTGAATTGTACTAACTCTTTAGTTAAAAATTATTAACTACTATATAACCACAACAAATTATATTCCTGTAAAGCAACAGATTTTTCCACAACTTTCATTTCAACATCATTCAAATCTTCATAACTGGGGAAAAACTTGTCAATTTTCATTTCATTTTCATTCACTTTATGCAATTTTACCGAGCAACTTCCTTTGTCATCAATCTCACTGTCCCATGCACCTTTCTTGTAGACAATTTCTTCAAGTTTTTGAATGCGTGTATCTTGCTCTTGAATTAATTTTCTAGCCTCTATCAACTCTTTCTTTTGCTCAATCATTAGCTCTCTGTCAACATCCTCAGTCTTCCAACTTCTACCAACATTGAAATATCATGTTGGGGTGATGTGACCTCCAACAGCTCTCACACATCCGCCATGTTCATCTGAATTGAGTGCTTTCGTGAGAATATCCTTTTTTGTTCATTTTATTTGAAGTTTCCCCTCACGCTTTTGTTGTATGTAATCATCCTGTCATCCACTTGAAAATATTAATTATTTCAAAAGGCTTCATTAAAATAAAATAATTGATTTTTATCTATAGTTTACTCACAATCTTTTCTACTGTTATTTGCAACTCCTGGACATCAAAATCTCCTTCTTTATTCAATCGCCCTTTTTTCCAAAAAATAGCTATGTTGATATCATCATCGTCACACAATTCACTTGCCTACATACAAGAACAATCGAATGATATTTGTCAAATAGGTTAAATGTTGAAAAAAAAAAAAGCAAATGCAATGATATATATCACATGATAGGAAAAAAAACAGCCACCCATGTTACAAGTATTCATGCGAAGGAAAGAAACAGTCAATTCTTGGCCGGCACAATTGTTGAAATAAACTTACTATTTCTTCAGCAAATCGTGCATATCCCTTACGAGCAAGGCGATGAGGGTATATGTTCTTCTTCCTTCTTTCCTTCTGTTGATCACTTAGTTCCTAGTCAAGTGAAGAATTACACATATCAAATTTTTTTTAATTCGTCAAATACTTAATGGTGGACTTATTTTCAAAAAACAAAAAAAAGATAGTTACAATGAATTTATCAGACATGCGCTTCATGACAAAAGAAATCCAGTCATCTCGTGCAAGACCACAGCCAGTAGTTGGTTGATCCAACTCCTCTGGTTTATCAACCTTGTTCGAAATGAACGTTCAAGTGAGATGTGATTTAAATTGACGCCACTTATTATTTGCCGAACTTAAACATCCCTTTTTCCAGCTTGGGAGAACATCAAACGTCAACTGTAAAACATCAAAATCGGAAATACATGAAAAAGAATGACATAACATAAGATATATATAAACAATATGAATATTAACTGTGAAAAAACAATAGAATTTACATTAACAGATTCCCATATCAATTCTTTCACTTCACTTGGAACTTGCTTCCATGTCTTGTAAGTTTTCTTGATTTTTTCTCGAGAAAGCACACCAATATAACTCTGCATTTGAGCAGCAGCTTCTCCTACTGGTTGTCCAAGTAGATTGAATATTACCTCCTTTCGAATTCCTTGAACCCTCTGCCTAGAAAGCTTATCTAGATGTGTTCGACCTGTAGATGTTCTTGTTGTTTCAGTGTCTGTAGATCCCAACATTTCCTTTCCATCAAAACTCTTGTCTGTAGATGTAGATTGAAATTTTTCTTTGCCCTTCCCAATTAATGGAGGTTGTCCTAATCTCTTGCTCGATTCATGAATTGTATCATCATCATGAGACCCAATTTTAAGCTTTCTAAAGGAAGTCATAGAGTCCAGATTTAACCTGTTCAACAAAAAATTGAAAAAAACATATCAATATAGAAATAAATACACAATATATACAACAAAAAATAGGATAAAAAATTCATCTTCAATAGAAATTCAACAGATATAAAGATATATAAAAGTATAACTTCAATATTGTCAACAAACTCCTACTCAAAAGCAAAATACATATCAATATTGTCTACAAATACATCTTCAAAAGTAAAATATCTTTGGTTAAACATTGTCGACCCAAGTCCCATCACAATCTTCACGAAGCCATGATGGTTCATTGTTTTATGCTCCGTCAACACCCATTGATGGTAACCCTCTGGTAAAAGATTGATAGTCAATAAAAGTGTCTTCCAATTCATCATCATCAACGTGTTCAAATGACTCTCTAGTAGGAGTTGCAAGTACAATACTCCATTCAGGATCTTCAGGATCTTCAATGTAAAATACTTGCTTTGCTTGACTTCCCAAGATAAAAGAGTCGGATTTGAATCCAATTCTTCTCAATTTTACCAATGTGAAACCAAGATCATCTACTTTAATACCATTATTATTCTCCACCCAATTACATTTGAACATTGGAATTTGAAATTTGTGGTAATCGAGTTCCCATATTTCTTCAATAACTCCATAAAAAACCATGTCTGAAACAATTGGTTTTTTATCCTTTGCACTGGCAACTTGCATTGTCTTTGCGACTAAGCTTACTCCAGAGTTTTGAGTAACTCGTATCTCATCACGTTCTTTTGTAGCATATGTAACCCCATCAATAAGATAACTAGAATACTTTAACACTTTGTTGCTAGGTCCATGCGCCAACCACTTCAATATTTCTGATATTTGATGGGTGGAACGGTCAACTAAATGTGCAACCTATATTTCACAATGCCATAAATTTAGATTTACGTAAGATACCAAGAGTTTTATGCATGTTAATATCTAGTATTTTGGAACTTACAGTATCACGCAACCAGTTAGTAAACATTCGGTTATGCTCATCTTGTAACAACTTTTTGGACTTGGCTTTATGAGGAAATCTTGATTTCAAATCCACCATGTGTTCCCTAATGAAATAATTTCTAATAGATAAACCAATGAATGTATGCAAAGTGCATGAAAGAATTGATAGGATGGAGATCTTACTCGACATAAGGATCAATCTCAACATCATTTGTCAATACATAAAGATGTGCTTGTTGCAGCTCATCATGACTAGTGGAGTGCACAACTGCTCCCGATAAAGGCTTAGTAAGTTCTACTTCTCGATGTCTTGATGGTATCCCAATTGTGTGGACATTAGCTAGATAATCTGAGCAAAATTCGACAGCCTCTTCAGCAATGTAACATTCGGCTATACACCCTTCATGCCGATTGCGATTGCGCACATAACCTTTAAAATCTTCATGAATCTTTCAAATGGTACATGTGCCAATACCAAACCGGTCCACACAATTTGACCTTCCGGAAAAAATGAACAGTTAAATGAATCATTATATCAAAAAATGAAGGGGGAAAGTACTTTTCAAGTGAACACAATATCAACACAATCTCTCTTTGCAAGTCATCCAACTTTAAGATGTCTACCACTTTACTATACATCACATTGAAGAAGAAACACAGGCGGGTTATAGTATCTTTGACATGTTTTGGCAAGACACCGCGGATGGCCACTGGGAGCAATTGTTGCATTAAAGTGTGATAGTCGTGTGACTTCAGGCCAACAAGTTTCAAATCCTTCATCGACACAAGGTTTCTAACATTGGATGAGCAACCTACAGGTACCTTTACTCCCGACAAAGAATTTTAAATACTTCTTTTCTCATCCTTACTTAGTGTGTAACATGCTGCTGACAAAAACGTTTTCTTCTCCCCAATCCTTGGTGCCAATTCAGTCCTTAAATTCATTTCCAGAAGATCTAATCTTGATGCTACTCCATCCTTCGTTTTTCCTGGAACATCAAGTAACGTACCGATGAGACTTTCACAAACATTTTTTTCAATGTGCATTACATCAAGAACATGTCGAACATGTAGATCTTTCCAATAATCAAGTTCAAAGAATATTGATTTCTTTTTCCAGCATGTAATCCCGTCATCGTTCTTTGACTGAAGCTTTCCGCTGAATTTTCCACAATGATATTTAATTCTTTAGTTCGAGATTAAATTCTTGCTTCCCATTAAATGCCTTCTTTTGTCTTCGATAAGGATGACTTAAAGGTAGAAACCTTCTATGGCCTATATATAACATTTTTCTACAATGTTTCAACCTTGTCGAATATGTTTCTTTCTTCTGCACAAATAGGACATGCATGATATCCTTTCACAACACATCCAGAGATGTTCCTATATGCAGGAAAATCATTGATTGTCCATAGTAGAACAGCTCTAAGAGAGAAACTTTCTTCTCGATATGCATCATATGCTTCAACACCTTTATCCCATAAGCATTTTAAGTCGTCAATATAAGGTGCTAAGTAAACATCAATATCATTACCAGGTTGTCGAGGACCAGATATCAACAAAGTGAGCATCACAAATTTTCTCTTCATACGCAACCATGGTGAAAGATTGTATGTGATCATTAAAACAGGCCAACAACTATATGCAGAACTCATCAAACTATGAGGATTGATCCCGTCTGCTGATATAGCCAATCTAAGATTTCTTGGCTCATAAACAAAATCTGGACACATGCTATCAACTAATTTCAAAGAGGGCGAATCAGCTGGATGACGCAAGTATCCATCACGAATTATTTTATCAGTATGCCAAGTTAACTCCTTGGATATCGCTTTATTCCAAAACATTTTTTGAAATCTTGGAATAGGTGGGAAATACCACAAGACCTTTGCAGGAATTCCTTCCTTTACCTTTGATTTGTTGCCCAACTTCCACCTTGACGTCCCGCAAGTAGGGCAATTCGCAAAATCTTCGTACTCATTCCGGTATAAGATACAATCATTAGGACAAGCATAAATTTTCACATAGTCCATCCCTAATGCGCGTAAGCTTTTCTTTGCATCATACAGAGATGAAGGCAATTCATTGTGATCTGGAAGCATTTCTCCAAACAAAATAAGTAGATCAGTGAAACTTTTATCACTCCAACTATATTTTGCCTTTAACTTAAATAATTTTTCAACTTCAGATAACTTTGTGAATTTAGCACATCCAGGATATAAAGGTTTATCAGCGTCTTCAAGTAGCTTATTGAATTGGCTTGGATTCTCAGCATAACTTTCATATACACAATGCACCATATCTATAGGTTCCTCACTAAATGATTTGTGTTCATCTTGTCCTACTCGATCATTATCAATCATTGAGTTCCCTTTCGTAGATCTTTTCCCATGCCATATCCATGTATGATATGTCAAATCCATACCATTACAATACAAATGTGCCCTGATAGTTTCAACATTTTTCTTCCATAGATTACCACATCTTGCACATGGAAAAGGTATCGCATCAGAATGGATAGCATTTTTTAGCGCAAACTGCAAGAAAGAATCTACTCCAACATCAAATTCATGTGATAGCCTATCTTTTGACATCCGTTCTTTGTCCATTCTTGGTACAACTACTCAGCTAACAATAAGCCCAACCCCTTCAAAACAATTTGAAATAATATTAAAAAAATCTTTTATTGATAGACTATCTTTTAATATATATATACACACACGTGTATACATAAAGAGAATTTTGTTACAAACACCAAAAATTGTTTTAAACTTTATATTTAAATGATATAAGTTGGTTAATGGTTGAATTCATGTTGCTACTCCTTACCCAAAGTAGGCTAGTAAGACTCCTGCGAACTTCCCAGATAAGCATACACCTAAAGGCGCTGGAAGTAGTTCACATTTCACACAAACAAGCTCTACATCTAATCTACATTACACAAAAGAACCACATTAATCATTTCTGCTTCAAATACAAATCATTTTCTTTCAATGACAAGCAACAACTACAAATAAAATAAGGTGCACCGATAACAAGATTTGTACTAACTTTACTGTAAGAAGTAAAAAGAAAATCACACACAGGTTCCCAACCATTCAAAACTTTTAAGGAGGAACATAATTGATAATAAAATCAAGCATCAGCACTGAATTGCGAAGAGCCTAGAAGATGGACAATGTAGCTAATGAATTTCCATTAAGCCTTTCCTTTACTTCTAAATCGCAATACAGCTAAGAAATAACAGTGAAAACAAAAGGGTTCCACAATCATCCAATACTCAGTGCATTACATTATAAAACCCCAAAATTAACAGAAGCTAAGTTTTCTTATAATAAAAACCGTAAAGAATAATAAAGTAATCTACAAAGGTAAGCCGGGTTCTTAATGCGAATAAAGAGCATACTCATAACATAAGAAATCACAACAAAAGCAATTCCAGCTGACGCGCACGACACCTTCACACTTTTCTCCCTGTTCTTATCCAGTGCAAAATCCAGCAGCTACTTAAAACTACTATAATACATCACCAACAATCTCAAATGACCCAAATAATCGAGTGAAACTCTTACCCAAACGGATGACAAATCGCGCGCAGAATAGGACTAAGATTCACGACCTTGCCTTGCTATAAACTACCGATTACCATTGCAATCAAGGTCGACCGGACATGGGCTACCTTCACCGGTCCTCGGTGACGAAGAGCGGACGGGCGGCGGCATTGATTCGGCTGGGAAAAAGGAGGGCGACGGGAGTGGGTTTGGTGTGTGTGTGTGTGTGGCGACTTTATAAGGTTTAAAGTGTGTGTTATGCGACAAGTGTGGGGAATTAAACACTGTTGTTAAAGGAGTTAGAGTGTTGCTTTAAAAGTTATTTTTTTAAGTAATACGACAACGCTTTATTTAAACTGTTGTTGTAGGGCCTAAAAATGTACATTAGACAACGAGTTTATAAACCGTTGTGGTAGCTGCTAAACAAATCGTTGTCTTTTCACCGACGTTAATAAACAACGGTTTTTAACACCGTTGTCTTAGCTACATAAAAAAGCGCTCATAGACCACGGTATTAAGAACCGTTGTCGTAGCTACTAAAAACCCGCTCATAGACAACGGTATAAAAACCGTTGTCTTAACCCATAAAAGACAACGGTTTTTAAAAAACCGTTGTCTTTGACAAAGAAAAAATTAACAAAGACAACGGTTTTCGTTAAAACCGTTGTTAAAGGTAAAAAGACAACGGTTTTTGATAAAATCGTTGACTTTTGAGTGTCGTTGAGAGTAAAATTTCTTGTAGTGTCTGTACAAGATATTATAGAAAAGAACAAACCTGAGAGCTTGTCTCTTGATCTATTGAGTCTAAGCTCGATCTTTTGGTAATTCATTATGGGCAATGAATTTTATCAGAGGTGTCATCCAGGAATCTTCTTGTGTTTGCTGCACTTCCTCTTTCGTAGAAAGAATTACCCGGGTAACATTCAACACTTCTCGAGTATTAAATTCTGATAAGGAGGCGGCCATTTTGGCCAAAGCATCTACTTCCCCATTCTCATCCCGGGGGATCTGCTCAATACTCCAATCCATAAAAGATTATTTCTGGGCTTTAATGAGTTTGAGATATTTAAGCATCCTTAGCTTCATAAATACCCTTTATCTGTTGAGTGAATAATTGCGAATCAGAATATAAAATGATCCGGGTGGCTCCAAATTCTCGGGCAACACATATACCGATGAGCATAGCCTCATACTCTGCTTCTTTATTAGTCACCCGGGAATTAATTTTCAAGGCCAATTTTATCTTTTCTCCCGGGGGAGCTATTATCACCACTCCTACTCCACATCAAGAGAGACTAGATGCCCCATCCACAAAAACTCTCCGAACTTCTTCCTCATCTGGCTGAATCATCTTAGATAAGAAATCTGACAGGGATTACGCTTTGATAGCAACCGAGGCTTATATTTAATGTCATACTCTCCCAACTCAACTGTCCACTTGATCATGCATCTAGATACCTCCGAATGAGTCATAATCCTTCCGAGATGAATATTGGTAAGCACAATAATTTGGTGTGACAGAAAATAAGGCCTCAATTTCCCGACAGCCATAACCAGGGCTAGAGCTATTTTTTCTACCTCACTATACCGGAGCTCAGGTCCTCTAAGAGCATGGCTGACATAATAGACAGGCTTCTAATCAGAGCCTTCCTCCCTTATGAGTACCGAACTAACAGCATACTCAGTGGTGGACAATTATACAAATAATCTTTCCCCGGGCTCTAGCTTTACTAAAACAAGAAGTTCTGCAAAGTGACTCTTAAGATCTTTGAAGGTCTGCTCGCACTTCTCATCCCATCCATATTGTTGTGCCTTCCAAAGGACCTGGAAGAATGCATAACTCCGATGTGCATATCGGGATATGAACCGGGAAAGTGAAGCGATTATCACGGTCAGTTTTTGTACTTCTCGAACAGATCGAGGGGATGTCATGTCTAGCAATGACTTGACTTTCTTAGGATTCACCTCAATCCCACGGTCAGTAACAACAAAACCCAAAAATGTACCACTCTTTACGCCAAATATACACTTGGCTGGATTGAGTTTTATCCCATAATTCATGAGAGTGGCAAAAGTCTCCTCCAAATCAGAAATAAAGCAAGAAACCTCTCGAGACTTGCCCAAGATATCATCAACATACACTTCCACATTTCTCCTCATTTGTTTCTCAAAAACTCTTTTCATCAGACGCTGATATGTAGCCCCGTCATTCTTTAACCCGAAAAGCATAATTACTTAACAAAATGTGCCTCCTGAGGTAATGAAGCTAGCTTTATCTTGATCGTTCTTAGCCAGGGGAATTTGATAATACCTCTGGTAAGCATCCATGAAACTGAGTAATTCATACCCAGAAGTGGAATCCACCAACTGATCAATCCTAAGCAAAGGATAATGGTCCTTGGAGCAAGCCTTGTTGAGATCTCTAAAATCAACACACATCCTCCACTTCCCGACCGACTTTGGTACAAAAACCTCATTCGAGAGCTATGTAGGAAATTGTATTTCTTGAATATGGCCGGCATGCAACAAATCTCGAACTTGTACATCAATTACCTTGTCCTTCTCAAGACCAAAGTGTCTCTTCTCCTGCTCCTCCACTACTACAAAATGAACCTCACCATTTTCCACTGATATCTCCTCTCCCTTATCTCCGCTCACTCTCTTCTCCTCCCTCCTCGCTCTCTTTTGATCCACCCTGACCGCTTCCGCATAACACTTTCGGGAAGAAGGTTGATCTCCTCGGACTTCTCCTACTTGGTTTCCCATTGGAAATTTTATCTTCGGATGATATGTGGATGCTACGGCCTTCAGTTCATTCATGGCCGGCTGCCCCAAAATAATATTATAGGATGACGTGGCATCCACAACAGTGAAAGTGGTCATGAAAGTCTTGTTCAACCCCCTGGTGCTCAGAGTCAAGGGCAAGATAATCTCTCCCTTTGGGTACAAAGCATGGCCAGCAAAGCCAAAAAGTGCAGTTTCCACTATCTCCAACTTATACCCTTGCAAATCCTCTGTATGAGGGCTTCCTTGAAAATAACGTTTACAGAACTGCCCGAATCGACAAAAACCCTCAGATGTCATAATTTGCTACCCGTGCATGGATTACCAGAGCGTCATTATGGGGAAGACTGACGCCCTTAAGATCCTCCGGGCCAAACCTAATAACAACCTCACTTCTTCTCAATCCCTCAACCTCCATACAATCTCTCCTTCTCCTAGACTTACAAGCTCGATTGGCCTTCTTCCTCTCGGGCTCCTGATTTCTCCTTTCCTTAGGAGCATCTCTTGAATTTTTCCGGACACTAGGTCCTGCTTTCCGATTTGTCCTTAAATATGTTCCTTGAAATTTGTGTCTTGTACTTTCTCACAACCATTCTGGAACGTCTTGACTTTAAGTTCTGCTTCAACGTTCATTATTGTCCTTTGATTGGACAATTTCTTTTATACCCTTGTGCAAATCTGGATTCTATATAGATAAGTTTGTCTTGTTCTGCAAACTGATCGGCTCCTAACTGATGCTCTGAACTGGTCAGCTGAACTGGTCTTGAGCTGGTCTGGTGAAATCAGTTGACTCGTCAGTTGAACTTATTTCATTGATTCAGTTGAATTGGTCAATTGAGCTCTTCATCAGATGAACTCTTCATCAGCTGTCCGGGCTTCTGAAGGTCTTCTACTGAATCACTTATCAGCTGAACAATCACTAGAACTGGTCTTTGATATATCAGTTGGACTGGTTCAGTTTGGTCACTTAGTTGGCACTTTCAGTTTGCGTCTCGATAACTTCAGTTTTGGCTCGGTAACTGATCAGTTCGAAGCCTGATCAGTTTCAAATTTCTGCGTACTTAGGTAAATTCGTTAAAAACAGAATAACAAGTTTTGTTAACATCAAAATCAAGATTGCGAACATGAAATGTTCCAACAATAAGTATGAGGATGACCGGATTACAATTGTATTATAGGTGTTATAAGTGTATGTCGTGAAGCAAAAAGATATAAATAATAAAAGTAAGATTTAATCAACAATGGTTATTGTATCGGAAAGTTTTGGGAGTTTGTATTCTATATTTCATAATTTTAGTAAGATATTTAAGGGGTCAAATGACTAAAGGAGTAAATCAGTAAATGCAATTCGTTTATATTAGGGTATTAAGCATAAAACTATTGAAGTAATGTTATGAAGGAGTCGAGGAATACAAACTAAGAATATCGGAGTTGTTATATGTAACGTCCAAAATCAACCGACGTAAACCACATGCATGCAAATAAATTAAATTACATAGTTATTTTAATTAATTAATTTTAAATTCTTACTTGACGCATTTTATATGATTAAAGGTATGATTGCATGATTCAATGATTATATGGCATGATTTCATAAAATTGAAGGATTTTATAGGAATATTCGATCATAAGCTGGGAAAGGAGACCGGGGACGACCAAGACAAAATAAATATTTTTCAATAAGTATTTTCAACGCTGATTAATATGATTAAAAATGATTAATATTTTCTAAAAATGGTAGAGTTCAAATTATTTTACGAGATGAGCTCGAATTTATCCGGGAAGCCGATTTTGGGCAACCAAGGAACTTTTAAAATATCAAATGCTTTATCTTTGAAAACTAATTTTTATGAACTTTTATTTTTCAATTAAATAGGTGTTATTGGGCCAAATTTAGCTAGGTTAAGTAGGCTCAATTACTCCTAAACTTAAAAGCCCAAAGCTCAAGCCCATTATCATGCAAATTAAATCAATAAAAAAAATACAAACCTAGGTATTTTTGCACCCTATCAGCCGAATTCTTCACACACCACACACACTAAAATTCAAAAATATCAAGGAGGAAAAACAAGGAGTCCTCGTTGTCCGTTCATTCTTTTCGTGCCCCTCGCCTAAGATCGTATATTCGAGCATTTTAAAACGCAAAGTTACGTTTTCTAAACCCCTTGACACATCATTCAAACCATAACATACATGTTTTCATTATTTTTGAATGAAAATTTTTATGCTTGATTGATTTTACGATGGAACGAATATTTCAAAGATTTTGTCGATTTTGCGCATGTTATATAAACATTATGATTTCCAAGGGATAGGATGCCAACTTGGGACGTTTTATGGATAGAAAAAGGACAATTTAAGGTGGAAACGAGGCTGGAAATCGATCTTGGCTAGGTGGAGGAGTACTAGGGTTTTTCCTAAGGCTACACGATGCAAGGGTTCGGCTAGGAGGGTGGTTCGTCACGTGGCTCGGCTAGGTGGCTGAGCTGGATGTGGTCAAGGGTTGGAAAGAATCCTATCAAGGCTAGGACAAGAGTCCATAGGCTGGGGAAGATTCCACACGAATTGGGACTCCTCCCCCATGCACGTGTAAGGTGGATGCGGCCAAGGGGGCTCGCGGCTAGGGCAGAGGGCTCGGCGCTAGCTGGGGTTGGTGCGCATGGGTTGGATCATGGTCTAGTGAGGGCAGGAGGGTTGGGGTTTGGTGTTGGCTCGAGTAGGAGAGTCCTAGTCGAGTAGGAGTTCGTGGCTGGTGAAGGGAGGTCCAGGCGAGGTTTAAGGACTGGGTAATTGGTTATGTACGTCCAGTAGGGTCCCTAGGTGGGCTGGTAGGTTACGGCTGGAGGTGGCTTAACCATGGTCCAAGAAAATTGAGGGTTGGCTCGGTTCGAATCATGCATGGTTTGAATTATGGCATGTTAGAAAAAAAAAGGGTCGAATCATGGTACTTTTGTGTCGGTTCAGGGTTTACGAGGGTTTTTTAGGTATAAAAAGTCTATGTTTAAAATTAGGAAAGAAAATATTAAAGTTTGAATTAATTCAGGAGTTAAACGCTTAGTAATTAAGAAATTAAATTGAAATTCTCGAATTTACGTCAAATAAAAATATCTAAAATTTAATTTAAGCTTATATAATTAGTGGGGATGGTTTAGAGTCAATAAAAGTAAGAAAAAATTCAAACCCGAGAAATTTTACGTCCTGCGGAAAAACTATCATTTTACACCTAGATAGTGCGATAAGGGTTGGCAGCGTCCCGAAGAGTCATAACGCATGTAACATGTTATTTCATGATGTTTATGATGAAAATATTTTTATGATTTGTGGCAAAGCTGTGCAATTTTTACTAGTAAAATGCTATGTTTTTGGAAAGTCGTCATATTTTATGATTTTAAAAGAAAAGGAAAAATATTTTGAAGGATGTGATTTGACTGTGACAAAGAGGATAGAGGATATGTAGGGGATCCGTTTTAAGAAAGAATCGTGAACTTACAATTTTATGGGAATATCGTGAGGGAAAAGTCCCCAGAGAGAGCCCGCCCCAAAGGAGCCCAACGATCGTATTTTCATTTTACGTCGGTGCCTATGGAATGCCCCCATGCTCAATAGTGAGCTAAGACTTATCAGTCAACCAGATGATAAAGCTAGTCACTTTTAAGGATCAAACTTCACCCAAAATGATAAATGATGGAAAATTTTACGATTTTCTGATTTTACGATATATGATTTATTTATGCTTAAAATATTTTAAATAAAAATATGATTTTAATACATGTGCTTGTATATGTATTACTTGTTACTCATGTTTAGGACGTGCTCAGTCATTAGACTCACTAGATTTGAATGCTGCAGGTGATGATGATATTGAGAGAGACGCTTATACTTGAGTTGATTGAGTACGGCAGTACAATCCCGAGGGACTTTATTTTCCGCACTGGATTGATAGACAAATTTTATAGATTTTTGTTAATGATTTTATTAAAGATTTTATGCCTTATTTTGAAGTTTACCTTGGTCATGTTAAAGGTAGAAGTCGAATTTTGGTAACTGACGATTTTAGGGATTTTATACCCTTGAGATTTAAATTGTAAAATTATTTTGATTTATTAAAATGTTAAGTTATTTTTAATTGTTGGTTTTTGAATTAATGAATATAAAAAAATAGTAGAATTTTAAAGTAAAAAGTTAGGGTCGTTTCAGTTGGTATCAGAGCGAAGGTTTTTGTATCGTCCCGAAAATTTGAAGGTCTACGTAAACCACATGCATGTAAGTTATTAAATTTCTTTTGTATTTTATTAAATTGTTTTAATGCATTAAAAGCATGTTTATGGCATGGATATGTGTTTTAATTATTGGTTAAATTATTTATTTAATTTTAAAAAAAAACGTTTTTTAACGATGCATGATTTATGATTTGATTTATTTTAAATTATTACATGTTTATTTGATACACGTTAAAATATTTTCTTGAGTTTTATGTTTCAGACTAATATTCGATGCGGGATCGGGAAAAGAGACCGGTGACAATTTAGACGATTATTGAAAATGGGTTATTTTATTTCAAGTCAAGAAAATTTAGTATTTTAAATGATTTACGAAATTTTGAGCATTTTATAGTCTAATTTAATTTATTATGTGATTTTAAGAGTTTAAGCTTTTCAAATACCAATTTGAAAATTTGGAGATTTTTAACTTGAAACTTGGTACTCAATTATTTTATTTAATCTTTGAGTAGTAATGAATAATTAGAGTAGTATTATTTTTATTAATAATTATTTAACTAAGCATTTTTAACCCCTAATTAGTTAATTAATTAATTAATTAAGTAATTTTTTCACCTAAATCTACACTAACACGCGCACACACACACTACACGTTTTCTTTGGAGGAGATTAGTAAGGTTCTTGTGCTCTTTCAGCAGCCACCATCTCAACCCCTCTCCATTTCAAAATTTCTGAAGATTTACGTTGATTTTTCGAGCAAGAATCGTGTAGCAAGCGTCCACCGGTCATCTCCCATATTCCACCGTGCCGGTATCGTTATTTTCGAGCGTTTAGACACAAAGCATGTATGTTCTTTCATTTTTGCATTGATCTTGTCATAGTATATGTTTTGATGTTTATTGTGTGTAAAAATTCATGTATGTTATGGAAAGTTTGAGAAAAAATGGGTTGGATTGATTTTGAAACGATTTTTAGATCTCAAAAACCAAGTTTGCTGTCATTTTGATTATTGTGAATTTTTGATTGATTTTCTGGAAAAACGTTCAACATATAAAACGTATTACTTTTTGTTACCTACGATTTGATAGTAAATTCGTAATTTTTGGACAAGAAATGAGGGAGTTATGATCATTCTCGTGTGATTGCTCAATTGTGTTGGTTTCAAAAATTTTCGCGCAGGGTGGCGCTCGGGCGCGAGATCTTACCGCTCGAGCGCCAGACATTCTGGACGGGGCGCGCTCGAGCGGTAAGATTTTACAGCTCGAGCGCTAAGCTCTCTGGAAATAAATTTTTATTTTTTTTAAAATTTTTTGTTCTTGGCAGTCATGCATAATGTATTAGTATGTTCGACGTCCAAAGAAAATATTTTATGTTTTTGAGGTATGCTAATTGTCTTGTGCCGGTGAACGTGGCAAGGGACCTCTCCACTCCGGTAAAGCATGACCGGGTTTAGATCAGGATTGAAAAGCGGTAAAGCATGACCAAAGACCAATCCACCCAGTAAAGCATGACCGGAGATCTCATGTATGTGGTAGTGGACATCCATGCAAGCCCAGTAATGTGGTTTAGTCTGATCAGGAGCATTATGTATGGGTCACTTTCTTTGAAACATATCTCTATGCAAAATTATGTTATGCATATTGAAGTGTGTATGATGCAAGTATGTTTATGAAAGGTTTTATGAGATGATGTCACGTATATGTTTATGCAAGTACGTACAAGTTTAAGTATGTATAATCTACTTTAAAATGCATGTGGTTTTATTATATATTACTTGTTATTCTCAGTTTATACATGTTGAGTTTTTAGCCTCAATGGACTTTACCGATGCAGGTGAGGACGAGTTTGAGGAGGCGAGCGGTCGGGACCAGTGAGTCGTCTCAGATTGCGCGGAGGCTAAACCAGAGGACCGCCTATGTTTTTCCAGAATTTTCAAACGTGTTAATTTAATTTCTCTGATTTTATGAAACTATTTCATGATGTTTAAACGGGTACTCTGTTTGGCAAACTTTGTTTGTAATCGTTTTTATTTCAAATATTTTAGACGAGCAGTTTATTTTTATAGCAATTTGAAAGATTAGTATTTATTTAAAAAAAATTTATTTTTCCTCAAATTTTAAGTAGTTCTTGTGTACTGTCATTCCGAGAAGCTCAAGAAGTCACTCCTCAAGTATGTGAGTTTTTACTTCTTTAAATTTTATATGCTAAAATTCTTTAATGTTTTCATGATGCATGATATAGATGATAGATGTATGTTATTTTAAAATGTTGTGCATGTTGGTCACATGGATGGGACAAATTGTACAGAGATGCATCCTAGACGAGTTCTTCGCAGTGGTAATGAGGATAGACATGAGGAGGAGATTCCACAGCCTCCTCCTAATCAGGATGCTAGCGCTCGTGTACTAGCGGGCATGGCACAGTTACTTGAGCAGCATGTTGGAAATGCTACGAGGGTTCGACCAGAGGCAGTCTATGAGCATTTTAGGAGGATGATCCCCGAGGATTTTAATGGCACTACTGATCCATTCGTTGCCGAGGGATGGATTTGATCTTTGGAGGTTATTTTTCGTTATATGGATATGGTGGACGCTGAACGAGTTCGTTGCACCATTTATCTGGTGAAGGGAGATGCTTCCATGGTGGGAGGGAGCGGAGCGAGGAGTGAATTTGGCGACATTGACTTGGGAGGATTTCAAGAGGGTGTTCTACGACAAATATTTCACATCTGATGTCCGTTCTAGGCTAAAGAGAGAGTTTATGAGTCTCCGTCAGGGGTATTTGTCTGTTGCTGATTTTGTGCAGAAGTTTGATAGGGCTGTCATTTTCTGCCCTTGATTGCGAATGATGCGTTGGAGAAATTACAACACTTCCTTGATGGATTGAGGCCTATGATCTGTCACGATGTGATGCTCATTGATCCTACTGATTATACTATTGTCGTTACCAAAGCTTTTACAGCCGAGCAGTCACTCAAGAACATTGATTGGGAGATGCAGCGAAAACGGAATCGTGCCCAGCAAGATAACCAGCAATCGAGTCAGCAGAGTAAGAAACCGTTCACGGGACCACCTAAGCGGTCGGGACAGCCGGAACTACAAGGACAACCACTTAAAGAAAATGTCCCGAAGACAGTAGAGAAGCCACAATGCAAAGAGTGCAATCGTCAACATTATGGCAAGTGCATGTAGGGCACCTACAAGTGCTTCAAGTGTGGCGAGATGAGACACAAGGCTGGGGATTGCCCGAAGCTCAAGCAACCCACGACTGGAAGGGCATATGTGATGCATGCTGAGCAAGCGGAGCCAGACACTATGCTTATTACAGGTACTCCGACTATTTAAGCATGTTATATTGTTTTATTGTATGAGATAAAAGCATGGATGCTAGAATTAAATAGAGATGCATTGAACTTAACGAATTAAAATTGCATGTTACAAACTCTAGAGTTTAAGGGATGGAATTCTTGCAAATACTAATTAATTGGATCAAACTGAAGAAGATTGAACTTTCTAGGGGCTAAATTGAATTTTCAAAAATTGATGAGGAAAAGTTAGATAAATTCGAAAGTTTCTAGGGGTTAATTCACAAATTCGAAATCTCCTAGGATTAAATTGCATTTTTTTAATCTTTAAGGGGCCATTTGGTAATTTTCGAAAAACTTAAAGGACTAATCATGAAATTTTTCAAACTTAAGGGGCCAATGTGCTAATATGGAAAACTTGAAGGACCAGATGATAGGAAAATTTCTAAAACTATAGAACCTTAATCAAGAATAATGCAAATGTTCTAAGGATGAATCTTGCTAGCGGGAATAGCTACTTACGCTCTATTAGACTCCAAAGCTATACATTCTTTCATATCTGAACTCTTCGTGAAGAAATTGGGAGTCTTATCAGTATATGTGGAGTAAGGATTCTAAGTTACAGTACCTTCTGGCGAGCATATGGTTTCTAATAGCATGGCTAAGGGTGTGGAACTTAAATTGCAAAAGAATATTGTGTGAGCGGACCTTATTGTCTTATCGATGCCCGAGTTTAACATTATTTTGGGCATGGATTGTCTCACACTGAATGGGGCTACTATTGAATTTCGACGGAGGACAGTATCTATTAGACCACCCGATGGGAAGGCATTTTCATCTTTGAGACAGCACGAAACAATCAAATTCCACATATCATTTCCTGCATGAGTGCGAGGAAGCTTATTCAAAGGGGTTGCCAAGATTTTCTTGCAACTATTATATCTACACCCGACATTGACAGTTAATCTATCGAGGATGTGGAGGTTGTCAAGGATTTTCTGAACGTGTTCCTTGACTATGTTTCTGGTATTCCACCTGAAAGAGAAGTAGAATTTTCTATTGAGTTGATGTCGGGTACAGTGCCGATCTCTAAGGCACCATATCGATTAGCACCTGCTGAAATGAAAAAATTAAAAGATCAAATTCAGGAGCTGCTAGACAAAGGATTTATTTGTCCTAGTTACTCTCCATGGGGCGCGCCAGTGTTATTTATGAAAAAGAAGGATGGAACCATGAGACTGTGCATCTACTACAGAGAGTTAAATAGAGTAACAGTAAAGAATAAATATCCATTGCCCCGAATCGAGGATTTATTTGATCAATTGCAAGGAGTTTCGGCATTTTCAAAGATAGATCTTAGGTCTGGATATCACCAGTTGAGGGTTAAGGAGACGGATGTACATAAGACGGTTTCCGAACGCGTTACGGACATTATGAGTTTTTTGTGATGCCATTTGGGCTGACTAATGTCCCAGCGATCTTCATGGATCTCATAAATCGCGTATTTCAGCCGTATCTCGATCAGTTCATAAATGTTTTCATCGATGATATCTTGATCTATTTCAAGGGCCGTGAGGAGCATGATCAGCACTTGAGGACAACCTCGCAAGTTTTACGAGAGCGGAAATTATATGAGAAATTCAGCAAGAGTGAATATTGGTTAGAGAGAGTGGCGTTCTTAGGCCACATTGTGTCAAAAGAAGGAGTAGTAGTCGACCTATCTAAGGTCGAGTCAGTCAAGCAGTGGCCAGTGCCTAAAAGTGTGCTGGAAAGACGTAGCTTCTTGGGTTTAGCTGGCTACTATCGCAAGTTCATCAAGGGTTTTTCATCCATTGCAGTACCCTTGACAACATTGACGAAGAAAAATGTGAAATTTGTTTGGGGGCCAGAATTTCAAAAGAGTTTTGATCAATTAAAGCAAGCACTCACTACAGCGCCAGTTTTAGCTATGTCGATAGAGCAAGGGGAATATGTGGTATTTACTGATGCTTCGAAACTTGGATTGGGCACCGTTCTCATGCCAAATGATCAAGTTATAGCTTATGCGTCAAGGCAATTGAAAATACATGAAAAGAATTATCTGACGCATGATCTAGAGCTCGTAGCAGTCGTATTTGCATTGAAAATTTGGAGACATTACTTATATGGGGAAAAATGCAAAATCTACACAAATTATAAAAGCCTCAAGTACTTTTTTACCCAAAAATATTTGAATATGAGACAAAGACGGTTGCTAGAGCTCGTTAAGGACTACGACTGCGACATTAGCTATCATCCCGGAAAAGTTAATGTATTTACGGATGCTTTGAGTAGGAAATGGACAGTCTTTGCACATTTATCAGTACAGAAGCCTCTACAAGTGAAAATTCAGCGCTTTGATCTCGACGTCTATGCTAGTGGAGATGCCCCTAATCTCGCTACTTTGACAGTACAGTCTACTCTACGAGATAGGATTCGAGCCGGACAGTCTGATGATGAGCAAATGCAGAAATGGAGAGAACGACATGAATCGAAGGGCAGCATGTTATATTCAGTCGAGGAGTATCGAGGTCGACTATGGGTTCCTAGTGGGGATTCACTTAGAGTTGACATCATGACAGAAGCTCACAGTACCCCTTATTCCGTTCATCCGGGGAGTACCAAGATGTACAAGGACTTGCAACTTTTATATTGGTGGCCGGGAATGAAGTGAGATATTTTGCGTTTTTTATCCGAATGCTTGACATGTCAACAAGTGAAGGCAGAGCATCAAAGGCCAGCGGGAATGCTTCGACCACTTCCCATTTTCGAGTGGAAGTGGGAGAATATTAGTATGGATTTCATGGTAGGATTGCCAAAGACAGTGAAGGGACTCAATGTCATTGGGGTAATAGCGGACCGCCTTACTAAATCAGCACATTTCCTACCAGTGAAGATAACTTTTTCCGTGACTCAGTATGCGGAGCTATATATTCGAGAGATATTTAGACTGCATGGGATTCTAGTGTCTATAGTGTCAGACTAAGACACACGTTTCATTTCATCATTTTGGAAGAGTCTACATGCAGCATTGTGTACTAAACTACTATTCAGGATCACATTTCATCCTCAGACCGAAGGTCAGTCTGAGAGAGTCATACAGATATTAGAGGATCTAATCCGAGCATGCGTGATCGATTTCCAAGGAATTTGGGAACCAAAGTTACCTCTAGTGGAGTTCAGTTACAATAATATTTATCAGTCATCTATAGGAATGCTCCATACAAGGCACTCTATGAACGGAAATGTAGATCACCCATCCATTGGGATGAGGTAGGAGAGAGAGCTACATTAGAACCCGAGATAGTTCAGCACACTGTAGAAATGGAAGCCAAGATTCGAGAAAGAATGAAAACTGCTCAAAGTCGACAAAAGAGCTACACGGACCAAAGAAGACGAGATCTTGAGTTTACAGTTGGTGGTCATGTATTCGTGAAAATAGCATCTATGAAAGGTGTTATGAGATTTGGCAGGAAAGGAATCTTAGCCCAAGATTCATTGGACCATTTGAGATACTCGAAAAAGTGGGAGCATTAGCATATCGAGTTGCGTTGCCACCTAATCTTGCAGGAGTCCACAATGTCTTCCACATATCGATTCTTCGCAAGTACATGTGAAACCCTTCACATGTACTGAACTTTTAATCACTACAACTTACATCAAACCTGTCATATGAGGAGAAGCCTACTCAAATCTTGGGTAGACAAGAAAGAAGGTTGTGGAACAAGGTGACAAAGATGGTCAAAGTCAAATGGTTAAATCACTCGGAGGAAGAAGCAACTTGGGAGACAGAGTCAGAGATGAGGATTCGATATCCCGAATTATTCGGTACGTCTTAATTTCGGGTACTGAATTTTATTTAAGGGGGGAGGATTTGTAACGTCCAAAACCAACCTAAGTAAACCACATGCATGTAAATAAATTAAATTACATAATTGTTTTAATTAATTAATTTTAAATGCTTACTTGATGCCATTTATATGATTAAAGGTATGATTGTATGATTAAATGATTATATGACATGATTTCATGAAATTGAAAGATTTTACCCGAATAATCGATAATAGGCTGGGGAAAAGAGATCGGGGATGACCAAAAAAAAATTTTCACATTAATTATTTTCAAGGTTTATTAATATTAAAAATGATTAAATTTTTTTAAAAATGATAGAGTTCAAATTATTTTACGAGACGAGCTTGATATTATTCGAGAAGCCGATTTTGGGCAAACCAGGAACTTTTAAAATATCAAATGCATTATTTTTGAAAACTAATTTTTATAAACTTTTTTTTTCAATTAAATAAGTGTTATTGGCCCTAATTTAGCTATAGTGAGTAGGCCCAATTACTTCTAATATTAACAGTCCAAAACTCAAACCCATTATTGTGCAAATTAAATCTATAAAAAATACAAACCTAGGTCTATTTGCACCCTATCAGCTGGAATCTTTGATTAAACTTAAAATTAATAATTTATTATATGTTAAAACCTATATTTTAAAATTTAAGTTTCATTAAAATTATAAAATTATGTTATTTTAGTATTGTTTGTTTATATTTAAATGTCTTACTAAATATGTTTTATTTTCAGGTTTTCTACGTGTTGGTAAAATAATGATAACTCAAGCTAGAAAATTCAACTGGAGGTGATTCAAACATGTTTGAAATCCTTGAGAAATTATCTACAACTTTGCAGAAGACATGATTGCCTAAAAAGTTTTTTAAAATGATCAAATTGTGAAAATATCAAAAGGAGGACAAATTTATTTTCACTATGCCCAGCATAGAGGAAAAAATCATAACTATTTCAATATTTAACCAAATGAGGTGAACCAAGTGGCCAAATTCATCTACAGACAATTTCCCACATGTTTGCTGTTTTTAGCAGAGTCAAATTCGGTGATTAAAGTCGTGGAACAAAGTATTGAAAGAAGGGACATGGAATTGAAGTTGGAGGAGACAAAGACTACTATTACAACTAAATGGCATTAATAAAATTTTTGACCATTTCTCTTATTTGGCCTATAAATAGAGGCCTTGTACTAGCTTGAGAATCATTCTATCTCATTGTAAAATATAGTGTGAGTGTGTATAAAAGTTCTAAGTTCCAATATTTTTTTCATTTTCCCAATTATGAGTGATGTTTTTAGTGTTGATCAAAAGTAAGCTCATGAAAAGCTAAATCTATTATGTCAAGGTGAAGAGGATGAATTTTTTGTGAAGTAAGATTGTTTATATTTTGTATATTCTTTCTTTATTTTTTTTCATTTTGCTAATTTCTTTTTATTGTAGGTATAAAAATGAATTATTTGTTGTTATCAATTTACATCAAATTCTTGATACCATTTAAGTGGTTATCTTGATTTGTTGTTTAATTTTGATACAATAAATATTTCATCAATTATTATTGTTATATTATACATATATATATATATATATAACATATATTTCATTTAGACGATAGCGTGGCTCTGCCGGTTGTTCTAAATGAAATATAATGATCTAATTTAACATTTACTTTATGCAGTTATATATTTATATAGTTATATATATAATCATAGGTACCATATATAAAATATCGGTGAATTCGGTATTTTCTATAGTGAGAACTATATTATATTAGGTGTGTGTTTAAATATTTAATTTTCTCGAAACCATTATTTATGGTGGTTTTTTTTTTTACTTTTAGTTAAACAATATTGCGTAAACCAAGAATAAATCCTCGAGCCTTGACAAAATTTATAAGTTGTAAACTTCGTTCTTGCATTTGGTAATCTATAAATTAATAAATTTAAACTTAAAATAACATTTCTGTGGATCGATCTCGTACTTACGAAATATATTACTTGCAGACAACCTACACTTGGGTGAATTATAATTTAAGTAGTAACAATCTTCACACACCACACACCATAAACTTCGAAAATACCAAGGAGGAAAAACAAGGAGTTCTCGTCGCCCATTCGCTCCTTTCCGTGCCTGTCACGCCCCGAGACCGGGGTTAGTCGACACCGGCGTTATTCAACAATCACATAATTGCTAAACAACAAGCCTCGTAGTACAGTATAAACCAAAACCAGTTTATATCATAAATATACCATAAAAATGGAATCGTCTTTACAATAGTAACTCTGAAAACGGTAAAAATCTGCGGAAGCGTTCACAACTAGAATTAAAAGCTCACAAGAACATATTCTTAATTAAAATTCTTCATGCGTCCACTATCAGCCCAAAAACTGATGTCTGATTCTTCTTTCTCTATTTCTTCTTCTGATTTATCTGGGAGGGTAGAGTAAGGGGTGAGTATTTTGGGAATACTCAGTAAATGGGGGAAATATCGAACACCACATAAAATTTTTCATATTTTCGAAAATAACATATATTTACAGCATGCTTTTCATAATTTTAACACTGCAATTTTTCACCTTTCATGGTTTACTGACGTCAGTCCCTAAGTTTTAATCCTCTAAGGGGGCGAGGCCGTAAAACAGTTCTATCCCACTGTTAAGGGCCATATGTTGGAATTCCACCCATTTTCAGGGAATCATCACAGTGTTCTCACAAAACGTAACAAGATAAAAAAAACGTAGACGGTGTTCGACCGTATTTTTTTCTTTAAAAGAAAAACACATAACCCAAAAATTTAAAACTTTAAAAATTTGCCCACTTACCTTAAACCTAGAAGAAATCATGAAGAATTCCAAACTATAGAAGAATCATGCAACCGACACTTCGAAAACGCAACAGCACATCGACCGGAAAATCAGCAATCTTGAAAAATTCATTGTGCCTTATTGAACCGTTGGATCGGGCTCAAACTTTTACAGTACGTCCAAAATTATATCAAATAAATTATGAAGGTGGAGATCGGGTTTGGAAGTCTTTTTAACCTGTTTATGGATGAAAAACCGTAGGTATGCTGTTTCTCGCGTAGAATCTGAGCAGTTTTCTTGCAAAGGCTATAAACGAAAAACTAACCGTTGGATTTGGCCGAATTGTGGATATGTTATTCGAAACATATGGAAGCACATTCTGAACGGTGGAGATCTGATTCTGAGTACCCGAGAGAGAGAAACGAATTTTTGAACTTGGACATAATTTTGCTGACTCGTGCAGAATTTTCGGAGAGAATTTCGAAATTAATGAGATAAATTTCGAAAATTTGATGTATAAATGAGGTGTAAATTCTGAATGGGAGCTTCTCCTATTTATAGGAAGGTGGCTGCTATCTTGATCGTGTATTATCTTCGCGTTTGAACTTTGAATCAAACTTTAAATCTAGGATAATTATCATTCTTTATCCGTTATCTTGGATAATTTTTCGAAATCTAAATATTCATCCCTTGGATATTTCGAAATTTAGAGATCATATTATCCTCTGTTTAATCTCTATCCAGGTATATCAAATCTTAGATCTTTATCTGATAAAAATCTCTCCAACTTTGAATTTTTATCTCCAACTTTATCTGCATATATCCAAATTCCTTATTTAATTATTGGATTGTGATAGACTTATTTATTATCTCAAGTTCAAAATATATGCACAATATTATCTTAAAGATTGAGCTTCAAAAATATTGTACACGATATAATTATCCCCCCAACTTTAGATAAACTGCAAATCTTACATCTCAAATAAAATAATGAGATAGATACTCAAATATTGACTAATCCTAGCACACTTAAATTACAAAAATATTATCACGATCACAAAATCTTGGGTTTTACAGTGCCCCTCGCCGACGATCGTATATTCGAACATTTTAAAACGCAAAGGCACATTTCTAAACCCCTTGACGCATCATTCAAACCATAATATGCATGTTTTGATTATTTTTGCATAAAAAATATTTATGCTTGATTAATTTTACGATGGAACGAATATTTCAAAGGTTTTGACGATTTTGCGCATGTTATATAAATGTTATGATTCCCAAGGGATAGGATTCCAACTTGGGACGTTTTATGGATTGAACAAGGAAGATGTAAGGTGGAAAGGAGGTTGGAAATCGAGCTTGGCTAGAAGGAGGAGTCCTAGGGTTTTTCATAAGGATACACGATGCAAGGTTTCGTCTAGGAGCATGGTGCGTAGCGTGCCTCAGCTAGGTGCACTACAAGAAAAAAGGCCTACGACAACAGTTTTTCCTCGTTGTCGTAGGCCTTTTAAAACCGTTCTTAGAAGCCCTGTGGTTAAAGGGTGTGCTCAAAGACAACGGTGAAAAACCGTTGTCGTAGACGTCTAAAGACGACGGTGAAAAACCGTTGTCGTAGGTATATAAAACCGTTGTTAAAGGTCCTATTGTTAAAGAATTCGTTAAAAGACAACGGTTGTGGAGTGTAGTAGTAGTTACAATTTGCGACGGTTTTTAAAAAACGGTCGCAAATTAATTAGCGACGGACATCATCGTTAACCGTCGCTAAACTTGGCGACGGTCGTAATTTTAACTGTCGCTAAATAGCGACAGTTTAATACACCGTCGCAACATTTAGCGACAGTGTTTTATAAACTTCGTCGCTAATTTTAGCGACGGTTTTGTATGCTTTCCGTCGCTAATTTATTCAGTAAAATAAAAAAAATATTCACTTTTAATATTTTAATAAATATAAAAAAAACTCACAATCTAATATGCAAACTATATTTTTTATTTATCGTCGAAAATACTATATTTTTTATTTTAAAAATTTATTAAATTTTAAAGAGAAAATCGAAACAAAAATTGTGTAAGGGAGAAAAATTTTAAGTGTTGTAAAGTGGTATGGTAGAAAATAGACCGAGGATGGGGATATTTATAGACAGTTTGCGACAGTTTTGACTTTAACCATCGCAATTCGCGACAGTTAATTTTCTAACTGTCTCCGATTTAAAATTAGCGACGGTTTTACATAAACTGTCGCTATATTTAGCGACGGATATAAAAAACGGTCGCTAAATATAGAGACGGTTAGGTATAAACCGTCGCTGATTTTAGATCAGCGACCGTATTACCAAAACTGTCGCTATATTTAGCGACGGTTTCCAAATACCGTCGCTAAATGTAGCGACAGTTCTTGTAAAATCGTCGCTAATTTTGAATCGACGACGGTTTTACTTTAAACCGTCGCTAAATTTTGCGACAGTTCTATTTTAACCGTCGCAAGATTTAAATTAGTGACGGTATATTACAACCGTCGCTAATTTTAGCAACAGATTTAACTTAAACAGTCGAAAAATGTAATATTTACAACAAATTTATAGAAAAACAAGTTGAAAGACAACGGTTTTTTACAAACCGTTGTCGTAGCTTGAAGAAAAACGCTAATAGACAACAGTTTAAAAACCGTTGTCGTAGCCCAAAAAATAAAACGCTCATAGACAACTGTTTTTAAAAACCGTTGTTGTAGCCCAAAAAAAACGCTCATAGACAACGGTTTTTAAAAGCCGTTGTCGTAGATATATCAAAGACAACGGTTTTAAAGAAACTGTTGTCTTTGAGCGGATTTTTTTAGGCTACGACAACGATTTTTGTTAAAACCGTTGTTAAAAGTAAAAAGACAACGGTTTTAATAAAAACCGTTGTCTTTGTTGTGTTGTTGAAAATGAATTTTCTTGTAGTGGTGGTTGGGCTGGATGTAGTCAAGGGTTGGGAAGAGTCCTAGCATGGCTAAGACTCGAGTTCATAGGCTGGGGAAGAGTCCATATGAATTGGGACTCCTCCCCCATGCAAACGTAAGGTGGCTGCAGCCAAGGGGGCTCGCGGATAGGACATTAGGCTCGATGCTGGCTGGGGCTGGTGCACAGGGGTTGGAGCATGGTCTACTGAGGGTCAGGAGGGTTGGGGCTTGGTGGTGGCTCGAGTAGGAGTCCTGGGCATAAGTTTACAACTGCGGCTCGTGTTCATGGCTGGTGCAGGGAGGTCCAGGCGAGGTTTAAGGTCTGGGTAATGGGTTAGGTGTGTCTGGTAGGGTCCCTAGGTGGGCTGGTCTGGTGATGGTTCGAGGTGGCTTGACCATGGTCTAAGAAAATTGACGGTTGGCTAGGTTCGAATCATGCATGGTTCGAATTATGGCTTGGTAGAAAAGAAAAGTGTCGAATCATGGTCCTAGGGGGTCGGTTCATAGTTCATGAGGGTTGTTTAGGTATAAAAAGTCTGTGATTAAAATTTGGAAAGAAAATATTAAAGTTTGAATTAATTCGAAAATTAAACGCTTCACGAATAAATAATTAAGAAACTAAATTAAAATTCTCGAATTTAGGTCAAATAAAAATAACTAAAATTTAATTTAAGCTTATATAATTAGTGGGGATTGTCTAGTGTCAATAAAAGTAAGAAAAAAGTCAAAACCGATAAATTTTATGTCCATGGGCAAAACGGTCATTTTACACCTGGTAGTACGATAAGGGTTGGCAGCGTCCCGAAGGGTCATAACGCATGTAAAATGTTATTTCATGATGTTTATGATGAAAATATGATATTTTATGATTTATGGTAAAACTGTGCAATTTTTATTTGTAAAATGCTATTTTTTTCAGAAAGTCATGATATTTTATGATTTAAAAGAAAAAAAAATATTTTGAAGGATGTGATTTGACTGTGACAAAGAGGATAGAGGATATGTGGGGGATCTGTTTTGAGAAAGAACGGTGAACTTACAATTTTATAATAATATCGTGAGGGAAAAGACCCTAGAGGGAGCCTGTTTGCGGGACAAGGCCCAGAGAGAGCCTAACGATAGTGTTTTCATTTTACGTCGGTGCCTATGGCCCGTCGCCATGCGCAATGGTGAGCTAAGACTGATCAGTCGACCAGAGGATAAAGCTAGTCTATTTCAAGGATCAAACTTTACCCAAAATGATAAATGATGCTAAACTTTACGATTTTATGATTTAAGATATATGATTTGTTTATGCTTAAAATTATTTTAAATAAAAATTTGATTTTAATGCATGTGCTTGTATATATATTACTTGTTACTCATGTTTAGGACATGATGAGTCATTAGACTCAGTAGGTTTGAATGCTATAGGTGTTGATGATATTGAGGGAGGTGTTGACGCTTGAGTTGATCGAGTACGGCAGTACACTACCGATGGACTTTATTTTTCCCATTAGATTGATAGGAAAAGTTTAAAGATTTTTGTTAATGATTTTATTAGAGATTTTTTTGCCTTATTTTTAAGTTAACTTTGATCATGTTAAAGGAAGAAGTCAAATTTTGGTAATTGACGATTTTAGGGATTTTATGCACTTGAGATTTAAATTGTTAAATTATTTTGATTTATGGAAAGGTTAAGTTATTTTTAGTTGTTGGTTTTCAAATTAATGGATATAAAAAAAATTAGTAGAATTTTGAAGTAAAAAGTGAGTCGTTTTAGTATAATTTTTGTAAGCTTCAGTTTATAGGATTTGAGAAAAATATTATTTGGGGACTATACGAGATAATTACGAAATGTGAGAAGTAAGTTAAAAGAAAGAATTTCATTTTGGGTTGATACTACAATTGCCGTGATTTCTAAGGTCGAGAAACATCTATTTTGAACTTTGTCGCTAAACCTTATAAGGATGAATTCATTTTGGAAAATGTTTAGAGTTATTAAGAGACAACTTGTAGTGTCATAAAATAGTTAATTTTTTTTTAGATTATGAAATTGGGAA
This sequence comes from Primulina huaijiensis, assembly GCF_012295235.1. Classification (NCBI taxonomy): domain Eukaryota; kingdom Viridiplantae; phylum Streptophyta; class Magnoliopsida; order Lamiales; family Gesneriaceae; genus Primulina; species Primulina huaijiensis. Next base: position 5,113,301 of record NC_133309.1, read on the forward strand.
TCTAAGTTCTAATTGGTGATTAAGAGTATAGTTGTTAATAGGATACATTTATTTTGGGACCAATTGGAAATATATATTGGGATTATGTAGTAAGTTTTATTAGGTAAATAATTTATGATTTTATGGATGCCAAGTTTGGTGGACTATGTGATTTATGGGAATAGATGGAACCGAAGTCCCATGGATCAATTTTTGAATTCCAATATAAAAATTATTTTTGGGATTAAGTTGGATTTTAAGAATGCTAAACACTTAAATTGAGATATTTAGGACCTTGAATTATCTTGACCACAATAAATTAAGGAATGACGTTTCCATGATGAGGTAATTACTGTAAATTTTTTTGGGGATAACTAATAGATAACTACCTTACGAAAAATAAGTCGCAAAACATAGATAGACATTGAGGAAATAGTAGTATAATAAGTTTTGCATTTATACGGTTCTAAGAGAAAATTATATTGGAAGGTGGATGAAAGTTTTTTTCCCTATGATATTAAGATTTTTGTAAGTGTAAGTTCTTTAGACATAATCTTGAGTTCCGAGGTTAAATATAAGTGTTTGATTTTATAGCGGGATTTAGAATGAAATCATAATGTGAAATGGTGACTCGATAGACTTGAATCATTTAAGTACTTTGAATGCTTGGGATTTTAGTAAGTAGCAGTCATTAAAGTGTAATATAATCATGGATACTATAGGATGACTATGGATCGAAACCGCATTTGGCAATAGGAAAATATTTCGGAGAAATTAAATTATACGATCAAAACACCTTAAGGTAAAGTCAACTAATTAATTAATCTTTGGAAGAATAAAATAACTTAAGGTAGTTTAGGATTTATAATTGATAGAGGATGTAGAGGTAGTTAAATTGGTATAATGGATAAAAATGGAATATGTCTTATCAGAATACGCAACAAAAGCGTGATAGAATGCAAAAATTTAAGACAATCAGATTAAGTATGAAGTGAATGAGGGAGCCTAAGCTTTTTAATAATCAATACTAGTCAAATTTTGAGGATGAATTTTTTTTAAGGGGGGATTTGTAACGTCCGAAAATCAGTCCACGTAACCCGCATGCATAAAAACTATTAAATTGCGAAAATATTTTAATTAAATGATTTTATATGCAAGCATAATATATTTTGAGTGACTAAATGATTAATTGTGTTATTTTTCTTGGTTTCATAATTTAAAGATTTTCAGAAAAATATCGATGGTTGGCCGGGGACGAAGGATCATAGATGGTTAAGTTGTTAAAGATTTAAAAGCTAAATTTTTATTTTAGTTAAGAAAATATTTATTTTAAATATTTTAAGAATTATTGCATTTGAATGTCAAATTTAAATTAACTACTGGGAGTTAAGAATTTTATGTATTTTAGAGAATTTTTTGAAAGTAGATATTTTTAAATCTTTTAAATTCGATTCCTAATGATGTTATTAATCTTAATGAGCCTAATTTTTTAATTAAAAATTAGGGTTGATTAAGCCCATTAATTAAGTTATTAAAAACATTTTGTTTTTGTTTTTTTAATTTGAACCTAGACCTAAACACACACAAACTCTTAAACACCTACACACACACCGAAACACACACACACCAATCATGTAAATGTACAGGACCAAAACAAGGGAAGGAAAAGGGCGAAACTATGAGGCTTGTCAAGGGAGAAGATTTCGATTTTTTTCTCCTTCGTTCTTCGATTTTCTTCCTCGTTCTTCCTTCCAACAATGATCACTCGACTCCCTTGCATCCAAAGGTTGATTTTTAGTAGGGTTTTGAAAAGAAATAATGGTCGAAAAAAAAAAGAAATCGACCTCATCCCCGGTGTTCCACCCCTTCAGTATTTATATTTCGAGTATTTTAAGCGCAAAGGCACGTTTCCAAACCTTTTTTTTTACCATTCAAATCATTTTATGTGTGTTTAATCATGTTTGCATGAAAAATATGAAATGTAAAGGCCCAATAATTCGTATTTGAAAATTTACGGAAAAATTTAAAAATTTGTTTTTAAATAATTAAAATGCCTCATTCATAAAATAAACTGATAACTAAAGTTTAATGTTTAAAGTAGCAGCAGAAGAATTTAATGTTTTCAAAATAACAATTTAAAATAATCCAACAATCGATAAAATGTTTGATCATAAAACGGTAAATGCTGAAATGAGGTCCTCGGGTTCCACTACTACCGACCCAAGCTAGCTCACTGGTCCCCGCCCTCGGTCCCGACATCATCAGTACCTACAACAATAAAGTCTAGTGAGTCTAAAGACTCAGCATGCACATATCATAAATAACGAGTAAATAATATAATAAAATTGCATGGAAGTAAAAATATCATGTCATGAGGCATAACGTGAAAATAATTTATCATGAGCAATTATAGTACGTGCATAACTGGATTGAAAATCATACGTGAATAATTAATATTACGTGCATAACTGAACTGAAAGTAGTAAGTAAAATGTTTGCTCTGTAGAGCCCTGTCATAAAATAACGTATAATAATTTTCTGTTGAGATTATGTTATACGCAAGTGGCCCTCTGAACTGTACTAAACTGAACTGACCGGTAACTGACGACCGGGTGAAATAATGTACGTCTGATCAGACTAATGCCACAGTATACTGGGTGGGACCGATAAGTAGCCACCGGGATGAACTGAACTGAACCGGTAACTGATGACCGGGTGAAGTAATAATCCCATGATAGTAAAGTGACCACAAGCAATATCGCAGAAACCTCAAAAATGAATATTTTACATTTTATGCACGTAATATAATTAAATAGCGTAATTAATTATCCTGTATAAATTTTTTTTTACCACAAGGGTTGGACCGTTCCAAGGCTCGCTGCGACCTAAGTATGTCATGAAAATATGCAAATGATTTACTTGACCCAAACTTTGTAATTGAATCCAAAAATGAGACAATTACGCCCAACAACTTCGTATTTAATCATGACCCCGAGCCAACCCAAATCAACATTTAGTCATGATTAAAATACTCTTAAAAATGATGAAATAATGCTCCTAAAGTTACAGCACTCGAAATTTAGTGAATGGAGGCCAAAAACGGGAAACGCTCTTTCGAGAGTCATTTTGGCACATTGCACCGTAAATTCTTGTACGACCTCTAAAATGATCCGAATCACAAACGGCCAAAAACAGGACCTTCCTAACTCAATGAGGCACTGTCCCGTCCAAGTCCATAAGCTAAAAGCCAACCATGAACCCGGAACTCGCCTCTGAACCGCAGCACACATGCTGTCAAAAATTACAGCAGCATGCTTGCGTTTCCTTTGCGTCGTTTGCAAGGCTACTGGCCATTGGGGCTTGAACCACCGACCAAAGTCTCTTACCAACATCTTAAGGAATGATTTGAACCATGGCTAAGGGCCTATGGCCAGCCACAATTCGAACCACACCGAAAAGCGACCATACTCCCCGCAGAGAGCAACAAGCTGCACGCGTGGGTCATTGCTTTCGTTTACTGTCATGGGTCATCCCAGTGGCCATTTGATTGACCATGGCACGATTTAGACATCAAGGGGTATGGTATGGACCGTGTCTAAGGGCCAGAGGCCAACCAAGATCCACTCCACACCACCAAACCGAACCCAAACTTACACACCCGAAATCAGAAAACAAACAGAACCGAAGGGGATTTGGGTTGTTGCTGTCCAAACATCTTGGGACGTGGCTCAAGCCATTTAAGGTCGACTTGACCACGTCTTAGGCTTGCTAAGGAAGGGTCCCATCCGTGGCTACCGGCCCTTGGCCAGCCATGGCTCGAACTCTACCCCAAACAAACCAATGACAGCAAAAGAGTTTCAAAAAGTGACACTTGTTTATGCTTGCGGATTGGAGCCTTTAACTCACGGTTTTGGGGCTTAAACCCTGGATCAAACTTGACCCTAACACACCCTAGGACATAACCATAAGCAGCCTTGGGAGCCTGGACACGAGCCAACACCTGAAACACTCAACACAAGCCAAACCGTGAGGTAGCAAGGGAAGTGAACAAAAAAAATCTGTACAGAATTTGTTGTCATATTTCTGTCAAATTTCGGTTTTCATGATTCATGCTGACATAATGGTTTATAAAAATATACATACAACTTGATTGAAGAGCAAGGGATGGTATATGCATGCCTGGAATTTCGTTTAAGGAAGAACACAAACTATACGATGGCACGGCGCGGCGGAGCCGGAGTTTTTTTTTTCTTTCTCACTTAATTCTCTTGTTGTTCACGATTTGGCTGCTGGTTTGTTCTGAGATTTCGAATGAGAGGAGGGGAAAGATACTCAGGAATGAAGGGGATGATACATGGAAAAATAAAGGAATCAAGGAGGGTATATAGAGGGTAGATGCAAGAAATGAGTTGGATTGCAAATCGAATGATTTCTTTTCCTAAGCTGCACGAGAATTATGGGATTGTGGAGCTATGTGAGGGCCGAAATTAGCTTCTAGAATGCAAGGAAGAATATTGCTTAAATTATAAATTTTAGGTGATTTAAAGTGAGGGAATTAATATAATATGGAGAGCTAATGAGGGGTGACTAGAAGGGAGGGTTATCAAACTTAATTACATGGGTTGAGGGGTGGCCGAAACTTGCTATGGATTTGCAAGGAAGTTGTTGATTAAATCTAATAAACTTTAATCCTTAAGGCTTTAACAACCTATATATATTTTTAGTGAATTACTAATTTAAATTAGAATAATCATCTTGTATGGCATGGATTGGTCTTAAAATAATTATAAAAATGTTATGTTATAGTTTCTTGAATATATTAGGCCTAGGTAAATTTTTATCCCAATTAGTGACACATTTTAAATTTAGGATTTTAATTAAATTAGTGGACATAACAGAATTTGTTTACTACTTATCTCAAATTAATTAACTAAATTTTTAAACTTTCTTTTTCATTAAAATAAATTATTCTTTGACTTAAATTAAATTTAGGATTATTTTCTTATCATTAACTTTTATCTTAAAACTCCAACTCCGGTCCGACCTCACTTATTTAACTGAAAAGGTAGTAATTAAACTACTGAAATAAAATAAATAAATTTAAAGAAAAGAATTTAAATACTCAAGCAATAAAAATCATTTTAATTTAAATACTAGGAATTATGCATGGCTTAAATACGTAGTCTAATTTACGGGTTCTACATGAAACCCTCCTTTTATTTTCATTTTTGGGTCATGTACATGATAAAAATTTGGTTTTTATGCTTTTAAATCCATGATTATGTTTCACAAAGGGGCTGCTGGGGCCTTTAACTTCTAATCATTATTACAATACAATTTGATTAGGATTAATTAATTACAGCGGAAAACGATTAAAATTTTTCTTTACAATGAGCCCAAACTTTGTCAACTATAATTATGATACTAAAAATAGTACATAATAAAGTCTCATCTAAACACATCATAAAATATGACCACACATAACCGAAATCAACTATATACAAACCACTCATATACTCATGACATGCCCCGGTATATAGATACATATATACACTGGGATAGAGTACTCAAACTCAACTCATATGTGACTCCCTCTAGAAGTACCCTCTCCGGTCTACTGATAACCTGGAGTACCTACCGTTGTCCAAACACAAAGACAACAACTTCCTCCTTGGGGGTGAGCAAAAGCTTCGTATAGAACAACCATAATATATACAACATGTATCTATATAATGATATATGATATGCGATATGCATGCATGTCGTGGAAATATCAGGTCAAATGCCCATCCACTGAGCATGCATCAGAACCAATCGAATCGCTATCAAATCAATGCTCGAGCTGGCACAGCGGCCTCAATCAAGTAAAAAAGATGATTGTATGATAGCGTCGGCAAAGCACCATCAAATTCCAAATCTAAATCAATCAATCATAAGGGCCATGAATGACTATGTTTTTAAGGGCAACATAATGCCAAACATAGCATCGTGTTCACAGACCCCAGAATCATATCCAATGATATAAAGATATCCAAGGATCATAGCTCAACGTGCATGTCATGTATCGATGTATGAATAAAATAATGTTTGTTAACAAAATATTTATTTCATACATCAATATCCAATCATGAATGTCATGTATGGCACATCGACTCAACAAATAAAGAATATAGACACATAATTTCAGTCAAATCATTCAAACATATGTCATATGACACATATACTTGTCGTATGTTACTCGGTCGCAACATACCTCAATTCTTCGTCTTCAGTCAATGTAGCTTGATCCGCAATTAGGATTTTAATACAGATAATCAATCTACATCATTAACATATTCATTTCAATCAATGAATTAATTTAAAATCAACGTTTCAAGTTTCAAAAATCTTTTGAAACATTGAAAATTCATATCAAATTGAAATCAAAACATAATTCGATTCCGTATTTTAAAATTAGTTTCTTGTCGGTTATTCTACTGCATATAGTGAAATAAAATTCAACTACATGCTATTTCAACAATTCAAGAAATAAAAGTTCTGAATCGAGAAGAGAAGTACCACAGAAGAACGCTCTCAACACAAGGATTTCTAATATATAATTTGTTTCGAGTTTTGACAATGTTTCGAGGTAGATTCGCACGATAGAACTTGAGTTCATTGTTTCTCTCTCGCAATTTCAACAAAAATGAAAAGACAATTCGTTCTTATCAGCCTTAATTGGTGTGCAGCTAAGGCGGTACGTGCGAGGGTGAAAAAGAAATGGCATCCTAGTGCGCCAATTCTGCCCGAACATATTTTACAGTGACACTCTAGGGCGCAAATGAAGTGGCGCCCTAGCGCGTCGTGTTCTGTCCAAAAGATTGTACAATGAGCGCAAAAGAAGTGGTGCACTAGCGCGCCATGTTCTGTCCGGAACGCTAGGATTCGAATTAGCAAAAGTGGTCAACATGAAAGTTGTACATCTATGTTTGACTTTCATTTGCCACAAACCTCACTCTATTTGGATATCCGATGCGAGAGTTACGCTCATTCTCCCAAAACATGTTAGTGTAGGAACTTCAATGCACACGATACACTTCGAGATGATTTTTCCCCTATTTCCAAATGAATTTGGACAAAACTCAAAACATGTAAATTTTAGTACTATGCATTAGCTTTCTAATTAAATTGGGTTCATTTCATTTGAACTAATACTCATATAATCATGCTAAAAACCGTAACATGTATCACTTATCTATTGCGGTTCAGCATACGTTTCAAACACAATTCAATTACTACTACAATCTTTCATTATCGAGAATCAAAATATGATTTACGATAATACGATACGAGGCCCTTATATTGCCTTAAGCAAAATCCCACATTGCTAAACCACGATAGAGATGATGGGCATTTAAATGAGCGTGTAGCAACCTCTTGTGATGTGTTTTAAAGCGGTGAGACCTCGGGCCAAATCGGACAATATCACAAGTGGGCTGGGCCGTAACATTTGGTACTAGAGCGACTCCGCGTCAGTTTAGGATGGTGGGGAAAACCTCAACAAGGATGCTGAGTCCTGAAAGGGGGGGTGAAGGCCCTTAGGGGAAATCCCTCATCGCTAAATCACTAGGGGAAATCGCTCATCGCTAAACCACGGGAGAGATACTGGGCATTTAAATGAGCGTGTAGCAACCCCTTGTGACACGTTTTAAAGTCGTGAGGCCTCGTGCCAAAGCGTACAATATCACAAGTGGGCTGGGCCGTGATAGCCATGATAGGGATATGGGAAGGGATTTTTTTCAACATGTTTAAGGGTCCCTAGGTGTATGCTTAAAAGCTGAACAAGATAGGGTACCTTGATGCACGAAAATTGGGTTTCTATGGACCAGGGTTTGCATTTTTCATCCTAGGCAAAGGAGGCTGCTAGCTGCTGTTTGGGATGTGTTCAAGGGTCCTAAAGGAGTCTATTCATGATCCTAGATGGGCTGTACAAGGGCTGGACGCAAGCTAGGAGACAGACACACGTTTTGGGGTTTGAGGGGAATCTAGGGTTCGATTGGGTCTCCTTGGAGGGTGGGGTTGCTGGCTGCTGTTAGGGCATGCCCAGGGTTCCTAATGGGTCTTAGTTAGGGTCCTAGATAGGTTGAGAGAATGCTGGTGCGAAGGCAAGGGCGGAAACATGAATATGACCGCATGATGTCTTGAAGGGCACCGGTTTGAGGGCTGGTTGTGTAGGGCCTATCGGGCTTGGTCCATCAGCTATTCTAAGGTTCGTTCTAGGTCCTAGGGTGGTTGATTAGAGTCTGGACATGATGGTTAATGGCTAGGCTTGAAGGAATTGATGGGTTGTAAAATCTAGGGTTTAGAGTTTTTGTGCAAAAAATTTTAGTAGCCGCTTAGGCTTTTATATGGGTTCAAAATGGCTTGATTTGGGTTGCATAGGGTATGGTTAGGTTTTAATAAGCTATGGTTCAAGTTTGGTTAAGTTTCGAGGCAATTCGGGTTGAAACCAACACGTATGTTTCAGTTTTAAAAACAAATTGAGAAATTAGTCGAGAATCTTAAGTTTACGTCTAGGAAATATTTATGGGTGTATTTTAAGGTGTTATGTTATGTTTGGATAGATTTGGGTCGTCGTTTTAAGGTCTAAGTATAAATTGAGAAAGTTAGAGTTTCAGGGGCTAAACGGTCATTTTACGCATGAAAAATTTTAGGCGTCTTGGTAATGCCCTGAATGCTGTAACAAATGTTAAAATGTTTATTTCAAATGTCTATTGAATTTTATGATGAAACGTTAATGCTAAAAGACGTGTTGCATGTTTGGTTTAAAAGAAAAATGATTTATATACTTGAATTTTCTATAAGTGATGGAAATATGAAAGATTGAAAGAGTTGAATTAATTGTGACTAATACGTGTTAGAGTAGGTGTCCGTCGATCCAAGTGTTGGCTGAGGGTTTATATTGAAACTCTATGTATAAACAATCTTTATTTTAATAATATTTGAAATTATTGTTTGGCACATCTTTATCTGTATACCCATGCTAGTTGCATAGATAAAATCCTTGAATATACAAATAGTAGAAAGAATATGAGATTCTCATATGATGAGTATCATGAAACTCATATTCGGAATACTGTATATTCTAAACAGTTCCTAGTCGATTCAGCCGCCGCTAAGAAGGATAAAGGCCGCTCGAGCTTGAGACTAGTATCTGCGATGTGAGTATCATGTTTCATTGGTAGGGGACATTGTGATGTCCGAGCATGCAAATAGGTGCTCCTTGTAGAGTGCATTGAACAACCTTCCATAAAGGACTTTCCAAGTGGTTCTCATTTATTGAGTGGAAACGTCCTAGTTTATGGTTGTACACCATTAGTCCTTATGACCCGGGACAACATTGTGACTCTATATTCTAGCATTGCACTTTGACTTGTTTACCGACTCATATGGGGTCATCAGGTGGCAAGGTTGGGTGTTTTGTCGAAACATATAGGAGTCTATGCATTGTAGTCGGAGATTCACCGCTTACCTTCGGGTATGGATATCCTATATGATCTCACGTGTATGTAGTTTGAAATATCTGATCAGAGTGTTGGTGGTAATTAAGAAAGTGGTTTCTTAGATTACACCATCGATGCAACTACGACATGACACATAGTATCGATTCTTTGACAACTCTCGATATACCAATGGTTGTCGAATCGGTCGGGATGTACGAGTTGAAGGGACCGTACTGTACGCTAACCATAATAGAATGGTTCTTGCATGCCCTATCATTTGATACCTAGGGAATCATGTAAGCGATGCTGCTAGACGTTTAACATGATTGGTTGGGTACTATCAGACTTGAGTTCTGACGTTCTTATTATGAAGGAGTTGATAAATAAGAATGGAGCAACTGAAGTATGCTCATATAAGGACATGTTTAGTCCCGAATCACACAGAGTTGTAAACCCACTGCTAGTTGTATCAATGAACCATTGAAAGTCACAAAAATGATAACTTTCTAGATCCCGTTGAGAAGTAAAATAGTTCAATGTGTTGAACGGCTTATAAAGGAGTTTATAAACACAAAGAAAAATAGAAGTATGACTTCTATAAGAGGATTATGAGGAATGTAACTTTTAATTTGTGGAAGTGTTACTAAATTAAAAGATGGCTCAAATAAATTATGTTTTTGAAAATTGTGATTTATTGAATTAATTAAATAACATTGGGTCTTGTAGAGCTCAAATGTAAATAATTATTTAACTAGTGGGCTTGAATAAATTCAAGTAAGATTTAATTGATCTCAAAAGTGTTTGAGATATTAAAATAATAGTCCATAGGCTTTGTAAAAGTTACAAACCCAAACACATGCATGGGGAGGTGAAGAGTTGGGAGACAACTTTTTCAATAAACAATGCATGTCTCTCACATGCAATTTAATTTTTTAAAGCACCGAGAAAATTTTTCCTCCCTCGCTCCTTCAAGCAATATGGCCGAAACTTCCTATCAAAATTCTCTAATTTTTGCTTCTTCAATTGTTGAGGGAAATATACACTTCTTAAAAAAAAAAATCCTCTAATTTCTCCAGTGAAAAATTAGAGGGGATCTTCCTTGTTAGTGGTGGACCTAATTTGAAGGAATTCGAGCAAGGAGTGCTCTTGGATAGCTTGTAGATTGTCTACCTTCAAGAGCTAAGTTTTTTACAACTTAGTTGGAGCCAAAACATCAATCCTTGTGATTGATAGATAAGAAATTCTAAACACACTATGTATGAAAATTTGTATTTTATGGTATTTTCTACACACACTAGTGGGTGCTCGGTTTTCATGCTTGTAAAATATGATTTTTCGAAATTCCGTTGCGCATCCGGGCACCCGGAACCGATCTCCTTTCAATACGATGATATGATGATATATAAGGTCAATGTTCAGTTGACGGATGAGAGTATCACTGATGTCTCCGTCGCCCGGCACCGTTGTTATACGTAGATGGATCCATCGACTTACAGCTGATATGAAAGTCACAATTAACGATCTGAATTCAATAAAAATGGAAACGTATACATATATGATGAAAGAAAAATATTTATGATGAAAGGAAAAGTATATGATGAAAGAAAATGTTTAAGTTATGCATGTTTATGTTAAATCTATTTTATTAAAAATATGTTGCATGTGGATGTATATGTTTTATTTGTTACGTATGGTTAGAACATGCTGAGCCATTAGACTCGCTAGGTTTAACTTGTTGCAGGTGAGGATGATTTTGAAGGAAGCATTGACGCTTGAGTGGATGAATCCGGCAGTACACTACCGAGGGACATTTATTTTCCGCATTTACTTAGTATTTAAAGTTTTCACGTAAAGATTTTTAAGATTATTTCATTAAATATTTTATTCTTTATTTTGAAGTCTAGTTTGGGATTATTTTAAAATTTGATGTATGATTTTGTTGGTTGACGATTTATAGATTTTTATATTTTTAAGATTTTTAAATGCTGGGTTATTTTAAAGGAGAGTTCGAATTTTAAGATTATTAATAACAAAAAAATTAGTAGTATTTTAAAGTTAAAAATTAATGGATGTTCCATATACAAATAAAGCATAATGTCATAATCGAATGAAATCGTAATATAATATTAAAATAAAGATTGTTTTACATTAGAGTCAATAAATGTCCGAGCCACATGTTTGCTTGATGCGCACCTACTCTAACACTAACAGCCCGGCTCATTAGCACCCAAGTAGGTGCCCTTTGCACTGTCTTTAAGGAAATAAATTTTCGCCTTGGCTAACAACTATATATTTTGGCATAGTGGTAAGTGCTTGATCCTAATAATTGGTATCAGAGCCAATGTTACGGGTTCAATTATCATTGATTGCAATGATTATTGTGAGGGAAATTGTTGGTTTCAATAATTATACCTACTTTGTAGAGTGATCAAACCGTGGTGCTTGAGCTACCTTGTGATTTAAAAGATTTGAATTGCACCATTACCACCAGCTATAGAAAATATTTTAACAAAGTTTTTTTTGTCATCCTCTAAACTCTATATCGATCTCAACAAGTGGTATCGGAGCGAATTTTTCTGGAGCTATGATACTCATATATTCATTATGGAATCTTTTAAAAAAAATTCCGATGTTCTCAAATGAATAATTTTGATTGATAATGTAATAAATTACTTCGTATACTTTAATTTTTCTACGTATTATCAGGGTTAGATGTTTAACCACTTTATGTATAAAATTTCTATGTATGTTTGATTTTGAGGATGAAATCTTTTCTTAGGGTGAGAAAAATAACGACTGATTATATTACTAAATGTTTGGCAAAAATTAAGATTAAATTATGAACTCAAATAAATAAAAACGGGTCAAATTTTAAGAAAAAATACTTAAATGGGAAGGCATATACATATACACACACATACTACAATTTTCTCTAATTTCTCTTTCCTCTCCATATTCTCCCATCGACTGCTTTTCCAATCTTCTGATTCTTCTCCAGTCTTCTTTATTTTTTTTCACAAAATTTATTTGAACCATTGAACAGTTACAGGTTTTCGAAAGTAAGCATAGTTTGGAAAATCTCTCGTCAAGGGCAATCCATTGGTACGATTTCTCCAAGCATTTTGACCACACTCGTTCAATTTTTTCTACTGATGCGATCAGGTAAAAATGGGTGCAAGATGCGTGGAAAATTTCACCGTATCGGGTTATGAAAATGATGAGGGATCAGAGCACAGCGAGATGCTGCCAAACCAGATATTTTTCTCTCGAGAAAAGCTTGTGTTGTCCTGAAAAAACGAAGATAACCACGTGAATGGGCGTCGGATGGATGTCCGACGTGACCACTCCGATGATAAAGTCAGCAGGTAAATGAAAAGAACTAATGTAGCGAAGAGAAATGCTGTATAAATGGTGTATATTTTAGAGAATAAATGATGGGGGATGTATATATGTGAATGAATGAATGCCTTAATGTTTAAACAAACCTTATATTTATAAAAAGAAAGTCAATCATAACCTTGTTTTCAGTGTCACTTACTAATTATGGCAAGATGGTTGCCCATACTCTGATTTTCTGACACATCAAACTGTCCCTTTCTCTTTGTCAAATCCATGTGATTTTGTCAGTATTGATTACCAAGATAATTGTGCACATGAGTGAGATGCTATTATTGAGGTAACCCAGGTAGAAAACCATCACCTGGGAACTCGTCTGGAAGCCCTGGCTTCTGGTAACCTAGGGAGATGATATCTCAGGCATTCATTTGATCGGCTATTATCGGATTGTCTCAAAATTTCTCATAACCAGATCCATGACCCAGGATATCCAATACCCATGACCCGGGCTTCTCCGGGGGGTATCATCTACTTTGTCGCCAATTTTGTGCTCTTTGGAGCTTGAGTACCTCGGTTCCAACCATTATTCGTAACCTAGGGTTCACTTGAAGGTATACTCCCCCAAAAAAAAATCCCAAGTTTCCGAATTTATGTATTTGAGTTCGATTTTTTGATTCAATGGTTAATATGTATTGTATTACTAGTTATAGGTGAATTGTTGAGCCGATTAGAAGTATCGATTGAATTTTCAGAAATTATTTTAGAATAATTTCAAAATTTCATATTATATATTTAATTAATGTGCAGTTTTTTAGTTGGATAAATTGATGTTAGGATGGTTCGATATTGTGTTAGAAATATTATATATTAATTTTGGAAATCGTTAGAAATGTTCGAAAATTTCAGCATTCTTAGATTAGATTTGAGCTTTTACATATTTTAGCATCGAATAATTCAAGTTTATTTGTTTCAATGCTTTAGAATTGTTAATGATGAAGTTTTGAAAGTTTAGTGCAAAATTTGAAACTAGTTTCTATGATTTATGAATTTTTGAAGTACATTTAAAAGGTTGGAAATTTTAGGAATTCTCGGATATTTAATTGTTTAAATCGTATTTTTGTGACTTTCGAACTAAAAATATTTATTTTGAGAATTTTAGTTTGTAAGTCTGCAAGTTTTGGAAATTTTGAAGCCTAGATTGTGGATGCGAAATAAATGATTTTTGCCACGGGTTTGGATTTTTTGGGAAGCCCTTAAAATATTATGTGGTAAACTAAGTCTTCAAATGAGATACACACGAACTAATTTCATTACGACGTCTATTTTCAAATGATTTGTGACATGCTTTATATATTTATGTGGATGGCGTGTTTGCATTCTCATATTTAAGTTGATTGTTAATATGTAGAGTTGAGAATAATACCTTTTCTTTTAAAAATAAAATAAATTCTTATTTTATTTCAAAAAGAATATATTATGAAAATTTTAATGGATATTCGTTGAATAATCACAATAACTGTTCTTGTATAACACATTGAGACTTGACTTCTTTGTCTGCTATTGATATTGATTTGTTGAGATGTTTTGAGTTATCGATAGAGCGAGTGAAATAGGATTAGAACACTGTTGATTTCAGCATGATGACAACCGGGTAGCTCCCATACTCTCGATGTTACGTGCATGGATTAGGACGACTTGATGATGCGTTCCTAGCATGGATGGAAACTGTTACTGTTGTTTATTCGATTCGTTTGCACTCTATTTGATATATATTATTCCGTTGTTACTTTTCACGCATTGCATTTCATTTTATTGCATTTCCTTGTATTTTAATTGATTATAATGTGACAGTTACATTTGTCGTAATTTTACTTGTTCGTCTTGTTGGGGCTCGATTCATTTTTTATTTTTATATTGTTGTTGTATATATATCTATTTATTTTATATATATGTGTTTATATGTAATATATANTCTCGATTATGGCTTTTGCTTTCTGCCCATCCATCTCTACTAATTCAGGCCACATGTATTTGTGCCCTGTACGTACATAACAGTATTTTTCATTATATTCCAATAAAAATTGCCGATGGTACGTAGATCATATAACAAAACTAATTATGTTTGGTCTCAAATTTGGGACGGTTTGATGAAAAACGACTTCTAGTATAAATTTCTCAATCTGAATATATAAAATGATAGTTTCTACATTTAATATCTTAATATATAATAATTTTTTAAAAAAATAAAAGAATGTATAAATGTTTCGATTAGTACCTCTGCCACAACATCTAGGAGTCTGGCAGCCAAGCCATAAACAAGATGTCTCCACATCCATTTTCTTTAGCCTTTGGTTGTTTGAATTAATATTAACATTTATTTGTTTATATAGACACACCCGCCCGTTATATATTTTATTATCGTAATTTTAGTCGATTCAAGATCCGTACATTGACCAATCTTATTATTTATTACATATATATTATAGAGTGGGTCTTATGTGAGACCGTCTCACGGATCTTAATCTGTGAGACGGGTCAACCCTACCCATATTCACAATAAAAAGTAATACTTTTAGCATAAAAAGTAATACTTTTTCATGGATGACCCAAATAAGAGATCTGTCTCACAAATACGACCCGTGAGACCGTCTCACACAAGTTTTTGTCTATATTATATTATGGAATGTTGTTAACATTTCATTGATTTCTTCAATTCTCTTATTGTTAGGAAATTTGATTCAATTTTTGAGATATTTTTATAATATTTCAATTGATTAATGACATTCATAAAGAGTATTTTTACCAAGAACTATAAGTGGAATTTTTGTTTTAAAAAAGAATATGAATTTTTAAAATTGATCGATCACGATATGTTTCATTTGAATCCTTTTAAGTTCCCTTCTATTCTTGATTCGATACATTTAATGTTTCTTTACAAACATGTTCATAAATTTAAAGGCACTGTTATGATTTAAATCATAAGTGGGAAGAAAATTTCCAAAATATGATAAGATATGACACTGATACGGTGTTATAAATTGTTCTATGACATCATTCATTAGTTGATTAATTAATAATTAGCGACTTATCAGTAAATATTTGAAAATAAGATGAATTTCAATGCTATACATATATGTTTTCGTTCTTTATTTGACATGATTCAAGAATTTCTAACATTTTTCTTATTTTCTGTTGCAACGCATATGTGACACGTTACTTTCAAAGATTATATTTATGTATATTATGTTGTTTATGTATTCGATCGGCCCCTCTTGCTGAGCATTTCACAAAATTCTCTCATCTTGCACATTTTCCCCGGATAAGCATGTGGGGCAAATCGAAGAAGATGAAGAGCAATTTTGGGGCTGTTGATGAAGCCATGTTCAAACAAGGCCATCTTCATATGAAACATCTTTTAATTAAAATGCTGCTAGATTTTTTTTTTTTTAAAGCTAAATCTCGAAAATGTATTTAAATGCATGCATACAATAACTGCTGTAAAGCACACATTATAAAATAGAAATATTCCAATACTGGTAAAAATATTGTAGTTAAAAAATATGTCAAAAATCCTGTCGATGTAAAACGAACAGTGCATAAATATCCATGGTTCTACTTAAATCATAAACGTAATGTGCGGAAAAATATAGTCCTAGGGTTAGCGTGTGCACTTCTAGCTCCGCCTACTCAGTCTTCGGCGCCTCCAGTCTCTCATCAATATTCTCACATGCATCATTCACACCTAGTGAGTCTAAAAACTCAACACACCAAAATCGTTATAACAAGTACATGTACATACATGCAACAGTGAAAAGTACTGTACTAAAAACAAACTTAATGATCATAAAAGCGTGAACTTAAACATATCGTGTCAAAGCAAAATGTGTCCAAAACATGTATCAACATATCAGCATATACGTATTCATTTTTTTTATTTGAATTTCGTTCATTAGTTGTGACTGTTGTATCATCGTATTAGTCTATGGATCCATCCACGTCTAAAAGCGACACCCGGCGGCAGGGACATCAGCGACAGTATTACCCATCCACTGGGCCTTGGCCTTACATGTCATCGTATTGGCCACAACCAAATCCCTTCGTTAAAAAATATGTCATCGTATCCATCACTTGTAGAAATCATGCATATACATAAATTTTTAAAATTCAAGCATGCAACGTATTTTTCATATTTCCAAAAAGATCATATTCATGATAGCATATAAATTAAAATATGTGATTTTGTGATCAGGGCATTTCCAGGACTGCTAAATCGACTCGGGTGCAAAATGATCATTTTGTCCCTGGAAACCATAATTGACCATTTTACCCCTGGATCTCAAAATTTCGACCCGAAGCCAACAAAACTCCTAACAACATCTCAAAACATATTTACAATCAATTTCTAGACATAAACTCGAGCCCGTTACATAACTTATTCGATTCGTTTTAAAACTTGGACCGGAGTCCAGGTTTTACCCCGAATCAACCCGAAACTTAACCAAATCTTTCCAAACTTAAACCACAACATAATCACTCCCGACCAGCCCCTAGACCACCTAATTCCAGCCGTTTTGAATCCGATAAAATGCGATGCCGCTTGATGGAATTTTCAGCACACAAGCACCGAAAACCCTAGCGTATCTATCTTCTTAAATTTCGACCCTAGCCCAAAACACCGAGGACTAGACCCGAACCAACTCTTCCTAGCCCACATCTGGACCCTCTTAGATCGACCTATCCCTAGTCCTCAGCCCCATGCATGCTGTTAAGTGCGACCACCTGAGAGCCACCAAAACAAGCCCAGCCGAGACAACCCTCACCTAAACTCCCTAGATCGGCCCCATGACCACGATCAGCAGGGTTCGAACAATCCTAGGCCATGGCTTAGATCCAACAAGGTCAGGTCCAAGGCTTGGAACAGCCCTTGCACTGCCGGCTCACTCCTTTCTTCCGATTTAACCACAATCGAGCCATTCCACCAAAGTATGCGATCGGCCCTAACCAAATCGTGGCTACCTCACGACTCCAACCCATTGACACCTTAAAACTTGACATATTCAGCTCTCTGGCAACACCAATCGGCATCCCTTTTCACAACACAACAAATGCGTGAGTTTCAAAAAAGGAAAATATGCATCTTCATGACAAAACCTTTTCAAAAACAAAACAACATAATGTATATATGCCTTCCTTATGTAAACACAAACATATCAGCATAAAAGAGCATGAATGATGAGAAAGAAATGTTTTATTGCATTCCTTTGCGTTATCACGCTCGAAAACCTTGAGATATACACGTAGAACTTGCATCGGAGAAGTGCGGAAGGAGTTTTCTTTAAACCTTGGAGGATTTTTGAGTGGCTGCGGTATTTTGAATGAAAAGCTTCTTCTGATGAGAGGAATGGGGTGGCCGAGGGTTTAGAATAGGTGTAGGGTTTGCTAATGATGTGTTTAAATCATAATAAAAAATGTAAATGGGCCATTAATTGAAAATAAAGGGATTAAAATGGTTTTCGACACATTAAACAATAAAATAAACCTGTCAAGACCAATAAAACTTTCGAAAAATATTTCATTTAGGTACGCTTTTGAAAGTATTACCCGAGCCCTCAAAAAGTCCTCCGACTCGCTAAAATTTTCTTACCTTTTAAAAATACGGCCCGATGAGTCAAAATACCCAACTAAAGTCCATTTTCAAAAATCACAATTAATTACTCCATATATTAAATAATTAAATGTAATTATTTAATAAAAATATTTTTCCTAAATATCCTCGGTCTCCGTTCCTCGTTCGAGCGCGAAATACAACTTAAAGCCCTAATGCATGAAACTTTAAATAAACCGTGAACTAACACACATATTCATGCAACAAACATGCATTTAATGCATTAAAATAATTAAATACATATTTTAGTAAAACCCTTGATTGCATGCAGCCAGGTTACGTAGTTCGAATTTCCTAGACCTACAATTACTCCCTCCTTATAAAGAATTTCGTCCTCGAAATTAAAGCGTACCGAATAACTCCGGGTAGCGACTCCTCTTCTCGGTCTCTGTCTCCCAAGTAGCCTCCCCCTCGGAATGATTCAACCACTTGACATTGACCATTTGGATCACCTTGTTCCGGAGCCTCCTCTCCTGCCTATCCAATATTTGAGCTGGTCTCTCCTCGAAAGTCAGGTTCAGTGTTAGCTGCAGTGGCTCATAATTCAGTACATGCGAAGGGTTCGACATGTACTTTCACAGCATCAAGACGTGGAACATATTATGAACTCCCACCAGATTCGGCGGTAATGCAACTCTGCAAGCTAGTGTCTCCACTCTTTCTAGGATCTCGAATGGTCCTATGAATCTAGGACTGAGCTTGCCTTTATTTCCAAATTTCATCACACCCTTCATCGGTGCGAATTTCACAAATACATGATCCCATACTTGAAACTCAAGATCCCTACGCCGCTGATCTACATAACTCTTCTGTCGGCTATGAGCGGTCTTAATTCTGTCTCAGATCTTGATCACTAATTCTGCAGTCTGTCTGACAGTATCTGGCCCCAACTTTGATCTTTCTCCTACCTCATCCCAATACACTGGTGACCTACACTTCCTCCCGTATAGTGCCTCATATGGAGCCATACCGATGGATGCTTGGTAACTGTTGTTGTACGAGAACTCCACGAGAGGTAACTTTGGCTCCCAGCTGCCATAGAAGTCGATCATGCAAGCTCTGAGTAGGTCTTCCAATATCTGAATCACCCTCTCTGAATGTCTGTCGGTCTGAGGATGGAAGGCAGTACTAAATAGCAGCTTAACTCTTTCATGCTGTATCAAAACTAAGCTTCGAAGGATCTTTATAGCTAGAACTGGCGCTGAAAATAATGCCGGCTTCAGCCTGTCCAAACTCTCCTGGCACTCGGATCCCTAGATGAATTTGACATTCTTCTTTGTGAAGGAGGTCATAGGCACCACAACAGAAGAGAAGCTCTGAATAAACTTCTTGTAATACGCAGCCAAACCCAAGAAAATACGGATCCCTGTTAGACTCTTTGGCACTGGACAGTCTCTGACAGCCTCAAGTTTGCTGGGATCAACCTCTACTCCATCACGGCATATGATGTGGCCCAAGAATGCTACTCTGTCTAGCCAGAACTCGCATTTACTGAACTTGGCATACAAGCATCAGTCTTGTAGGGTCTGCAGTACGGTCCTCAGATGCTGACTGTACTCCTCTCTACTCTTTGAATAGATCAGGATGTCGTCTATGAAAATTATGACGATCTGATCCAAATACGACAGAAATACAATTTCATGAGATCTATGAAAATCGCTGGAGCGTTCTTCAGTCCGAATGGCATCATCAAAAACTCATATTGCCCATAACACTTCATGAAAGCCGTCTTATGCACGTCAGACTCTCTCACCTTGAGCTTGTGGTATGCTAATCAGAGATCTATCTTCGAGAATACTGATGCTCCTTGAAGCTGATCAAAGAGATCTTCAATTCTAGGCAGAAGATATTTATTCTTAACTGTGACTCGATTCGGCTCTCTGTAGTCAATGCAAATCCTCATGCTGTCGTCCTTCTTCTTAATAAATAATACCGGTGCACCCCATGGAAAAAAGCTCAGGCGAATAAAACCCTTATCTAGCAAGTCCTGTATCTGATCCTTCAGATTTTTCATCTCTGCAGATGCTAGATGGTAGGGTGCGTTAGAGATTAGCATTGTACCTGGTATCAGCTCGATATAAAAGTCCATCCCTCTTCTGGTGGAATACCTGAAACGTCGTCCGAAAAACACTGGGGAAATCCCTGACCACCTCTACATCCTCTAGCCTATGGCTGACTGGCTCGGTCATTGTCACAATGCTCGCCAAAAATTCATGGCAGCCTCTCCTCTTGACCTTCTTTGCACAGATGCAAGAAATGATGTGCGGCATCTGCTGGTGTCTGGCTGCTTCAAAAATAAACGGCTTCCCGTAGGATGGTCGGACAGATACTGACCTCTGTCAAAAATCTATAGCCACTCCGTTCGAAGAAATCAAGTCCATACCAAGAATAATATCGAACTCCAGTAACGGTAGCAGAATCAGGTCTGCTTGCACCGCATTTTTCTGCAACCAAAGCTCCAGTCTACTATCTGAGACGTAAACATCTGATCTCCGGATGGAATCGAAACTCTGAATCCCAAATCCATAGCATTTGGTATGATTCCTAATCACTTTACAAATGACTCGGAAATAAACGAATGTGTAGCTCCGAAATCTAGCAATGCTTACGTGGCTATACCTGCAATATATATTCTTCTTGGGACAAAACATACCATCAAATCTGATTGTGTTGAATCTTAAGGAAATTTTCTATAAGTAAGAATCCCAAAATCCTAAAAAAATCACTGATTTACTCCTAGATCCCATGAAAATTATGAAATTTACCACCAAAAATTTTGGAAATTGCAAGTTGACCCCTATAGTTTCTAATTTCTTACCATTCGGCCCTTCAATTTCGAAAATTTTATCCAAGTCCCCATAAATTTTTTGATTTAGTCAATTTAAACCTTAAAATTCTCGAAAATTAAGAATTTGTCCCAAAATTTTCGAAAAAGTGAAAACAACTCCTAAATTTTGAATTTTGCAAATAGATTCCTCATATTTTGGTGATTGCATTTTTGGTCCTTTATACCCTTTATCAATTCAATCCAATTCAATCCTTATGTCCAATTATTTAGAGCATGCAACCTAATTTAATCTAGGTTCTCAAATCCCCAAAAATAATTCCCACAACCAACAATAATAACCCATGAAATCAAGGCAGTAAATAAAATTTTAAACGTAAACGTTACCTGTAATAAGTGTAGATTCTGGCTAAACCTCCGCCTCCTCTGGATGCATCACATAGGCCCTGCCAATAGTGGTTCCCTCGTTCCTAGGGCAATCAACTTCCTTTTGGCCCTTTTCTTTGCATATAAAGCATTTGAAAGTCCTCCACATACATCTGCTGTAGTGTAATTTTTTGCACTTCTTGCACGGCTGTCTTTCCTCTTGCTTCGGAGCCCCTGGTTCCTGTGGTGACCGCTGCTGCCCGGGCTTCTTTAACTGACCCTGGGGCCTCTGCTGCCCCTGATGCCTCGATGGCCCTGTAAACTACTTTTTCTGTGGCTGCGAGCTCGGCTGAGCCTTATGCCTCTTCCGCTGCATCTCCATATCAATGTCTCTCAGGGCCTGCTCCGCCTATAAAGCACAAGCGATGGCCTCGTCATAGCTCGCCGATCTCATCAACATAACAACCCGACGCAGGGTTGGTGTGAGGCCATCCATGAAGTGCCTCAACTTCTGAGTGACATCCCTCGCAATAAGGAGCACAAAGTGACAGCCCCTAATGAATTTCCTGACAAACTCTGCCACAGAAGAGTTTCCCTGTCGGTGACTCATAAACTCTTTCATCATGCGTCTTCTAACATCCGCTGGGAAATACTTGTTGTAGAGGACATCCTTGAACTGACTCCACATAAGGGTAGCCAAGTCCACCCCGTGAGTAGCTCCCTCCCACCATAGGGATGCATCATCCCTCAGCATGTAAGTGGCACACCTGACCCGGTCGCTATCCCTCGTCTCCAAATACTGAAAGTGTAGTTCCAATGACCGAATCTGTGATGCCCAGGGTCGAAGAGGGTGGGGGGTTATCGTCGGTGCCATGATGTTGCACGGACAATGAGCGGTTCCTAGCAGGCTTCTAGGCGGAGGGAACATGAATGTGATCTTACACCGGAAGGAAAGGGATTCCAAAACTGTTCAGGCATGAGACTGTGCTGCAATACTCATTTCAAGAAGGTGCATCTTTTTTTTGACAGCTTATCATATAAAAACTCCAAAGTTAAGCGTGCTTGACTCGGGGCAATTCTGGAATGGGTGAC
The DNA here is from genome assembly GCF_012295235.1 of Primulina huaijiensis. NCBI lineage: Eukaryota > Viridiplantae > Streptophyta > Magnoliopsida > Lamiales > Gesneriaceae > Primulina > Primulina huaijiensis. The sequence continues at coordinate 5,136,006 of NC_133309.1, forward strand.
CCCCTGGGAAATTTCATATGGTGCGTGTGAGTGAGGACATAAGCGCGGTGGAAAGATTCGTCTGGGTATAGTGAGGACTATCATCGAATTTGGGGCGTTACAGTTGGTATCGAAGCTGACCTCTTCTAGTAAGGTGTGGTTTAGGGACGAACCAAGCTGAATCTTGTGGGCATGTGAGATCCGGCGTCGAAGAGGGCGGGGGGTGATTGTCGGTGCCATGAGGTTACACAGACAATGAGCAGCCCCTGGCAGGCTTCAAGGCGGAGAGAACATTAATGAACCGATCTTATACCAGAAGGAGAGGGATTCCGAAATTGTTTAGGTATGTGATTGTGCAGTTGATGAGGGTTTAAAAGATTTGATAGGTACTACTCATATCAAGAAGGTGCATCTTCTTTTCGATAGCTCATCACATAAAAACTCCAAAGTTCAACGTGCTTGACTTGGGGAAATTATGGGATGAGTGACCCCTTGGGAAGTTTCCTAGAGTATGTGTGAGTGAGAACATAAGCACGCTGGAAAGACTCGTCTTTGTATTGTGAGGACAATCGTGGAATCTGGGGCGTTACAGTATCCAACCCTCCACCCTAAAAGTGTCGGTAGTACCCCAAACTCCCTTGGGTTGAGCCGTCTGAACTACGCATAGATATCTATCTAAAGTCGGGGAGCCTGCTACGCCTGCTTCATCAATCTAGCGATACCCTCAAGAACTCGGGAAGCCACAACTCCTGGCAGTGGTGGTGGTGGAGGGAATCAACCACCTCCAGAAGTATCATCCTACCTGTCAGTGCTAGGGGCGCGTCTGCGAGGCATAGTATCTGAATATACACTACAAGAAAATATATCATCAACAACATCCTACGACAAATGTTTTAATTAAAACCGTTGTGTTTTTTCTTTTAACAAAGTTTCAACAAAAATAGTTGTCGTAGCCTAAAAAAACCCGCTTATAGATACGATTTTTTAAAAACCGTTGTCTTTGATGTGTCTACAACAATGGTTTTTAAAAATCGTTGTCTATGAGCGTGTTTTTTTTTGGGCTACAACAACTGTTTTTAAAAACCGTTGTCTGTGACCGTTAATTTTTGGGCTAAAAAAATGGTTTTTTAAAACCGTTGTCTAAGAGCATTTTTTTTTTGCTACAACAACGGTTTTTAAAACCGTTGTCTTTCAGCTGGTTTTTTTAGAACTACGACAACGGTTTTTTAAAACTTTATCATTTTTTAGTGTTTTATTTTGTTAACGGTTTTTTAAAACGTTGCTAATTAGCGACGGTTTTTTAAGAAAGACCGTCGCAATATTTAGTTTAACAACGATTTTTCAATGCTACGACAACGGTTTTTCACCGTCGTCTTCAGACGTCTATGACAACGGTTTTCACCGCTGTCTTTGAGCGCACCGTTTAACCACAGGGTCTTTAACAACGGTTTTGCAAGACCTAGGACAACGGTTTTTCACCGTTGTCTTTGAGCGCATCCTTTAACCATAGGGCCTTTAACATCGGTTTTACTATAACTACGACAACGGTGAAAAACCGTTGTCGTAAGACTTTTTTTTTGTGATAGTCCAAATTCTAAACGTAACTCATCATGCAATTTAATCTATTTTTTAAAACATTCAATCTTTAAATTATGTAAACAACTAAACGTATACAGTAAATTTCTGCAAATCATATATCATGTAAACATGCAGGTGATAGCATTAAAAAACATTTAAAATATTTTAACTTACAGAATTGAGGCTTGAAGACTGAGCTGCTGAAGCTGGCGAGAAGTCTTGAAGACTGAGCTGTTGAAGCTGGCGTTGGCACAACCCTATACAGGAAACTTGCTCTGATACCAACTGAAACGTTTACTACTTAAAATACTGCTAGAATTTTTATTTTTTTGAAAGCTAAATCTCGAAAGTGTATTTAAATGAATGCATACAACAACTGCTGTAAAAAAAAAACATTTTAAAATAAAAGGATTCCAATACTAGTAAAAATACTGCAGTTAGAACAATGTCAAAAATCATGTCCAACCAACATGTAAAACGAACAGTGTATAAAAATATCCATGGTTCCTCTTAAATCATAAACGTAATGTGCAGAAAAATATAGTTCTTGGGTTAGCGTGAGCACATCCAGCCCTACCTACTCAATCTTCGGCTCCTCCAGTCTCCTCATCAATATGCTCGCCTGCATCATTAATATCTAGTGAGTCTAAAAACTCAACACACCAAAATCGTTATAGCAAGTACTTATACATAACATGCAACAGTGAAAAGTATTGTACTTAAAATAAACTTCATGATTTTAAAATCGTGAACTTAAACATATCGTGTCAAAGCATAACGTGACCAAAACATGTCTTAACATATCAACAGTTATGTATTCATTTTCTTTATTTGAATTTCGTTAATTAGTTGTGACTTTCGTATCATCATATTAGTCGATGGATCCATCTACGTATAACCGCGGTACTCGACAGCGGGAACATCAACGACAATATTACCCATCCACTGTGCCTTGACCTTACATGTCATTGTATTATCGTGTCATTGTATTAGTCACTATTAACTCCCTTCGTTCAAAACATGTCATCGTTTTATCGTGTCATCGTATTAGTCACCTATAAAAAAATTTAATTCATATACGTCATTTTTTCTTAAAATCAAGCATGCAATTTATTTTTCATATTTCCAAAAAGGTCATGTTCATGATAGCATATACATTAAAATGTGTGATTTTGGAATCAGAGCGCTGCCAGGACTTCTAACTCGACCCGGGTGCAAAATGACTTGCCCCTGGAAACCCTAATTTAAAATTTTTCCCTGGAACTCAAAATTTCGACACGAATCCAACCAAATTCCTAAAAACATCTGTAAACATATACACGTAGAATTTGCACCGGAGAAGCGACGAAAGAGTTTTCTTGAAAAATTTGGAGGATTTTCGAGTGGGTGCTGTATTTTGAATGAAAATTTGCTGCTGATGAGAGGGAGGGGGAGGCCGAGGGTTTAGAATAGGTTTAGGGTTTGCTAATGATGTGTTTAAATCATAATAAAAGGTGCAAATGAGCCCTTAATTAAAAATAAAGGGATTAAATTGGTTTTAGGCCCATTAGACAAAAAAAAACCCGTCAAGTCCAATAACACTACTGAAAAATATTTCGTTTAGGTACGTTTTTGAAAATATTGCCCGAGCCTTCAAAAGTCCTCTGACTTGCTAAAATTTGTGTACCGATTAAAAATATGGTCCTACGAGTAAAAATACCCAACCAAGGCCCATTTTAAAAAATCACACTTAATTACTCGATATATTAAATAATTACATCTAATTATTTAATATAAATATTTTTCCTAAATATCCTTGGTCTCCGTTGCTCGTTCGAGGTGGAATACAACTTAAAGCCCTAATGCATGAAACATTAAATAAACCGTGAACTAACGCACATATTATGGCAATAAACATGCATTTAATGCATTAAAATAATTAAACACATATTTGAGTAAAACCTTAGATTGCATGACGTCTAGTGACGTGGCTCGAATTTCCTAGACCTTACATTATATTTATTTTTTTATTTCATATTTCAGGTTACCACACCCTTTGGGTTTCCATCGCATTGTAAAGACAATGGTTGATTAGGTAATAGACTAGTTTTATGAATCTATGCTACGAGACTTGTTATTTTCAATGTATATTTGTTAAATAATCAGTAGGATCTCGTCTTGAAACACGAAATTTAAGTGATATCAGAGCTGCCATGTTAATATACCGGCTGCGCTAGAAGTTTGCAAAAGGTGCCAAAAATGTCAAATTTTGACAAGGGGCCAATGCATTTCTATCCGAAACGATCCACCGAGCAAAATTCCCTCGAAATAAAAAACTTCCTTTTCTTGAATGACTTATAACTTCGAATAGAAAATTTGAAATCCATTTTCTTCAAATGTTTTGAAATACTCATGACTTATATTTTCAATCCATATGAAAATTTCTGAACTTTCCGCATTTGAAAACTTTTAAAAATTCTGCTATATTTGATGTTACTTTCATGTTATTGACCTTAATTTGAATTTTTCTAAGCCTTTTCGTTTTTTTTATTTGAGGAAATTGGTGCTTACACACCCCACACTCTCGCCCTAGTCGTCTTTCATATGCGTCGACTCATGATTGAAAATTAAGAACAAGTAATCGAGTGTTTAAAGACCAAGAACATTAGGGAGAGATAAGAGAGGAAAAATATGTTGAAGCAAAGAGCCTCCTTGAAGTTAAGATGAACCGCCTCATTCATGAAATGAAATAGCTCAAGGCTACATTCTATTTTTACGTGATGGCAATGACATCAGTCGACGTAGAGAGAATGAATTGTGTTGTGATATCAAGTGCTATACCACCTGTCCGAGGCAGATAAAAAAACACGATAAAAAAGGGTAAATTTGGAGACTTCCCATGGTACCAATGTTGGACTCACTAAAATTAGCAACCATCTGTTGGAGGAAGAGGACATGCAGTATCCTCAGTAGACTGATGCTCAAATTCAACAGCTCTAAAATACCATTGAAATTCTTAACAACGAGATCCATATGAGGAAGTTCCTAACATCAAGCTATTGAATTGCTTCCCTTGTTCTTGAATATTGATCTGACCTATTTCCTCTCTGACATTTACAAAAATTCTTATCTTTGGTAAAAACAATGTTAGGCAACACCGAAACCAGTTTTCGCTTAATCGAATTACCAATAGATTTGAAGTTTTCGTTATGGCAAAACTAGTTCCGTTTACAATCTAATGCAACAAAATTGTAGGAGTAATAAGATTATCATCATTCCAACTAATTTTATAGGTATTTCATTCTATTAATATTCTGAACTTACAATACGTCTTTAACAATTATCTTGTGTTGAATAATCCTACCTTTACCCACAGCCTTATCCTCGGAGTTGTCTCCAAAAGTGATTCTTGGTCCCTTCTGATTGATTAATTAAGAAAAAAAATTGATTGAAACGTTTACTACTCATTTTTCTTTAAAATATACTAGAAATATATATATATTATTTAAAAATTATTTAAAAATCCAAAAGAATTTTCAAAATATATATATTATTTAAATATCCAAAAGAATGCAATTCAAAACATCAAAATCTTAAACCATTAAACCAAACCTAAAACTAGCATTTTCAAAATAAAACATAAACTCTTAAACCCTCTCAAAAACATCAAAAGTCATAAACGTCATAAATCTTTAAAATCATACTAATGCAGAACTCTAGCGATAGTCCTCGGGTTATGTGCATCTTAAGTCCAGCCAGTTCAACTATCAAGTCCTCCATCATTATCAAAATCATGCTCACCTGTATCAATCACACCTAGTGAGTCTCATGACTCAGCAAACTTTAACCATGATAGCAAGTAATACATAGACATTCACATGCAACATTGAAAAATACTTTTAATATAAAATAGCTTTTCATGAACATGCATAAACTTTAAATCTTTCCTTTCATTATATCTTTTTTTTTCCTTTCATCATTTACGTATAAGTTTCTCTTTTATTGAATTCAGGTATCAGCTGTAGGTTGATGGATCCATCTACGTATAACCATGGTACCAGGCGGCGGGGACATCAGCAAAACTCTCAGCCGTCAACTGAGCTTTGGCCTTACATATCATCATATTAGTCACAATTAAGTCACCTCCTTCAACCTTTCGTTATTTTCATCTCTTATAAAAATTTATGCATATATATCATTTTTCTTTTAAAACCAAGCATGCACACGTCTTTTAGCATTATCGTTTTTCATCATAAAATTACATAAACTTTCAAAATACACATTTTTTAATATTCATTACAGCATTCAGGGCACTGCATGGACGTCTAACTTTTTTTAGGTGTCCATACATGTCCTCCGATTATATCTTCTAAATCGTCCACACTAACAATCTACCCTTCTCCGTAAAATTATCGTTTTGCCCCTGAAACCCTAACTTTCCTCCCTTAGACCTTAAAACAACGACCCAAATCCATTCAAACTTAACATAATACCTTAAAACACACCAATAAATATTTCTTAGACAAAAACTTAAGCTCCTTGACTAATTTCTTAATTCGTTTTAAAACTTAACCGCACGTACCGGTTTTAACCCGAATCGACTTGAAACTTTCCCAAACTTGAACCATAGCTTATTAACTAACCATACCCTAAGCAACCAAAATCAAGCCAATTAAATCCCTTGAACAAGCCTAGAACAGAATCTGGAATTTTGCAATCTTTTTTTTTCTTTTTCGAAACCCTAGCTCTAACAATCCCTATGCCCCTTCGTCCCTAGCCTTCAACCAACATGTCCAGCTCCTATGCAACAATCCTAGGACCATACTCGAGCCCTTAACAAGCTATTGGACCAAGCCCTACAGCCCCTGCACGAGGACAGGCCTTAACTCGTGATTTCAATGCTCCAGGTTGTGGTGGCTGTGGTGGTCCTAGCTTCTTCACTTGCCCTTGGGGCTTTTGCTGCCCTTGAGATCTAGGAGATCCCATATATGGCTTCTTATTCGGCTAGGAATTCTGCTAGTGTTGTTGTATTTTGCGCTGCATCTCAAATTCAATATCTTTCAAAGCTTGCTCGGCTTGGAATGCAGTGGCACTGGCGGTGGCATAATCTTCCGGTCGCATCATCATCACATCACGACGTATAGTAGGTCGTAGGCTATCCAGAAAGTACCTAAGTTTCTCCGCAGCATCTCTAGAAATGAGAGGCACAAAGTGACAACCTCTGTCAAACTTCCTCACAAACTCGGCCACAGACGTGTCCCCCTGATGGAGACTCATGAACTCTCTCTTCAAGCCTCCTCAGACGTCAGTAGTGAAGTATTTCTTATAGAATATCTCCCTGAATCAAACCCAAGTGAGTGTAGCCAAGTCAATCCCATGCTCCTCTCCTTCCCACCAAGGAAAGCATCATCTCTAAACACATAAGTAGCACACCTAACCCGGTCAGCATCTCCCATATTCAAATAGCGGAAGTGGACCTCCAGAGATCGAATCCAACCCTCTGCAGCAAATGGGTTGTTAGTACCAGAAAACTCCTTTGGGCCGAGCCTCCAAAACTTATCATAAACTTCGTGTTGAGGCCTCGGAGCATTCTGAAACTGCTGTTCAAAGAAGCGTGCCATGCCCTCCAGTGCACGAATAACATCATTTCCATTAGGAGGTGGGGGTGCATTCACTTGACGATCCTCAGTGTTCTCGGCTTGCCTATCGGTACTAGGTGCGCGTCTAGGAGGCATTATATCTTTTTCCAAATTCTAAACGTAACCAACATGCATTTAAATCTAAGTTTTCTAATCGTGCGGCATATACTAATCTCCTTTTTAGTAACTTTTAGCGTATAAAAAATTTAATCTCAACAAGCTATTAAACACGAAACGTAAGCATAAAATCCATGTAATCATGCAGGTATCATCATAAAAATCATGTAAAGAAATTAAACTTACAGATTTGAGGCTTGACGATTGAGCTTTCCAGCACTGACGGTGGCACAACCCTTTGTAGGAACATTGCTCTTATACCAACTGAAACGTCTACTACTCGTTTTTCTTAAAAATTAATAGAATTTTTTTTTCTTTTAATTTGGCCGAACATAACTCTACCTATATATATATTTTTAAAATAACTTGCACCATTTTAAAAATAAAACAACCACTATATTTAAAATCCAAAGAAAAATAATTCGAAACATAAAATCGTCAATCGCTTATCAAACCTAAATTTGCAATATTTCAAATATAAACCTAAATCTAACATGCTCTCAAAACCACTCAAAAGCATCATAAAAATCTTTAACGTAAACTTGAATCATAAACTTAATTTAAATTGCGGAAAACTAACGCTGGTCCTCGGGTTGTGTGCACCTTCAGTCCAACAAGATCAACCATTAAGTCCCTCAACAACATCACTATCATGCTCACCTGCATCGATCACACCTATTGAGTCTAATGACTCAGTATACCATAATCATAGTAACAAGTAATACATATACAATCATATGCAACAGCGAAAATAATTTTACTTAAAATAACATTTCTTGAACATACATAAACATAAAAATTTTCCTTTAATCATATATTTTCCTTTTCATTATATACGTATATGTTTCCTTTTTATTGAATTCGGATCGTTAATTGTGACTTTCGTATTAGCTGAAGGTCGATGGATCCATCTACGTGTAACCACAATACTGAGCGACGGAGACATTAGCAACACTCTCACCCGTCAACTAAGCTTTGGCCTTACATATCATCGTATCATCATAATCATCGTATCATCGTATTAGTCACAATCACTTCACCTCGTATTTTCATCAATTAAAAAAATTTAAGCATAAAATAATCATTTTTCTTTTAAACCATGCATGCAACATATCTTTTAGCATTATCGTTTTATCATAAAATTACATAAACATTTAAATTAAGCATATTATCATTATTTACAGCATTCATGGCACTGCCAAGACGTCTACTATTTTTAGGTGTAAAATGACCCTTTTACCCTTGGACATAAAATTTCTCGATTTTAATTTTTTCTTACTTTTGTTGAATATAAATCGTCCCAAATAATTTTTAAGTTTAAATTAAATTTATTATATTTTTTATTTAGATTAAATTCAAGGTTTTAGATTTAATTTTGTATTTATTAATTCATAGAGAGTTTTCATCCCGAATTAGTTCGAAATTTAATATTTTCTTCCCAAATTTTAAACATAAACTTTTTATACCTAAATTACCCTCGTGAACCATGATTCGACCCCCGTGAACCATGGTTCGACCCTTTAGCCAATTAACTCAAAAAATCAAACCCTAGCTACCTTCTCTCGAGCCAACTCTCGGTTACATCAAGCCATGCCCGAGCCACCTTGAGCCAGACCCTGACTAGCACACCTAAGAACCCTATTGGACACACTGAACTTGCCCGAAACCACGCTGCAGCTCCCTACACGATGCAAGAGTCGTGCATCACTTTATAGACCCTAGAACTCTTCGCACTCAGCTAAGACTCCTCGCCCTCGAGCCACCTCCGAGCCCTCACCCTCATGACCTTCCCTGGACCCTGTCAGACCTAGCCTGGAACCCCTAGCCAAGCTGCAACCTTCCTGCCCACAACTACTATTCTCGGTTGGCTTGGGAAGAGACCTATCTCGCATGGACTCTTCCTCACACCTAGATGCATCCAGCTCGAGCCCTGGTCGAGCCGTGCGCTGGTTTTCCGCCTAATCAAACCCAAGTACACCATAACATGCAATGTCGGTGAAGCCCTCTCCTATGCGTGTGCAGCCTTTAGCCATGGCTCATGTGACTCCTAACACACCGAAAAATCATCCCCTGAAGTCACCTTAACATGGCATCCTCTTCATGCAATAATAACATAAGTTTTGCACCATAAAAATTCATGTTATTGACAGATCAAAGCTTAAAAACGAAAATAATCATAAGGTAAACATTTTTCCCATGCAAACATAATTCAAACACGTAATATGATGTGACAGATGAGAAAAAAGATATTTATGGCCTGCCTTTGCTTAATTTACGTATGAATACATGTTGGCGATGCGAAGAACGGCGACGTAGAAACCTAGGCTGAATTCTTCCTCAAAAACCGTGGCTATTCTCTTCAAAAACTTTGTGTCCTGATGACGTCTCTAGTATGCCACCTGAGCGAGAGGTGGAGTTTTCTATTGAGCTTATGCCAGGTACGGTACCAATCTCGAAAGCGCCGTACCGATTAGCACCGACAGAGATGGCAGAACTGAAGAAGCAGATCCAAGAAATTTTTGACAAGGAGTTCATTCGCCCGAGCTTTTCACCATGGGGCGCGCCAGTTTTGTTTGTGAAGAAGAAGGATGGTTCGATGAGGCTTTGTTTTGACTACCGGGAGTTGAACAGGGTCACCGTGAAGAACAAGTACCCACTGCTGCGGATTGAGGATTTATTTGATCAGTTGCAGGGAGCTTCGATATTCTCCAAGATTGATCTGCGTTGCGGTTATCACCAGTTGTGGGTGAAAGAAGCCGATTGTCTCAGGACTGCTTTCAGGACTCGTTACGGCCATGTCGAGTTCCTTGTGATGCCGTTCGGTTTGACGAATGCATCCGCGATCTTCATGGATCTCATGAATCGCGTATTTCATCCGTTTCTCGATCAGTTTGTGATAGTATTCATAGACGACATTCTCGTCTACTCGAAGAATCACGAGGAACACGGCAAACATCTGACAACAGTTTTGCAGACCTTGCAGAAGCATAAGCTATTCGCAAAGTTCAGTAAATGCAAATTCTGGTTAGAGAAGGTGGCATTCTTAGACCACATTGTTTCTAACAGCGGTATTGAGGTAGACCCAGCGAAAGTTGCAGCAGTCAGAGATTGGGTTGTGCCGCAGAATGCATCAGAGATCCGCAGTTTTCTGGGGCTAGCAGGATATTATCGAAAGTTCATTCAGGGATTCTCTTCCATCGCAGTTCCACTCACATCATTGACAAGGAAGAATGTTAAATTCGTGTGGAGCAAGGAGTGCCAGAAGAGATTCGATACTTTGAAGCAAGCTCTTATCTCAGCACCAGTATTGGCCATGCCGTCAGGGGCCGGAGAGTTTGTTCTGTATACCGATGCTTCAAAGCTCGGTCGAGGCACAGTGTTGATGCAGCATGGGAAGGTGATAGCGTATGCTTCTCGACAGTTGAAACCCCATGAGAAGAACTATTCTACCCATGATCTAGAGTTGGCGGCCGTAGTTTTTGCCTTGAAGATTTGGAGGCATTATTTGTACGGGGAGAAGTGCCAGATCTTTACCGACCATAAGAGCCTCAAGTACTTCTTTACGCAGAAAGAGCTGAAGATGCGTCAGAGGCGTTGGTTGGAGCTAGTGAAGGACTACGACTGTGACATTAGCTACCACCCTGGTAAAGCTAATGTAGTTGCGGATGCATTGAGCAGAACAGTCGCAGTGATGGCTTATTTGATGATTTCGAGACCTCTTCAGTCTGAGATGCAGAGGTTTGATCTAGAGACTTATCCTCGAGGTAGAGTTCCCCGTCTATCTACTTTGACGATTCAGTCTTCTCTTCTAGATCGTATTCGCCGTGGGCAGTCAGCAGATGAGCAGTTGGCAAAGTGGAAGCAGAGAGATGAGGCCAAGGGCACTATCTTGTATACTGTTAGCGACGGTGTTGTGAGATATCGAGACAGAATGTGGGTTCCTAGCAGTGGTTCTATTCGAGCAGATATTTTATCAGAGGCCCACATGTCGCCGTACTCTATTCACCCTAGGAGTACGAAGATGTACAAAGATCTACAGTTGTTGTATTGGTGGCCCGGCATGAAGAAGGATATCAAACGTTGTAGAACCGAGTGTTTACCGCTTTACCAAAAGCTATAGCTAGTGGTAATGGTGCAACTCCAATCTTTTAAACCGCACAGCAGCACAAGCACCACAGTTCGATCGCTCTACCAAGCAGGGACAATTATTGCACCCAACAATCTCCCTCCCAATAATTGCACTCCTTGCAATCAATGAGAATCGAACCTGTGGCCTTGGCTCTGATACCAATTGTAGGACCGAGTGCTTACCGCTTTACCAAAAACTATAGCTAGTAGTAACGGTGCAACTCAAATCTTTTAAACCGCACAGCAGAACAAGCACCACAGTTCGATCGCTCTACCAAGCACGAACAATTATTGCACCCAACAGACGTTTTGTATCCGAGTGCCTGACATGTTAGCTTGTAAAAGCGAAGCATCAGAGACCAGCAGGTATGCTCAAGCCTCTTCCTATTCCCGAGTGGAAGTGGGAGAATGTTACCATGGACTTCGTGACCGGTTTGCCAAAGACAGCCAGAGGATCAAATGTTATCTGGGTGATTGTTGATCGTTTTATCAAATCAGCGCACTTGTTGCCTATTAAGACGACTTTCACCATGATTCAGTATGCAGAGTTGTATATCCGGGAGGTAGTCTGACTTCATGGTATTCCCGTTTCGATCGTGTCTGACCGAGATCTTAGATTCACTTCCTCATTTTGGAAGAGTTTGCATTCGACTATGGGTACGAAGTTGTCGTTTAGCACAGCTTTCCACCTTCAGACAGATGGGCAGTCAGAGAGAGTTATACAGATTTTAGAGGATCTTCCCCGTGCATGTGTCATTGATTTCTCAGGGAGTTGGGAGTCGAATTTGCCATTGGTAGAGTTCACCTATAACAACAGTTTTCAGTCGTCTATAGGTATGGCTCCGTACGAAGCACTGTATGGTCGCAAGTGCAGATCGCCTATTCACTGGGATGAAGTAGGGGAGCGAGCAGAATTGGGTCTGGAGATCATTCACCAGACTGCCGATATAGTAGTCAAGATCCGTGATAGGATGAGGACTGCTCAGAGTCGACAGAAGAGTTTTGCGGATCAGCGGAGGAGAGATCTAGAGTTTGCCGTCGGCGACCACGTTTTCGTAAAGGTAGCACCTACGAAGGATGTCATGCGGTTCGGAAAGAAAGGAAAGCTCAGTCCGAGATTCATTGGACCATTTGAGATCCTCGACAGGGTTGGGACGCTAGCTTATCGTGTTGCTTTTCCGCCGAATCTAACCGGAGTACACAATGTGTTCCACGTCTCTATGCTGACGAAGTATATGGCGAATCCTTCGCACGTCTTAAATTTCGAACTGTTGCAGCTCACTCCGAACCTGTCTTATGAAGAAAGACCAGTGCAGATCTTAGACAGACAGGAGAAAAAGCTTCGGAATAAGCAGGTGAAGCTAGTGAAAGTCAAATGGCTTAATCATTCGGAGGAGGAAGCTACGTGGGAGTCTGAGCAAGAGATGAGGAGTCGTTACCCCGAATTATTCGGTGAGTTTTAATTTCGAGGAAGAAATTTATTTTAAGGGGGGGAGAGTTGTAGAACCCGTTAAATAAGACTACGTATAAGCCATGCATAATTTCTAATATTTAAAATTAAAAATGATTTATTTATTATTTAAGGCATTTTAAAGTTGTTTAGTCATGATTATTTATTTTAAATCGCATAAGTTTAGTTTTATCTTTTCAGTTAAATAAGTGAGGCCAGACTAGAGTTGGAGTATTAAGATAAAATTTAATGATAAGAAAACATTCCTAGAATTTATTCATGATAAAGGATAATTTATTTTAATGTAAAAGAATGTTTAAGAATTTAATTAAGTAACTAGAGTTAAGTAGTAAATAAATTCTTATATGTCCAATAACTTAATTAAAAGCCTAAATTAAAATATGTGACCAATTGAGATAAGTTAATCTAGGCTTATTTTATTTAAGAAATTGTAACTTAACATGTTAGTGAATTTAAATTAAAAATTTGCCATGCATACAAGATAATCATTATCCTAAATTAATTATTTAATTCACTAAAATACTTAATGGGTAGATAAAACTCTAAAGATTTAAAATACAATATTTAAGCAATATTCCACCCCATTTTGATAAGCAAAATTCTGCCACCTCATAGAAGATATGAAAAATATTTGACAACTCACCACTTGATTCATTTCCTTAATCTTTTCTTGGTAGATAATTCCTCTACCTTTTTAATTACCAATAATTAATCAATTAAGCAATATTCCACCTTGTACCTAGACTCAATTTTCGGCCACATCCCATTTAAATTATCCCTCAAAATCATAAGATAGCAAACCATTTCCTTGTCTCACAAATTCAAAGAAAGCAAGATTGATCTTGCCATTTAATTCCTTTTTATCTTGCAACCTTCTCTTCATTTTCCCTATCCATTCTCCCCAACCCATTCTCTCGAAATTTCCAGTCTCTTTCAGCAAGAAAAATCGTGTGAGGCTAGAGGAAAAAAATAAGAGAGAAAAACAAGAAAGTGAAGCAACTCCGTCTCCGCTGCGCCACGTCGTTGTATTGATTTGTTTATCATTTCAAACAAATCCAAGGCATGTTTATACCATTCTTTTACTCTTCAATCAAGTCATATTATTATGTTAAAACATTTCATGTGCATAATTTAAAAGGCAAAAACCGAAATTATGTCAAGCCATTTCGAAAATTGTAGTGCAGAATTTTTTCGGCTTCACCCTATGCCCTCATGGTTTGGTTTTTTTTGTTGATTTGCAGGTTGGTTCGACTCCTAGGCTCCCAAGGCTGCACCTAGGCACGTGCTAGGGTGTGTCAAGACCATGTTGGTCCATTAGTTCAAGCCCCATGCATGATGGAATTGAGAAATGACAGCGACACCCACCTCTAGTGTCATATTGAGTTTCGATTTTCAGTTTGCTGTCAAGGGTGATGTTTCTGATCTTGGCTGCCCTAGGGGCTATAGCTATGGTTAGAACATCTCCTTGTTATGTCTAAGACGAGACCAAGTCGGCCTTTCAAGGCTTGATCCATGGTTGCATCGGTTTTCAAATAAAATAAGAACAGCCCCTTCGATCTCCTTCATTTTGTGCACATGTAATTTCGGCTTTATGGTGTTGGTGTGGATCTTGGCTGGCTCTTGGCGCTTAGCCATGGTTCACACCATACCTCTTGATGTCTAGATCATGCCATGGTCAATCAAATGCCCACACGAATGGTCCGTGACAGCAAGAACAAGCGAGACACCCCACGCGTGCATATGCGTTCTCGGGTGGGAGCTTCGAGTGGTTGCTGGTGTTGTTCGAATTGTGGCTAGCCTAGGGCCCTTAGCCATGGTTCAAACCACACCTTGGGATGTTTTTAAGAGACTCTGGTCGGTGGTTCAAGCCCCAATGGCCAATAGTCCGGAAAACGACGCAAGGAAACGCACCAACAGCTGCTGTATTTTTTTTTACAGCAACTGTACCTGCGGTTCAGAGGTGTGTTTCGAGTTCTTGGTTGGCTTTTAGCCTATGGCCTTGGATTGGAGAGTACCTTATTGAGTTAGGAAGGTCATGTTTTTTGCCGTTTGTGATTTGGTTAAGTTTAGAGGTCGTACGAGAATTTACGGTGCAATGTGCCAAAGTGACTCTCGAAAGAGCGTTTCATGTTTTGGCCTCCATTCACCAAAATTTAGACTTGTACAACTTTAGGAGCATTATTTCATCATTTTAGGTGTAATTTAATCATGATTAAATGAAGGTTCGGTGTTGGTTCGGGTTGACATGGAGTCATGGTTAAATACTAAGTCGTCGAGCGTAATTGTCTCGTTTTTGGGTTCCATTACGAAGTTTTGGTCAAGTTAAATCATTTGCATATTTTTCATGTTAGAATTAGGGCGCAGCGAGCCTGGGAACGATCCAACCCATTTGGTAAATTAATACAGAATGTTTAACTATGTTATTTAATTATATTACGTGCATAAAAATATAAAATATTCATTTTTTAGATTTATGCGATATTGCTTGTGGCCACCTCACTATCATGGGATTGCAGCTTATCATGGGATTATTACCTCACCCGGTGGTCACTAACCAGTTCATGTTCATTTATTGGTACGGATATCCAGTCCAAGGGTTGTGATGATCTCTACCGCCCAGTATACTGTGGTTTAATCTGATCACGCGATTCAGTTCAGTTCGTGGGCCACTTGCGTAGAACATAATCTCAATAGAAAATTATTACATGCTATTTCATGACAGGGCTCTACGGAGCAAACATTTTACTTATGATTTTCAGTTCAGTTATACACGTATTTATAATTATTCATGACACGATATTTCCACGTTACATTTTACGACATGATATCTTTACATGGCATGAAATTTTATGATATATGTATTTGTTATTTATGATATATGCATGCTGAGTCTTTAGACTCACTAGACTTATTGTTGTAGGTACTGATGAGGTCGGGACCGAGGGCGGGGACCAATGAGCCATCGTGGGTCGGCAGTAGTAGGAACCCGAGGACCTCATTTTCAGCACTTACTATTTTTATTCCAAACTCAGTTTTTATTTTGTCGAATTATTTTAAGTTGTTAATCTTAAAACATTATTTACTTCCGCTGCTACATTAAACATTGGATTTTTTTATCAGTATAATTTATGAATGAGGCATTTTATTTATTTAAAGAGAAAATTTTAAATTTTTCCGTAAATTTTCAAGTACGAAATACGGGCATCTACATATTCACTAAAAGGATTTGATCGATACAAGGAATTGCAAAGACCCACTTCAGTCTTGAACTTAACAATGCCAAACTGAAACTCTTAGTTTACAACTCTGTTCACAGTTTACAACTGGACTTACAAAAATACTTAGCACAACTGATCTCTGTAAGATCGAATTATACAACAAGAAGTATGTGCTAGAAGCTCTGAATATAGCATGAATGCTATTTGATAAAACAGTAAGTGTGAGCTTTGATTTCAGCAGAGTGATAGTAAGTAAGTCATGGGTTTCGTAAAGTATCGTAATTTTTCAGTTGCTCTTCTCTGATATTTATAGGCTTCTCTTCAATAGTAACAATTAATATATTTGAATCTTTTCTATCTGTTGATTGCCATGTCAACATTCTTCTGACATTCGTACACTGCAGCTTTTCTGAAATGCGGCACTCCCACTATAAGTAGCAGTTTGTTTTGTACGGTTGTCGGTTGGATGTCCTTGTTGTTGACGTGTACAGTTGAGAGATAACCTGATAAGCAACAGCTGATAAGCTAACAACTGTTTGTAGCAAACTGATCAGTCAGTTTTCTGCGTAGATTAGTCTCGCTTGTTCAGTTGCCTTAGATTTTCTTCACATTAATCTTCAGTTAAGGCAATCAGTTAGTACGCGTGTTTGATCAGTTACCTTCAGTTCTCTCGATCAGTTAGTTCGAATAAATACGTACTTAGTTTGTCAAACCACCGAAATTAAGTTTCCAACATTACTTTTGCTATTTTTAATATAAAATAAAGTAAGAGCCTTAACCTAGACCAACAAATATTGAAATTGTCACTTCTTAATTTATTTAAACTAGGAAAATGCACGTGTGTTACACGTGGTTAACAAAGGATCGAACCATAATTATGAAATTTAGATACTGTCTAAAATCGTTTGAGTAACATCATGTTTAAGAGTATTTCTCAATCTAAACAAGTCAAAACACAATAGATAAAATAACATGATGACCATAAACATATATATTCATTTGTTCATATGACAAACTTTTCAATCAACGTAATTATAACATAATAACAACTTTGTCAAACCAGAAAATATTTTTTTCATCCAAATATCATTCATAAAAGAAAAACAATAAAAATAAATTAATAGAGTAATGGATTTACTATGACCCATACCACATTGTACTTAAATGAAGCACACAAAATTATAAGCAATAATAAAAAAAAATATTCTCTTAATTAATTAAAATTAGCATTATATTGTTAAAATAAAACCACTAAAATTGTTATCAAGTTTAATTCAATTGCTTTTGTTAACTTTTAACCCTTTATAGATTTTGTTTACTTTTTAATGTTTGGTTTTTAGAATTACATATTTAGATAATTAATTTTATATCAGAATACATATTTTTCGGTGGATACTTTTATCTAAATTTCATTAAAAAATTTCTACATGCAAAAATGCTTCATAAAACAAAAATTTACATCTTATAGCTTTCGAACAATGGCGGTAAACAAAACATAGAGATTGCTTCCTCTAACATACATTTTAAGGAGAAAAGATTTGTAAAATTATTTTGAAAATAATCTCAAATTTAGCCAAAAATTCACTAACGATTGATAAAAAAAGATCATATGCCAAATCAGTAAATCAACTGCTATAACTATTAAGTCTCATTACAAAAAACCTGAATCACTTGCTATCATGAAAGATTTTCATTAACATGATTGTAATATAACAGAATAAGAGATGGTAAAAAATGAGAATGACTTGAACATTATCAACTATAATAGAGAGAATTTCTACATATTTAACATCATCTTTGGGACAAAACTAAGGGACAAAACTAAAAACTGAGTTAATATAAATATATATTCTACCTTTCTTCTCAAATGATAAAAAAAATGCCCTAACCAATAAAGAGACATCAGATAAAAATGGATCAAGAATGTCAAGCACAATAAGAGTACTTCAATTTATTTGTATCATCAATTGCTAGCTCTAGGGAAACATCAAATGTTAAACAAATTATATATGTGAACAAATGAAATGAAAAACAAAATGAAAACAAAATATTACAATCATCATAATAGAATGCAAAACTTCTTTCGACAAAGAAATGCGACAAAGTGGGAAAAAAGGTGAAAATAACAAAAAACGAATGTCACAAAGAAGAAAAAGAAAAGCATGGAGAAAACAATTTAAAAAAAGTGAAGAAGAATAATAAAACAAGTGAAAAAAGAATACAAAGGTAATACTAAAGGTCAAAAGAATATAATAAACACATGAACTAAAAAATAAATGCATAAGACATCAATTTCTACCAACATAAATATAATTGAATGATAACTACTAAAATGAATTAAATCCTATTAACCTTAACATGGATAATGACTAAAATAACCCTATCAACTATATAAAAATGCAAAACAAGAGGTCATAATAGTAAGCTCACAAATGAACTCATATATTTATAAGTATATAGATATAGATTGGTGTAGGTTGGACGGATTAATCACGTTTACTATTATTTTCAATATACCATTTGTAAACTTTAAAAATTTATCCGATTAGATTAGACTACATATTATTAAATCATAACACTGCATTTTTAATCGTTCCTATATCATCAGAAATAATATCTTTTTTTTAATAGGTCTCTTGTGAGACGGTCTCACGAATCTTTATCTGTGAGACGGTTCAACCTACCGATATTCACAATAAAAAGTAATACTTTTTGTAGAGGCCTAAAAATCCTTACTTGAAAATTTGCGGAAAATTTAAAATTTTTCTTTTAAAATAAATGGAGTGCCTCATTCATACCAAAAACTGATAAAATATTTAACGTTCAAAACAGCAGCGGAAGAAATTATTACTTGCCAAAATAACAAGTTAAAGTATTCAATAACTAATAAAATATTTGAGCATCAAAATGGCAAGTGCTGAAACTGAGGTCCTCGGGTGCCACTACTGCCGACTCGAGCTAGCTCACTGGTCCCCGCCCTCGATCCCGACATCATCATTACCTACAACAATCAAGTCTAGTGAGTCTAAAGACTCAACATGCATATATCGTAAATAACGAGTAAATATAGTAAAATTGCATGGGAGTAAAATTTCATGTCATGAGGCATATCGTAAAATGTCGTGTCATGATTAATTATAATACGTGCATAGCTGAACTGAAAATCATAGTGAAACTGTTTGCTCCTTGGAGCCCTGTACTGAAATAGCATATAATAATTTTCTGTGAGATTATGGTCTACGCAAGTGGTCCCTGAACTGAACTGAACTGAGCTGACCGATACTGGTGACCGGACCGATACTGGGGATCGGATTTACGTCTGATCAGACTACTGCCACAGTACTGGGTGAAACAACTGAACTGACCGGTAACTGGTGACCGGGCCGATACTGGGGACCGGACTTAAGCATGATAGTAAAGTGACCACAAGCAATATCGCATAAATCTCAAAATTTGTATTTTTGCACGTAATATAATTAAATAACTGAATTAAATATCCTGTACCCATTTTACTGCTTGGATTGGATCGCTCCCAGGCTCGCTGCAACCTAAATATGCCATGAAAAATATGCAATAGATTTATGGGACCAAACTATACAATAACCTTCAAAAATGTGACAATTACGCCTACCGACTTCGTATTAAATCATGACTCCGAGCCAACCCGAACCAACACTGAACCATCATGTAGTCATGATTAAAATACGTCTAAAATGATCAAATAATGCTCCTAAAATGGTGAGGGCCGAAATCTAGGTGAATGGAGGCCAAAACATGAAACGCTCTTTCGAGAGTCAATTTGGCACATCGCACCGTAAATTCTCGTACGACCTCAAAAATGATCCGAATCACGAACGGCCAAAAACATGACCTTCCTAACTCGATGAGGTACTGTCCAGTCCAAGGCCATGGGCTAAAAGCCAACCAAGAACTCGAACGAGCCACTGAACCGTCACAGCAAGTTGCTGTCCAGAAATACAGCAGCTGTGCTTTGGTTTCTTGCGTCGATTGCGAGGCTAATGGCCATTGGGGCTTGAACCACCGACCAAAATCTCTTACCAACATCCCAAGGAATGATTTGAACCATGGCTAAGGGCTTTAGACCAGCCACAATTCGAAATATTCCAGCAACGACCCAAACGTTACAACCGAGAACAAATTCTGCACGTAGGATGCATTGCTTTTGTTTTGCTGTCACGAATCGTTCCAATGGCCATTTGATTGACCATGACACGATCTAGACATCTAGGGGCATGGTATGAACCGTGGCTAAGGGCCATAGGCCAACCAAGATCCACACCATCCCACCAAATTCGAAATACACATGCTGTCAAAATGAGAAGCCGAAGGGGGGCTGGGGCTGTTCTTGCACTTTTAATTAAAAACCGATGCACCATGGACCAAGCCTCCAAAAGGGCGACTTAGTCACGTCTTAGACATGCTAGGGAAGTTATCTAACCATGGCTATAGGCTTTGGGGCAGCCATGATCAGATTCATTTCCTTTGACAGCACACGCAGAATTTTCGAAAACACAAATGGCTAAGAATGAGAAGCTGCTGTCATTTCTCGTTTCCAGCGGGTGTGGGGCTCGAATGAATGGACCAAAGTGATCCTAATACATCCTATTACATGTCTATAAGTCGCCTTGGGAGCCTGGAATCGAACCAATACCTGAAACCCACAAAACAAAGCAACCCGTGAAGCACAAGAGAAAAACCGAAAAATTCTGCATGTTGCATTTTCTGAAATCTCTTGATGTATTTCGGTTTTAACATGGAAATGATGATCATGTAATGAAAAATAATTGATAATAGGACTTGATTGAAGAGTCAAGGAAGAATATATGCATGCCTGGTTTCGTTTGAAAGAAAAACGAAAAGAACGAGACGATCCGGCGCGGAGGAGGTGGAGCGTTTTCTTTTCTTGCTTGCTACTCGATTTTCTCTCCTAATTCTTGCTAGGATGCTCACGGTTTTTTACACTATGAAATGCCTCTGAATTTCGGTCATGGGGGAGGGGAAGTGATGGTTAGGAGAGTGAGGGAAAATGAGTGCAATATAGGTGGAAAAAGCAAGACCAAGTCTCCATTTTATTTTTTTGAAATTTGAATTTTGGTTGCTAACAAATATTTGTTGGGGAGAGAAATGGATGGGGTGACCGATTCTTCATGCTAGACTAGGTTAGGATATTGGTTAATAATTAATTAATTAAGGTGGATAAAGAATTAAAAAGATTAGTATGCTAACTCAACAAAGAATGGGTCAAAAGGTGATGAGTTGGAAATGACTAGTCTAGATACTAATGACCGAAAATTCAATAATATATGGAGGGGAAATGTTGATTATTTACTAAATTTATAACCCTTATAAGCCTTACCTATCCTTTAATTAATTTAGTGAACTAACCCCTTAATTATGGAACTTAATTGAATTTACTTTCTACTCACCTCAAGTTGCTTAAATAAATCCTCAAACCTCCTTAATAATTTAAATTAACTTACTTGCTAGCTAAAATAAATTCCGGAAATATTTTCTAAATCTTAAATTTTATCTCTAAACTCCAACTCCAGCCCGGCCTTACTGAAATAACTGAAAGGATAAAAATTTAAACTACTACGTAAAATAATTAAATTTAAATACTCATGCAATAAAAATCATTTTAAAATACTAGAATTATGCATGGCTTATACGTAGTCTAAGTTACGGGTTCTACAATTCTTCCCCCCTTAAAAGAAATTTCGTCCTCGAAATTAAGACTCACCGAATAACTCGGGGTACCGACTCCTCATCTCTGGCTCTGACTCCCACGTAGCTTCCTCCTCTGAATGGTTGAGCCACTTGACTTTGACTCGCCTAACCAGCTTGTTCCGAAGCTTCTTCTCCTGCCTGTCTAGGATCTGCACTGGCCTCTCCTCATAAGATAGGTTCGGAGTGAGCTGCAACGGCTCGAAGTTTAAGACATGCGAAGGATTCGCCATGTACTTCCTCAGCATAGAGACGTGAAAGACATTGTGTACTCCGGCCAGATTCGGCGGAAGAGCCACACGATAGGCTAGCGTCCCAACTCTGTCGAGGATCTCAAATGGTCCAATGAATCTCGGACTGAGCTTCCCTTTCTTTCCGAATCTCATGACACCCTTCATGGGTGCCACCTTCACGAAAACATGATCGCCCACAGCAAACTCTAACTCTCTCCTTCTCTGATCTGCATAGCTCTTCTGTCGACTCTGAGCAGTCCTCATTCTATCACGGATCCGGGCTACTACATCAACAGTCTGCTGTATAATCTCTGGACCCAACTCTGCTCTCTCTCCTACTTCATCCCAATGAACAGGAGATCTGCACTTGCGACCATATAGTGCTTCATACGGAGCCATTCCTATAGACGACTGAAAGCTGTTGTTATAGGTGAACTCTACCAATGGCAAGTTCGACTCCCAACTCCCTGAGAAGTCAATGACGCAAGCACGGAGAAGATCCTCCAAGATCTGAATAACTCGCTCTGACTGCCCATCTGTCTGCGGATGGAAAGCTGTGCTAAACAGCAACTTCGTACCCATGGTCGAATGCAAACTCTTCCAAAACGAGGAAGTAAATCGGGGATCTCTGTCAGACACGATAGAAACTGGAATGCCGTGAAGTCGGACTATCTCTCGGATATACAACTCCGCATACTGAACCATAGTGAAAGTCGTCTTAATAGGCAAGAAGTGCGCTGATTTGGTAAGACGATCTACAATCACCCAGATAGCATTCGATCCTCTGGCTGACTTCGGCAATCCTGTCACAAAATCCATGGTAACGTTCTCCCACTTCCACTCGGGAATAGGAAGAGGCTTGAGCAAACCTGCTGGTCTCTGATGCTCGGCCTTCACTAACTGGCAAGTCAGACACTCGGATACAAATCGTCTGATGTCTTTCTTCATCCCAGGCCACCAATACAATAGCTGTAGATCTTTGTACATCTTCGTACTCCCTGGATGAATAGAGTACGGCGACATATGGGCCTCTGATAAGATGTCTGCTCGGATAGAATCACTGCTAGGAACCCATATCCTGTCTCGGTATCTCAGTATGCCGTCGCTGACTGAATACAAAACACTGCCCTTGGCCTCATCTCTCTGCTTCCACTTGGCCAACTGCTCATCTGCTGCCTGACCACTGCGAATACGGTCAAGAAGGGAAGACTGAATGGTCAAGGTAGATAGACGGGGAACTCTACCTCGAGGATAAGTCTCAAGATCAAACCTCTGCATCTCAAACTGAAGAGGTCTCGAAACTGCCAAATGAGCCATCACTGCAACTTTTCTGCTCAGTGCATCTG
Organism: Primulina huaijiensis; assembly: GCF_012295235.1. Lineage (NCBI taxonomy): Eukaryota > Viridiplantae > Streptophyta > Magnoliopsida > Lamiales > Gesneriaceae > Primulina > Primulina huaijiensis. Next base: position 5,159,439 of record NC_133309.1, read on the forward strand.
CAACTACATTAGCCTTACCCGGGTGGTAGCTAATGTCACAATCGTAGTCTTTCACAAGCTCCAACCAACGCCTCTGACGCATGTTCAGCTCCTTCTGCGTAAAGAAATACTTGAGGCTCTTGTGGTCGGTAAAGATCTGGCACTTCTCTCCATACAGATAGTGCCTCCAAATCTTCAAGGCAAAAACTACGGCGGCCAACTCTAAATCATGGGTAGGGTAGTTCTTCTCATGAGTTTTCAGCTGTCTAGAAGCATAAGCTATCACCTTCCCATGCTGCATCAATACGGCGCCAAGACCGAGCTTCGAAGCATCGGTATACAGAACAAACTCACCGGGCCCTGACGGCATGGCCAAAACTGGTGCTGAGATAAGAGCTTGCTTCAAAGTGTCGAAGCTCTTCTGACACTCCTCGCTCCAAACAAATTTCACATTCTTCTTTGTCAGTGCTGTGAGTGGAACTGCAATCGAGGAGAATCCCTTGATGAACTTCCGGTAATATCCTGCTAGGCCAAGAAAACTGCGGATCTCGGATGCATTCTGAGGCACTACCCAATCTCTGACTGCTGCAACTTTCGCTGGGTCCACCTCAATGCCACTGCTAGAAACAATGTGGCCTAAGAACGCCACCTTCTCCAACCAGAATTCGCATTTACTGAACTTTGCGAATAGTTTGTGCTTCTGCAATGTCTGCAACACTGTAGTCAGATGCCTGCTGTGATCCTCCCGATTCTTGGAGTAGACGAGGATGTCGTCTATGAATACTATCACGAACTGATCGAGGTACGGCTGAAATACGCGATTCATGAGATCCATGAAGATCGCTGGCGCATTCGTCAAACCGAACGGCATCACAAGGAACTCGTAGTGGCCATAACGAGTCCTGAAAGCTGTCTTCGAAACATCAGCATCTCTCACTCTCAACTGGTGATAACCGGAACGCAGATCTATCTTAGAGAAAATCGAAGCTCCCTGCAACTGGTCAAACAGATCCTCAATCCTCGGAAGTGGGTATTTATTCTTCACTGTAACCCTGTTCAACTCCCGATAGTCAATACAAAGTCTCATCGAGCCATCCTTCTTCTTAACAAACAAGACTGGCGCGCCCCAAGGTGAGAAACTAGGGCGAATGAACTCCTTGTCAAGAAGTTCCTGAATCTGCTTCTTAAGCTCTGCCATCTCTGTCGGGGCTAGTCGATACGGCGCTTTTGAGATCGGAGCCGTACCTGGCATAAGCTCGATGGAAAACTCCACCTCTCTCTCAGGTGGAACACCAGAGACGTCCTCAGGGAAAACGTCTACGAAGTCTCTAACAATCGGAACATCTGAGGCTGACTGACTGGGTGCCTCGGGGACAGATATAAAAGTTGCTAAAAATGCCCGACACCCTCTATGCATGAGCTTTCTAGCCTGAACATATGGAATAATGCGCGGTAAAGGAAAGTACCTGTCCGGCTCAAATAAGAACTGAGTCATCCCAGGCGGTCGGACTAGACTGGATCTCCGCTGAAAGTCGATCAAAACTCTGTTCCGTGATAGCCAGTCCATCCCCAGAATGATGTCAAACTCTGGCATCGGCAATAAGATGAGATCCGCATAAACAATATTTCCATGCAGCTCAAGGTCTATGTCTCGGATCACGCTGGTGGCGGTTATCTCCTCTCCCGAAGGCAATGACACCGAATAGGCTACATCTAGCCCGATGGTCTTAACTTTGAGAAAGTTTGCAAGGACCTCTGAAATAAATGAGTGGGTAGCCCCTGAATCTATCAGGGCTTTGGTAGCTGAGCCAGCTATGAAAATTCTCCCTGAAAGTTCGGAACACTAAGCTGAACCCAAATAATCACAAGAGCTAAGCTTATAGACATGCAAAGGTCACAGTTCTTCTAACTAAATCCCGAAAATAATACTGAGTAGAGCATGCAATCCTATCGCAATTCTAAGTTCAAAATCTTAATCCCGATTCCCAAAACATTGGAATGCAAATGTAACTTAAAGCTGTAAGGTACCTGTCATCAGCATGGTGTCAGGGTTCGTCTCCGCAGCATGGAGAGCAAAAACTCTGCCTTGGGTAGGCAGATTCTTCCGGGGGCACTGCCGTAGCATGTGGTCCGTGCTGCCACACTTAAAACATTTCCCTGAGCCAAACATGCATGCTCCCGGATGACGGCGTGAGCACTTGGGACAGACTGGGTGCTCAAAGGTCCTCGGGACGACACGTCCCTGCTGCTGCTGCTGCTGCTGCTCCTGCTGAGGTCCTCCTCTGTTCCTGGGCGGGCCGTGATACGGCCTCTTATGCTGATGCTGGTGCTGCTGAGGAGGAGGACGGCGGTGTGGTATCTGAACTGGTCGCTTTCCCAAGCGATCCCTCTCTATATCTCGCTGGTCCTGCTCTGCGGCCAGAGCTCTGGAGACGGCGACCTCGTAAGTAGTAGGGTCAGACACCCTAACATCACGGCGCAAGATCGGCCGTAAACCCACCAAGAAATGCATCAACTTGGCTTTAGCATCGTTCGCGATCAAGGGCACAAAGTGACAACCCCTCTCGAACTTACGGATGAACTCCGTAACCGTCAGATCCCCCTGTCTAAGGCTCATAAACTCCGTGGTCAATCGGGTGCGCACCTCATCCGTAAAATACTTGGAGTAGAATACCTCCGTGAAACGTGTCCATGACAGGGTAGCCAAGTTAAGGGCTACTGAAGCTCCTTCCCACCATAAGCGGGCATCTCCTCCGAACAGATAAGAGGCACAACGAACTCGATCTGCATCTCCAAGCTCCATGAACTCGAAAATAACCTCGAGGGACTTGATCCAGCCCTCGGCAACCATGGGGTCCGTCGTCCCAGAAAACTCCTTTGGACGCATCTTCATGAATCTCTCGTATACTGCCTCAGGCTCTGTCGGCCTGGTCGCCACAGCATTGTTCTCCGCAAACTGCGCGAAGAACCGAGTCATCCCAGCTAGCATCTGGGCATTCATGTCCGGTGGTGGTGGAGGTGGTAAGTCTCTCTCCTGCCTCTGCTCCTCCCTGTCCTCCTGGCGAGGCTCCTCATTTATAGTGCGCTCGAGAATGCGTCTAGGGGGCATACTGTTCCATACATAACCCATACGTAACTAACATGCATAATTCCATAATTTATTTAAATTTAAGTACTGAACAATAACATAAATATGGAAGTAAAACATTTCATGTAAACATGCTGTTAAATAATTCATGCTTTAAATAAAATGCGTAACTGTAAAACTTACAGACCGACGACGTGACTTCATGAGCTTCACGCGGTCAGTAGTAGTGCAACCCTTTACAGAACCATTGCTCTGATACCAGATGTAGAGGCCTAAAAATCCTTACTTGAAAATTTGCGGAAAATTTAAAATTTTTCTTTTAAAATAAATGGAGTGCCTCATTCATACCAAAAACTGATAAAATATTTAACGTTCAAAACAGCAGCGGAAGAAATTATTACTTGCCAAAATAACAAGTTAAAGTATTCAATAACTAATAAAATATTTGAGCATCAAAATGGCAAGTGCTGAAACTGAGGTCCTCGGGTGCCACTACTGCCGACTCGAGCTAGCTCACTGGTCCCCGCCCTCGATCCCGACATCATCAGTACCTACAACAATCAAGTCTAGTGAGTCTAAAGACTCAACATGCATATATCGTAAATAACGAGTAAATATAGTAAAATTGCATGGGAGTAAAATTTCATGTCATGAGGCATATCGTAAAATGTCGTGTCATGATTAATTATAATACGTGCATAGCTGAACTGAAAATCATAGTGAAACTGTTTGCTCCTTGGAGCCCTGTACTGAAATAGCATATAATAATTTTCTGTGAGATTATGGTCTACGCAAGTGGTCCCTGAACTGAACTGAACTGAGCTGACCGATACTGGTGACCGGACCGATACTGGGGATCGGATTTACGTCTGATCAGACTACTGCCACAGTACTGGGTGAAACAACTGAACTGACCGGTAACTGGTGACCGGGCCGATACTGGGGACCGGACTTAAGCATGATAGTAAAGTGACCACAAGCAATATCGCATAAATCTCAAAATTTGTATTTTTGCACGTAATATAATTAAATAACTGAATTAAATATCCTGTACCCATTTTACTGCTTGGATTGGATCGCTCCCAGGCTCGCTGCAACCTAAATATGCCATGAAAAATATGCAATAGATTTATGGGACCAAACTATACAATAACCTTAAAAAATGTGACAATTACGCCTACCGACTTCGTATTAAATCATGACTCCGAGCCAACCCGAACCAACACTGAACCATCATGTAGTCATGATTAAAATACGTCTAAAATGATCAAATAATGCTCCTAAAATGGTGAGGGCCGAAATCTAGGTGAATGGAGGCCAAAACATGAAACGCTCTTTCGAGAGTCAATTTGGCACATCGCACCGTAAATTCTCGTACGACCTCAAAAATGATCCGAATCACGAACGGCCAAAAACATGACCTTCCTAACTCGATGAGGTACTGTCCAGTCCAAGGCCATGGGCTAAAAGCCAACCAAGAACTCGAACGAGCCACTGAACCGTCACAGCAAGTTGCTGTCCAGAAATACAGCAGCTGTGCTTTGGTTTCTTGTGTCGTTTGCGAGACTAATGGCCATTGGGGCTTGAACCACCGACCAAAATCTCTTACCAACATCCCAAGGAATGATTTGAACCATGGCTAAGGGCTTTAGACCAGCCACAATTCGAAATATTCCAGCAACGACCCAAACGTTACAACCGAGAACAAATTCTGCACGTAGGATGCATTGCTTTTGTTTTGCTGTCACGAATCGTTCCAATGGCCATTTGATTGACCATGACACGATCTAGACATCTAGGGGCATGGTATGAACCGTGGCTAAGGGCCATAGGCCAACCAAGATCCACACCATCCCACCAAATTCGAAATACACATGCTGTCAAAATGAGAAGCCGAAGGGGGGCTGGGGCTGTTCTTGCACTTTTAATTAAAAACCGATGCACCATGGACCAAGCCTCCAAAAGGGCGACTTAGTCACGTCTTAGACATGCTAGGGAAGTTATCTAACCATGGCTATAGGCTTTGGGGCAGCCATGATCAGATTCATTTCCTTTGACAGCACACGCAGAATTTTCGAAAACACAAATGGCTAAGAATGAGAAGCTGCTGTCATTTCTCGTTTCCAGCGGGTGTGGGGCTCGAATGAATGGACCAAAGTGATCCTAATACATCCTATTACATGTCTATAAGTCGCCTTGGGAGCCTGGAATCGAACCAATACCTGAAACCCACAAAACAAAGCAACCCGTGAAGCACAAGAGAAAAACCGAAAAATTCTGCATGTTGCATTTTCTGAAATCTCTTGATGTATTTCGGTTTTAACATGGAAATGATGATCATGTAATGAAAAATAATTGATAATAGGACTTGATTGAAGAGTCAAGGAAGAATATATGCATGCCTGGTTTCGTTTGAAAGAAAAACGAAAAGAACGAGACGATCCGGCGCGGAGGAGGTGGAGCGTTTTCTTTTCTTGCTTGCTACTCGATTTTCTCTCCTAATTCTTGCTAGGATGCTCACGGTTTTTTACACTATGAAATGCCTCTGAATTTCGGTCATGGGGGAGGGGAAGTGATGGTTAGGAGAGTGAGGGAAAATGAGTGCAATATAGGTGGAAAAAGCAAGACCAAGTCTCCATTTTATTTTTTTGAAATTTGAATTTTGGTTGCTAACAAATATTTGTTGGGGAGAGAAATGGATGGGGTGACCGATTCTTCATGCTAGACTAGGTTAGGATATTGGTTAATAATTAATTAATTAAGGTGGATAAAGAATTAAAAAGATTAGTATGCTAACTCAACAAAGAATGGGTCAAAAGGTGATGAGTTGGAAATGACTAGTCTAGATACTAATGACCGAAAATTCAATAATATATGGAGGGGAAATGTTGATTATTTACTAAATTTATAACCCTTATAAGCCTTACCTATCCTTTAATTAATTTAGTGAACTAACCCCTTAATTATGGAACTTAATTGAATTTATTTTCTACTCACCTCAAGTAACTTAAATAATTCCTTAAACTCCCTTTTTAACTTAAATGAACTTACTTGCTAGCTAAAATAAATTTTGGGAATGTTTTCTGAATCTTAAATTTTATCTCTAAACTCCAACTCCAGTCCGGCCTCACTGAAATAACTGAAATGATAAAAATCAAACTGCTGCATGAAATAATTAACTTTAAATACTCATGCAATAAATATAATTTTAATTTAAATACTAGAATTATGCATGACTTATACGTAGTCTAAGTTACGGGTTCTACACTTTTAACATAAAAAGTAATACTTTTTCATGAATGACTCAAATAAGATATCCGTCTCACAAAATATGACCCGTGAAACCGTCTCACACAAACTTTTACCTTCTTTTTTATGAATCTATCAAGAATTGAATTAGCGGTTTACAATTTATTCTCTCTTCTTGGAGGATTTTTTTTCATATCAAACTCTAGGGAGTTATACAAGGATGTCTCGTTTGGACGCAACTTCATGATCTCAATTGAAATTATTTTCTGAAGTTAGGAGGACAAGAACCATTGTTAGGTCCGTATACGCCCAGATTTTAATGTGCCTTCCATGCTATAAGTACAATTCTTCCTTCACGTTAACCATGAACCTGCCTGAGGCGACCTGTTGTCGATACTAAGTAACAGTCAAAAATTTGTATCCATTTTTCATGATATAATGCATGGATCAGGTATATCATGGCGAATTCTTCAGAAAAAATGGTGTCTTCCACAATGGAATCTGATAAGTGAGATTTCGAGTAAGTGTTTCCATAATCTTCTTCTGTCCGAAGAAATGATTCATCGAAATAATGAGTCACCATTGATATCGACACATCTGAGATCGCCAAATGTTTGAGAGTTCCTCTATTCAATCCTTTTCCTTCTTCTTGTTGCTGGATATCTCGTTCGTACATATCTTATCTTTGTTGCCCGGGCCTCTAGTGAGTCACAGACAGAGTTCGAAAAGATCAAATCTTTGATGATTCCATCGGCTTGGAGGTATGGACGACACTCGTGTCAGCGTTCTAGTAAAATTGGAGTCCCGCAATATCCCCAATCCATTTATGTAACTTATAGGTCCATGAACAGCGCGTGCTCGTAAATCTGGTAACATTTAAAAGATTTAGGTGTTTTAGAGCACTTATTGAGTATCCATGTGTGGTTGGACAAGTTGCTTCTAGGATAGGAATGTACCTCACAAGAAAGTGCTACGAACCCATGGCTGCAAGGGACTATCCTAATCCGACCCTCGATTAATCACCAACGATTTTAGTATAATCATCCAGCAGTGGAATCCATCATATGCTGGCATGTACCGTAGGTTCTAAAATCTACCACAATGGAAAACCAAACTAGACTATGCTCAAGCAATATAAATTCAACATTTGCAAGAAAACTTTCCTAAAGGGTATAAATCTAGCCTTGTGGATTAGAAAAAATCAGTATTCCCTCTGATTTTCCAACCCAATATATACAAATTGCTCATGAAAGGAATAACTCACTGTAGACGTGAGGCACATGAGCACAACTAGAATATTGATTAACCGCGGTTGACGTTTTCTCTGTGCTCTTGTGCAATCAAAAGGAATCCAAATACAAGGGTTCAGCCATGGATTTAATGGAGACAAAATAATTGAAGGTTGAAGATCACCAAACTCTCAAAAGCATGGCTCTCTCTTTCTCTGCATGAACACGAAGTACATGATGCGTGTAGAATTTCAAAAACTGAGTTTGTATCAATCCGCCTAAGGTCACACCACACGTTCACAAGGACACCGAGATCTCGAGGTGAACTCTGCATTTCATTTAGCTATCCATACTCGATTTTATCCCGATTGTTTCCAAACCCTTTAAATAAACTTCACAAGATCTCACATTATGCAAATTAAGCTCATGACACAACTTTGGACAATTGAAACTGAAATAAACATTCAAGTCTCATGGCATTATATACTATCAACGGTAGGGGAACAGATTCTTGTCATTTTACAAATATTTTCTAGTGATAAGAAAAGTGATTCAAGTCTTTTGAATCATATATTAGTTCAAACGTCATGCTTCAGTCACTCTTTCATTAGGAGCAATTTTAAGTCCCTGGCATACATTTTATTGAACTTTACTTTTAAATTTAATTTCACAACTTACTAAAATGAAATAACCTAATTTTCTTCATTATACATAGACGAATATTATAATATATTGTCAACAAACAGGAAACAAAAAAAACAAATGCAAGGAAATATCAGCACAACTCACTCTGAAACTTACTATTTACAACAGCTACTGTACAATAGTTTATATAACCAAAGTGCAGAACAGGAGTACCCGTGATGCAGTAGCCGCTTGTATGATTCACCAGTCATTTCTTCTTGTCACTGTCATAGTATTTCTCATCACCATCATCATCATCATCATCATCATCATCATCATCGCAGTAATAATACTCGTCGTCGTCGTCGTCGTAATAGTACTCTACCTCATCATCATCTTCATTTTCTTGGCCATTCAGCAGCAAGCCCCTAGCTTCCTGTCCTCCTAAACTTTCTTGAATTCGATCCCTAATGGCTGTCCCCTGAAGAACACCCGTTTTTGAATTAAAAATTTCATCCAGATTATAATTTATATGCAAGGACAAATATCTCGAAGAGCATAAGCCAGCTATTCACCATTTTATGGCAACCTTCCTCGAACATTTCAAGAAATCCAGCGACCCAACGATCAGCATTTTCAACCCACATATTGCGTTGCACCTCAGCTGTTTTTGCGACAGTTTGTATCTGCAAGATGGGATTTTAGAAATGAACGTTCGGAACGAGAAATAGAAACACTATCATACTGTTATCTAACACTTTTACTGAACTCGGTGCTTAACCAATGGGTACTAGAAGTAAAAAATAATGATTAGCCAGCAGTAGACACCAAATCTTTGCTCACAAAAAATTGCAAAAAGCATGCCAACGAGTATCGAATTCTGGTTTCAAGGACTATGAATCAACAGTAAAAAAAATCCAGAAAGACTATAATCACACAATTTCTGATGTATTAATATCCAAACGTGCAACTCCACGTAGCAAAAGAAATTGCACAGACTTCCTACACCAAAAAGGGTTAGTAGAAACAAGTAATTTTGGTTTCAAAACGAAAGTGAACAAATTCATGACATCGTATAGGAAGCCATAGATATTAAAAAGAAGAATGATAACAATGAACTAGAAAGTTAGGACTTCATTAAAAGGTTTATTGAGCACGCATTCACCTAGCACCACAAGAAAAAGATGAGATCAGAAGACCACAATTTCATGGAAACAAGACCAAGCGGACAAAAAATTGTTGAGATTCCTCATCGCAAAATAGCTTCAAAATTCAGACCTTGCAATCTACCAAGTTTAATTACCACCTCTTCATATAGGGGATAGGACATGAGTGGGAGGGTTAGGAAAATATTGTTAGTTAAGAGTGTTCACTGAATACAGTGAGGGGTAAGGAGAGAGCAGCGTGGATTTCCTTTCCATTATATTTCATTCCCCGCAGGTGTTGTAACCATGGTTCGCTATCGCGGTCGCGGAGATCAGAACGGATGCTACCGTTCCAGTTACAATGAAATTTCGCGGAAAGGTCGCGGAACGGGTATTTAAAAAAATATTATAAATATATAAAAATTAAAAATTTTGGAAAATATTTAGAAATATAAAAATTAAAATAAATATCATTTAAATAGATTATTTGATGTAAATAAGAAATTTAAATATTTTTAAAATTTTATTAACAATTTATTGAACACAATTTATATCGTCATTATATTTAAAATATTTACAACCATATCAAAAATTAAATATACTATTAAAAATTATTTGTATTTAATTAATTAAAACTTTAAAATATTTTCGATTGGATATATATAAGTTCGCACAAATTTGAATCAATTTAGAGTGATGGACTAATAATAAGCATCAAATCTTATATAAAGTGATGTTACAAATTATTTAACATCAATTAAAATAGACGGTATTATTAAACCCGTCGCCGATGTTAAATCGGCGACGGTTGAATAAAAAACGTCGCTATTAGCGACGGTTTGAATAAAACCGTCGCCAAATTAAAATTGGCGACGGTGGAATAAAAACCGTCGCTACATACATAAAACTGTCGCTAGTAGCGACAGTTCAAAACAAAACCGTCGCGAATTGCGTTCCGGTTCCGTTCCAGCGTTATATCACCGTTTTCCACCGTTATATNAATTGACTAATAATAAGCATCAAATCTTATATAAAGTGATGTTACAAATTATTTAACATCAATTAAAATAGACGGTATTATTAAACCCGTCGCCGATGTTAAATCGGCGACGGTTGAATAAAAAACGTCGCTATTAGCGACGGTTTGAATAAANTGTAACTGACTCTTTCACGTCTTCTCCCTATTTTTGAGCCTTCTCGGTTCCCTAACATATATCCTCTTTGGCTCATTTTAACAAAAATAAATATAACAATCCCACTAAAAGAATGCACGAGTTTTCAGAATATCCATCTTATTTTGGAATTCCAAAACACTACTGTGTACCAATGACCATCAACTCTTGAAAACACTCGCAAATAAATTTTTTTACCAACTAATATCTACACATGATTCCTCAGAGTATTCACACTTTTTCTTCGACCCTCAGAAAAGATATCAGCATGATAGGTCATGAGTGACAGTGTTACATTTGTTTGTGCACTTGAAACTAACTAATACAAAAAAAAAGAATCGAGAACAAGATATCAACACGATGGGTCCTCGGCAACAGTTATAGATATGTTTGTGCACTTGAAATACTAAAAACAAAACAAAATTGACGTTAAGATAATGTCAAGGTTCCATCAAAAAAATAACCCACCTCCAGCTGCCTGATAAATTCACACATTACACTTTCGAAGTTCTATTACAATTGATTAAGACCAAGCAGTTAACATTTTTCAGGGAGTGTAGCAACTACTAACCAATTATTGGAATTGGATGAAGCAGAAGGTATCTCAAATTTTTTCGCTGAAGTAAGAACTAAATAATTGTCAACTTATAAGAACTAAATAATTGTCAACTTTAAGAGACAAGGATGGCCATGATTCCCACATGCTATGGTGAAGGTGGAGAAGCCAAATGAACTGAGCTACTTACATGGAATCACCAACTAGATTCCCAATATTTATGATTCCTTTCTCCATTCTTCTGCGACTTTCTTTATTTAACAAATAGTTTGTTAAGATGTAAGGGAAAAATATTTTAGAAGCCTTGCTTTTACCAAAGTTATAGTGCTTCAGTCAAGCTAACATGTTATTATGGGGCATGGTGAGGCTAATAAGAGATTTCCTCCATAAGAAAGTTTTACCTTCTCTCCCACTTTTTCTTGCTGCTCCTTTACTTTCTCTTGTAACTTCCTCAGTCTCATATTCACCCTTAGTCCCTTTTCCTGCGATTGTAAATAAATATGAGAAAGTTACCAGCTTCACTGATACCAAAAAACATACAGGATTTCTTATTATTTTTTATGAATGAGTTATATGAGAATCAATGCATGACAAACAACAAAAGAATAACTGGAACATCGTACCTTGACATAGCTAACGTTAAGCTCCTTTCTTGTATATCCACGATCTAAATTGCGCAACACATATTGGTTATAATCTTTGACAATTCTCATTATGATATCTGATGTTGAAATTCCCTCAGTCCTTTTAGTCTCCTTAAATCGTCCCACGGCTTTGACCTTTATTAGAAGTAGTAAAATATCGAATGTCAAAGAAAGTATAAGACAAAGGATAAGAGAGAGAGATCAAAATTAGACAAATCAATTACTATTGAAATTTTAAGAAGCAATTTCCTCTTACAAATTCATAAACATCCTTTCCAGCTCCACTTGTATCTGCATAACTGTATAATATCCACAGATATAATAAAAGAATTGCTTAAGATATATGCTCCATCATTAGCAAATATATGGCACAGATATCTATGAAATACGAGTGAAAATGGAACACAACACAGTCAGGCAATTCAAAATAAAACCTCCCTTTGCAATTTTGAAAACTCAATTGAAAACTCAATGACATGGCAACCAGTTTGTTTCTCAAAACACTTGGTTTAGATTGGATGGCTATTATCTATATGGTTCGGAGACCAAGCTTAAAGCTATTAGGTTGCTTTTAACACAAAAATAACAAATTTACTGGCCAAAACATGAATTTAAACCAAGGTTTGCCCCTAAAAATTTACACCACTTTTCATGTTCAATGTTTTACGAACACACAGAGTAATATGTGCATGATTTTGCATAAATAAGTCTATGATCTCATCCTGTTGATGAAACAAACAACTAGAGAGCTGACTTGATAAAAAAAAGTTGGAATCCCATATCGCGTAACAGTTTGTTCTGGATAATTGTAATATATCGAGTTGGATCTTAATTGATCTATTTTCGATGCTATATCCACATAAGTCAACATCCATATAGGACCTTTAGACAGCAATACCAAAGACACTATATTCTGATTTTCTTTCCTATGAATATCTTCCATCGTCAAATAATGAAGTCGAGTCTGAAGAATAAGAATCCTGAATAACTTTTACATCAAAAGAGGGAAATGCACTAATCATGTACTTTTGAGTTAAATGTGTGGCTTTGTTGGGTTTAGACATGTAGAATGTCGAATTCACCAGTAGTTAAATTCATAAAATCCAACTCAAAGCATGTTCTTTTCAAAGTTATGTTCGGCTTACAATCCAACAGTCAATAAACTCACGTCACATTTAGTTTAGAAGTCGAAGGACATTATATCTTCTGTGTCAGATAGTTATTGTAGAACACGTAACTTAGACTACGTATAAGCCATGCATAATTCTAGTATTTTAAAATGATTTTTTATTGCATGAGTATTTAAATTTAATTATTTTCCGTAGCAGTTTAATTTTTTAGCATTTCAGTTATTTCAGTGAGGCCGGACTGGAGTTGGAGTTTAGTGATAAAATTTAAGATTCACGAAAATATTTCCGGAATTTATTTTAGCTAGCAAGTAAGTTAATTTAAATTATTAAGGAGGTTTGAGGATTTATTTAAGCAACTTGAGGTGAGTAGAAAGTAAATTCAATTAAGTTCCAATAATTAAGGGGTTAATTCACTAAATTATTTAAAAGATAGGTAAGGCTTTTAAGGGATAAAAATTTACTAAATAAGCAACATTTTCCCCTTCATTTTATTGTTGAATTTCGGCCCCCTAGATGATTAAGTATTGCCTTGCCAACTCATCATCTTTGACCCATTCTTTGTTAAGTTTAGCATGCTAACTTTTTAATTATTAATCACCCTTAATTAATTAATTAATAACCAATATCCTAGCCTTGTAAAACATGTAGGATTCGGTCATTTGCATCTAACAAAACACCCAACAAATATTTGATATCAAACCAAAATTCAAAATTCAAAAAAAGAGTAGACTTGGTCTTGCATTTTTTTCCCTATATTTTGCACCTATCTCCCTCATTCCCCTAACCACCATTTCTTCCCCTCCCCATCACCGAAATCTGAGAGAAATTAAGAGCTAAAAGTCGTGAGCATCCTAGCAAGAATTAGGAGAGAAAATCGAGTAGCAAGCAAGAAAAGAAAACGCTCCACCTCCTCTGCGCCGGATCGTCTCGTTCTTTTCGTTTTTCTTTCAAACGAAACCAGGCATGCATATATTATTCCTTGACTCTTCAATCAAGTCATACTATCATCATTTTGATGTTTCATGATCATCCTTTCATGTAAAAACCGAAATATTGATGAATCATTTTCAAAAAGGTAGTGCAGATTTTTGTTGCCTTCACTCTATGCTTCACGGTTTGCTTGTTTTTGTGAGTACAGGTGGATGGTTCGATTCCAGGCTCCCAAGGCGACTTATAGACATGTAATAGGATGTATTAGGATCACTTTGGTCCATTCATTCGAGCCCCACACCCACTGGAAACAAGAAATGACAGCAGCTTCCCATTCTTGCCATATTGAGTTTCGATTTTTTTATGTTGCTGTCAAAGGGAAATGAATCTGATCTTGGCTGCCCTAAGGGCTTATAGCCATGGTTGGATCACTTCCCTAGCATGTATAAGACGTGGCTAAGTCGCCATTTTGGTGGCTTGGTCCATGGTGCATCGGTTTTTAAATCAAACGCAAGAACAGCCCCTCCCCTTCTCGGCCCTTTCGTTTTGACAGCATGTGTTGTTTCGAAATGGTGGAATGGTGTGGATCTTGGTTGGCCTATGGCCCTTAGCCACGGTTCATACCATGCCCCTAGATGTCTAGATTGTGCCATGGTCAATCAAATGGCCACTGGAACGACACGAGACAGCAAATGAAACACAACACTACCCACGCATGTATGAGTGTTCTCGGTTGGAGTTTTCTGGTGTTTGCTGGAATATTTCGAATTGTGGCTGGCCTAGGGCCCTTAGCCATGGTTCAAATCATTCCTTGGGATGTTGGTAAGAGTCTCTGGTCGGTGGTTCAAGCCCCAATGGCCATTAGCCTCGCAATCGACGCAAGAAACCAAAGCACAGCTGCTGTATTTTTGGACAGCAACTTGCTGTGACGGTTCAGTGGCTCGTTCGAGTTCTCGGTTGGCTTTTAGCCCATGGCCTTGGACTGGACAGTACCTCATTGAGTTAGGAAGGTCATGTTTTTGGCCGTTTGTGATTCGGATCATTTTTGAGGTCGTACGAGAATTTACGGTGCGATGTGCCAAATTGACTCTCGAAAGAGCGTTTCATGTTTTGGCCTCCATTCACCTAGATTTCGGCCCTCACCATTTTAGGAGCATTATTTGATCATTTTAGACGTATTTTAATCATGACTACATGATGGTTCAGTGTTGGTTCGGGTTGGCTCGGAGTCATGATTTAATACGAAGTCGGTAGGCGTAATTGTCACATTTTTGAAGGTTATTGTATAGTTTGGTCCCATAAATCTATTGCATATTTTTCATGGCATATTTAGGTTGCAGCGAGCCTGGGAGCGATCCAATCCAAGCAGTAAAATGGGTACAGGATATTTAATTCAGTTATTTAATTATATTACGTGCAAAAATACAAATTTTGAGATTTATGCGATATTGCTTGTGGTCACTTTACTATCATGCTTAAGTCCGGTCCCCAGTATCGGCCCGGTCACCAGTTACCGGTCAGTTCAGTTGTTTCACCCAGTACTGTGGCAGTAGTCTGATCAGACGTAAATCCGATCCCCAGTATCGGTCCGGTCACCAGTATCGGTCAGCTCAGTTCAGTTCAGTTCAGGGACCACTTGCGTAGACCATAATCTCACAGAAAATTATTATATGCTATTTCAGTACAGGGCTCCAAGGAGCAAACAGTTTCACTATGATTTTCAGTTCAGCTATGCACGTATTATAATTAATCATGACACGACATTTTACGATATGCCTCATGACATGAAATTTTACTCCCATGCAATTTTACTATATTTACTCGTTATTTACGATATATGCATGTTGAGTCTTTAGACTCACTAGACTTGATTGTTGTAGGTACTGATGATGTCGGGATCGAGGGCGGGGACCAGTGAGCTAGCTCGAGTCGGCAGTAGTGGCACCCGAGGACCTCAGTTTCAGCACTTGCCATTTTGATGCTCAAATATTTTATTAGTTATTGAATACTTTAACTTGTTATTTTGGCAAGTAATAATTTCTTCCGCTGCTGTTTTGAACGTTAAATATTTTATCAGTTTTTGGTATGAATGAGGCACTCCATTTATTTTAAAAGAAAAATTTTAAATTTTCCGCAAATTTTCAAGTAAGGATTTTTAGGCCTCTACATCTGGTATCAGAGCAATGGTTCTGTAAAGGGTTGCACTACTACTGACCGCGAGAAGCTCATGAAGTCACGTCGTCGGTCTGTAAGTTTTACAGTTACGCATTTTATTTAAAGCATGAATTATTTAACAGCATGTTTACATGAAATGTTTTACTTCCAGATTTATGTTATTGTTCAGTACTTAAATTTAAATAAATTATGGAATTATGCATGTTAGTTACGTATGGGTTATGTATGGAACAGTATGCCCCCTAGACGCATTCTCGAGCGCACTATAAATGAGGAGCCTCGCCAGGAGGACAGGGAGGAGCAGAGGCAGGAGAGAGACTTACCACCTCCACCACCACCGGACATGAATGCCCAGATGCTAGCTGGGATGACTCGGTTCTTCGCGCAGTTTGCGGAGAACAATGCTGTGGCGACCAGGCCGACAGAGCCTGAGGCAGTATACGAGAGATTCATGAAGATGCGTCCAAAGGAGTTTTCTGGGACGACGGACCCCATGGTTGCCGAGGGCTGGATCAAGTCCCTCGAGGTTATTTTCGAGTTCATGGAGCTTGGAGATGCAGATCGAGTTCGTTGTGCCTCTTATCTGTTCGGAGGAGATGCCCGCTTATGGTGGGAAGGAGCTTCAGTAGCCCTTAACTTGGCTACCCTGTCATGGACACGTTTCACGGAGGTATTCTACTCCAAGTATTTTACGGATGAGGTGCGCACCCGATTGACCACGGAGTTTATGAGCCTTAGACAGGGGGATCTGACGGTTACGGAGTTCATCCGTAAGTTCGAGAGGGGTTGTCACTTTGTGCCCTTGATCGCGAACGATGCTAAAGCCAAGTTGATGCATTTCTTGGTGGGTTTACGGCCGATCTTGCGCCGTGATGTTAGGGTGTCTGACCCTACTACTTACGAGGTCGCCGTCTCCAGAGCTCTGGCCGCAGAGCAGGACCAGCGAGATATAGAGAGGGATCGCTTGGGAAAGCGACCAGTTCAGATACCACACCGCCGTCCTCCTCCTCAGCAGCACCAGCATCAGCATAAGAGGCCGTATCACGGCCCGCCCAGGAACAGAGGAGGACCTCAGCAGGAGCAGCAGCAGCAGCAGCAGCAGGGACGTGTCGTCCCGAGGACCTTTGAGCACCCAGTCTGTCCCAAGTGCTCACGCCGTCATCCGGGAGCATGCATGTTTGGCTCAGGGAAATGTTTTAAGTGTGGCAGCACGGACCACATGCTACGGCAGTGCCCCCGGAAGAATCTGCCTACCCAAGGCAGAGTTTTTGCTCTCCATGCTGCGGAGACGAACCCTGACACCATGCTGATGACAGGTACCTTACAGCTTTAAGTTACATTTGCATTCCAATGTTTTGGGAATCGGGATTAAGATTTTGAACTTAGAATTGCGATAGGATTGCATGCTCTACTCAGTATTATTTTCGGGATTTAGTTAGAAGAACTGTGACCTTTGCATGTCTATAAGCTTAGCTCTTGTGATTATTTGGGTTCAGCTTAGTGTTCCGAACTTTCAGGGAGAATTTTCATAGCTGGCTCAGCTACCAAAGCCCTGATAGATTCAGGGGCTACCCACTCATTTATTTCAGAGGTCTTTGCAAACTTTCTCAAAGTTAAGACCATCGGGCTAGATGTAGCCTATTCGGTGTCATTGCCTTCGGGAGAGGAGATAACCGCCACCAGCGTGATCCGAGACATAGACCTTGAGCTGCATGGAAATCTTGTTTATGCGGATCTCATCTTATTGCCGATGCCAGAGTTTGACATCATTCTGGGGATGGACTGGCTATCGCGGAACAGAGTTTTGATCGACTTTCAGCGGAGATCCATTCTAGTCCGACCGCCTGGGATGACTCAGTTCTTATTTGAGCCGGACAGGTACTTTCCTTTACCGCGCATTATTCCATATGTTCAGGCTAGAAAGCTCATGCATAGAGGGTGTCGGGCATTTTTAGCAACTTTTATATCTGTCCCCGAGGCACCCAGTCAGTCAGCCTCAGATGTTCCGATTGTTAGAGACTTCGTAGACGTTTTCCCTGAGGACGTCTCTGGTGTTCCACCTGAGAGAGAGGTGGAGTTTTCCATCGAGCTTATGCCAGGTACGGCTCCGATCTCAAAAGCGCCGTATCGACTAGCCCCGACAGAGATGGCAGAGCTTAAGAAGCAGATTCAGGAACTTCTTGACAAGGAGTTCATTCGCCCTAGTTTCTCACCTTGGGGCGCGCCAGTCTTGTTTGTTAAGAAGAAGGATGGCTCGATGAGACTTTGTATTGACTATCGGGAGTTGAACAGGGTTACAGTGAAGAATAAATACCCACTTCCGAGGATTGAGGATCTGTTTGACCAGTTGCAGGGAGCTTCGATTTTCTCTAAGATAGATCTGCGTTCCGGTTATCACCAGTTGAGAGTGAGAGATGCTGATGTTTCGAAGACAGCTTTCAGGACTCGTTATGGCCACTACGAGTTCCTTGTGATGCCGTTCGGTTTGACGAATGCGCCAGCGATCTTCATGGATCTCATGAATCGCGTATTTCAGCCGTACCTCGATCAGTTCGTGATAGTATTCATAGACGACATCCTCGTCTACTCCAAGAATCGGGAGGATCACAGCAGGCATCTGACTACAGTGTTGCAGACATTGCAGAAGCACAAACTATTCGCAAAGTTCAGTAAATGCGAATTCTGGTTGGAGAAGGTGGCGTTCTTAGGCCACATTGTTTCTAGCAGTGGCATTGAGGTGGACCCAGCGAAAGTTGCAGCAGTCAGAGATTGGGTAGTGCCTCAGAATGCATCCGAGATCCGCAGTTTTCTTGGCCTAGCAGGATATTACCGGAAGTTCATCAAGGGATTCTCCTCGATTGCAGTTCCACTCACAGCACTGACAAAGAAGAATGTGAAATTTGTTTGGAGCGAGGAGTGTCAGAAGAGCTTCGACACTTTGAAGCACCAGTTTTGGCCATGCCGTCAGGGCCCGGTGAGTTTGTTCTCCGGTGAGTTTGTTCTGTATACCGATGCTTCGAAGCTCGGTCTTGGCGCCGTATTGATGCAGCATGGGAAGGTGATAGCTTATGCTTCTAGACAGCTGAAAACTCATGAGAAGAACTACCCTACCCATGATTTAGAGTTGGCCGCCGTAGTTTTTGCCTTGAAGATTTGGAGGCACTATCTGTATGGAGAGAAGTGCCAGATCTTTACCGACCACAAGAGCCTCAAGTATTTCTTTACGCAGAAGGAGCTGAACATGCGTCAGAGGCGTTGGTTGGAGCTTGTGAAAGACTACGATTGTGACATTAGCTACCACCCGGGTAAGGCTAATGTAGTTGCAGATGCACTGAGCAGAAAAGTTGCAGTGATGGCTCATTTGGCAGTTTCGAGACCTCTTCAGTTTGAGATGCAGAGGTTTGATCTTGAGACTTATCCTCGAGGTAGAGTTCCCCGTCTATCTACCTTGACCATTCAGTCTTCCCTTCTTGACCGTATTCGCAGTGGTCAGGCAGCAGATGAGCAGTTGGCCAAGTGGAAGCAGAGAGATGAGGCCAAGGGCAGTGTTTTGTATTCAGTCAGCGACGGCATACTGAGATACCGAGACAGGATATGGGTTCCTAGCAGTGATTCTATCCGAGCAGACATCTTATCAGAGGCCCATATGTCGCCGTACTCTATTCATCCAGGGAGTACGAAGATGTACAAAGATCTACAGCTATTGTATTGGTGGCCTGGGATGAAGAAAGACATCAGACGATTTGTATCCGAGTGTCTGACTTGCCAGTTAGTGAAGGCCGAGCATCAGAGACCAGCAGGTTTGCTCAAGCCTCTTCCTATTCCCGAGTGGAAGTGGGAGAACGTTACCATGGATTTTGTGACAGGATTGCCGAAGTCAGCCAGAGGATCGAATGCTATCTGGGTGATTGTAGATCGTCTTACCAAATCAGCGCACTTCTTGCCTATTAAGACGACTTTCACTATGGTTCAGTATGCGGAGTTGTATATCCGAGAGATAGTCCGACTTCACGGCATTCCAGTTTCTATCGTGTCTGACAGAGATCCCCGATTTACTTCCTCGTTTTGGAAGAGTTTGCATTCGACCATGGGTACGAAGTTGCTGTTTAGCACAGCTTTCCATCCGCAGACAGATGGGCAGTCAGAGCGAGTTATTCAGATCTTGGAGGATCTTCTCCGTGCTTGCGTCATTGACTTCTCAGGGAGTTGGGAGTCGAACTTGCCATTGGTAGAGTTCACCTATAACAACAGCTTTCAGTCGTCTATAGGAATGGCTCCGTATGAAGCACTATATGGTCGCAAGTGCAGATCTCCTGTTCATTGGGATGAAGTAGGAGAGAGAGCAGAGTTGGGTCCAGAGATTATACAGCAGACTGTTGATGTAGTAGCCCGGATCCGTGATAGAATGAGGACTGCTCAGAGTCGACAGAAGAGCTATGCAGATCAGAGAAGGAGAGAGTTAGAGTTTGCTGTGGGCGATCATGTTTTCGTGAAGGTGGCACCCATGAAGGGTGTCATGAGATTCGGAAAGAAAGGGAAGCTCAGTCCGAGATTCATTGGACCGTTTGAGATCCTCGACAGAGTTGGGACGCTAGCCTATCGTGTGGCTCTTCCGCCGAATCTGGCCGGAGTACACAATGTCTTCCACGTCTCTATGCTGAGGAAGTACATGGCGAATCCTTCGCATGTCTTAAACTTCGAGCCGTTGCAGCTCACTCCGAACCTATCTTATGAGGAGAGGCCAGTGCAGATCCTAGACAGGCAGGAGAAGAAGCTTCGGAACAAGCTGGTTAGGCGAGTCAAAGTCAAGTGGCTCAACCATTCAGAGGAGGAAGCTACGTGGGAGTCAGAGCCAGAGATGAGGAGTCGGTACCCCGAGTTATTCGGTGAGTCTTAATTTCGAGGACGAAATTTCTTTTAAGGGGGGAAGGATTGTAGAACCCGTAACTTAGACTACGTATAAGCCATGCATAATTCTAGTATTTTAAAATGATTTTTATTGCATGAGTATTTAAATTTAATTATTTTACGTAGTAGTTTAAATTTTTATCCTTTCAGTTATTTCAGTAAGGCCGGGCTGGAGTTGGAGTTTAGAGATAAAATTTAAGATTTAGAAAATATTTCCGGAATTTATTTTAGCTAGCAAGTAAGTTAATTTAAATTATTAAGGAGGTTTGAGGATTTATTTAAGCAACTTGAGGTGAGTAGAAAGTAAATTCAATTAAGTTCCATAATTAAGGGGTTAGTTCACTAAATTAATTAAAGGATAGGTAAGGCTTATAAGGGTTATAAATTTAGTAAATAATCAACATTTCCCCTCCATATATTATTGAATTTTCGGTCATTAGTATCTAGACTAGTCATTTCCAACTCATCACCTTTTGACCCATTCTTTGTTGAGTTAGCATACTAATCTTTTTAATTCTTTATCCACCTTAATTAATTAATTATTAACCAATATCCTAACCTAGTCTAGCATGAAGAATCGGTCACCCCATCCATTTCTCTCCCCAACAAATATTTGTTAGCAACCAAAATTCAAATTTCAAAAAAATAAAATGGAGACTTGGTCTTGCTTTTTCCACCTATATTGCACTCATTTTCCCTCACTCTCCTAACCATCACTTCCCCTCCCCCATGACCGAAATTCAGAGGCATTTCAGAGTGTAAAAACCGTGAGCATCCTAGCAAGAATTAGGAGAGAAAATCGAGTAGCAAGCAAGAAAAGAAAACGCTCCACCTCCTCCGCGCCGGATCGTCTCGTTCTTTTCGTTTTTCTTTCAAACGAAACCAGGCATGCATATATTCTTCCTTGACTCTTCAATCAAGTCCTATTATCAATTATTTTTCATTACATGATCATCATTTCCATGTTAAAACCGAAATACATCAAGAGATTTCAGAAAATGCAACATGCAGAATTTTTCGGTTTTTCTCTTGTGCTTCACGGGTTGCTTTGTTTTGTGGGTTTCAGGTATTGGTTCGATTCCAGGCTCCCAAGGCGACTTATAGACATGTAATAGGATGTATTAGGATCACTTTGGTCCATTCATTCGAGCCCCACACCCGCTGGAAACGAGAAATGACAGCAGCTTCTCATTCTTAGCCATTTGTGTTTTCGAAAATTCTGCGTGTGCTGTCAAAGGAAATGAATCTGATCATGGCTGCCCCAAAGCCTATAGCCATGGTTAGATAACTTCCCTAGCATGTCTAAGACGTGACTAAGTCGCCCTTTTGGAGGCTTGGTCCATGGTGCATCGGTTTTTAATTAAAAGTGCAAGAACAGCCCCAGCCCCCCTTCGGCTTCTCATTTTGACAGCATGTGTATTTCGAATTTGGTGGGATGGTGTGGATCTTGGTTGGCCTATGGCCCTTAGCCACGGTTCATACCATGCCCCTAGATGTCTAGATCGTGTCATGGTCAATCAAATGGCCATTGGAACGATTCGTGACAGCAAAACAAAAGCAATGCATCCTACGTGCAGAATTTGTTCTCGGTTGTAACGTTTGGGTCGTTGCTGGAATATTTCGAATTGTGGCTGGTCTAAAGCCCTTAGCCATGGTTCAAATCATTCCTTGGGATGTTGGTAAGAGATTTTGGTCGGTGGTTCAAGCCCCAATGGCCATTAGCCTCGCAATCGACGCAAGAAACCAAAGCACAGCTGCTGTATTTCTGGACAGCAACTTGCTGTGACGGTTCAGTGGCTCGTTCGAGTTCTTGGTTGGCTTTTAGCCCATGGCCTTGGACTGGACAGTGCCTCATCGAGTTAGGAAGGTCATGTTTTTGGCCGTTCGTGATTCGGATCATTTTTGAGGTCGTACGAGAATTTACGGTGCGATGTGCCAAATTGACTCTCGAAAGAGCGTTTCATGTTTTGGCCTCCATTCACCTAGATTTCGGCCCTCACCATTTTAGGAGCATTATTTGATCATTTTAGACGTATTTTAATCATGACTACATGATGGTTCAGTGTTGGTTCGGGTTGGCTCGGAGTCATGATTTAATACGAAGTCGGTAGGCGTAATTGTCACATTTTTGAAGGTTATTGTATAGTTTGGTCCCATAAATCTATTGCATATTTTTCATGGCATATTTAGGTTGCAGCGAGCCTGGGAGCGATCCAATCCAAGCTGTAAAATGGGTACAGGATATTTAATTCAGTTATTTAATTATATTACGTGCAAAAATACAAATTTTGAGATTTATGCGATATTGCTTGTGGTCACTTTACTATCATGCTTAAGTCCGGTCCCCAGTATCGGCCCGGTCACCAGTTACCGGTCAGTTCAGTTGTTTCACCCAGTACTGTGGCAGTAGTCTGATCAGACGTAAATCCGATCCCCAGTATCGGTCCGGTCACCAGTATCGGTCAGCTCAGTTCAGTTCAGTTCAGGGACCACTTGCGTAGACCATAATCTCACAGAAAATTATTATATGCTATTTCAGTACAGGGCTCCAAGGAGCAAACAGTTTCACTATGATTTTCAGTTCAGCTATGCACGTATTATAATTAATCATGACACGACATTTTACGATATGCCTCATGACATGAAATTTTACTCCCATGCAATTTTACTATATTTACTCGTTATTTACGATATATGCATGTTGAGTCTTTAGACTCACTAGACTTGATTGTTGTAGGTACTGATGATGTCGGGATCGAGGGCGGGGACCAGTGAGCTAGCTCGAGTCGGCAGTAGTGGCACCCGAGGACCTCAGTTTCAGCACTTGCCATTTTGATGCTCAAATATTTTATTAGTTATTGAATACTTTAACTTGTTATTTTGGCAAGTAATAATTTCTTCCGCTGCTGTTTTGAACGTTAAATATTTTATCAGTTTTTTGTATGAATGAGGCACTCCATTTATTTTAAAAGAAAAATTTTAAATTTTCCGCAAATTTTCAAGTAAGGATTTTTAGGCCTCTACAGTTATGGTTGGACACACAACAAGAAATGAGAAAAAAGAGGGAACTGTTGACTTACGGAAGAGAATCATGTGCCACATAGTCAATATTGTGCTTGTCAAGAAATTCTTGATTTATTACCCATGGAGCATCAGGGATAACCTCATCAACCCATCTGCCAAACAAAAAGGTAAAGATGAACTATATAATTCCCAAAATTGTTTAACAAGAGAAGAAGTAAATAAAGAAATCATACAAAATAAATCGTATAAGGCGAAAGTAAGGCTCCAAAATCCATTCCCCTCTCTGGTATGACTGATTTCATATCTTGTAACATTCTTCGAGGGAGTATCAATTTCAATAGTTTGAGAAAAATGGGAAAACTGGAGGGGAAATTGGGGAATTAAAATCAGGAAAAAGGGAGAAATAATGAAGAAACCTGGAGTAGAATAGATAAGGAAATTATTTTATAATCATCATAATCCAAAATTAAAGACATTCACATTTATAGATATATGTGTGTGTTCCTACTTCCTAATATCACTATCATATCACTCTGCCACGTGCACCAAAAAATGAAAATGTTCATTCTAGCTAACTTGCTCATATGCAAAGCATATGTCCATTCCAGCTACAACTAAAAGCTTAGTTCGAGAAGTAAACATCATCACAAATTGAACATTAACATCCGTACTTGCCAAATAATGGCTAAACCACATCAGGCTAGATTAAAACCCTGATCAAAGAGAAAGATAATCCACAAAGCATCAAAAAACATGGAAAGCTGCAGACAGAACGTACTTGCAATGTCGGAGGGATTCATATCGCTCGGATTCGGTCATAACAGTCTTTCCCTTGTACTTGTGTGTGGTCTCATCATTGCAGCATCCCACCATCAAGTACGTATTTGGGAAACTATTAGATATATAGATCACAAAATATTTATCAGAATGTATTTTTATCGAGGATATAATCAAGCTAGAACCAAATTATTACAGGTATATATAACATCAATTACACTTGATCCATCAAGAAATCATTAGAATGATGATATCAAGACCACAAGAATTCCAACACGCTAGACCGATCATCATGCCTCAAAAAGAAAAACCAATTTTTTATGCATAATACTCTTTTAGAAACTAAGTTTCAAAAGCAGATAAAATTAGCACACCATTGTCGAGCTTTCGACCAGATTCTTAGGTCGTCCTGCCAAGAATCAATTCATATTTTAAAAATATAGCTTTGATAAAACTTCCATAGGATAACACGAAATAGGTTAACTACGGAAGGAAAATAGAAAACTCGAATCGTCCGATGACAAATACATAAAACCAAACACCTCGTAAGCAATCAAAAGAATCTCTGCCAAAGCGTAAAGCTCAGAACACGTATTCACAAATTAAGAAGCGAGAAACAAAATTCAAAGAAGGCCCACAAAATCTCATCCAATTAGCAGCGACATACGCGATTTTGGCTTGTTCGAGAGCTCGAGCATGGCCGAAGTGGAAGAGATCATAGATCCCATCAGCGTACACACGAACAGGGCGGTCGGACGAGGAAGCAGAGTCCCTCGAGTTGCCTTGTACGACGTTCGTCGGGCCATTATCGCCGGTTTGCTTCTGCTCCTCCGCTATTACCACGCCACTCACCCCCATCGCCACCTTTCAATCTCTCTCTTCGTCGGATGTTTTCTCTTGATAATAATCAGTCACATAGATATAAGTGACATAAATGAGAGGCGAAATCTCCGTTGGTTATTTCAATATTAACCATTTAATTATTTTTTTAGTTTTAAAAATTAGTCTTGAACGGTTTATTCAATGTAAGAGATTTATTGATTTTTGTAAATTTTTAAAGTCTAGATGTATTCAATTAAAACTTTTATATACTCCATAAAAGTCTAATGATATTCAAAATAGACCTTCATTGAGTTTTAAAAAATCAAATGATATTCAACATTGATTTTTAAAAACTCTATAAAAGTCTATTAGTATTCAAATTTTCAATAGACTTTTAATAACTTCATGGAATTCATTAACATATAAACATTAAAACTTAAGGTACAACTATAAATTGTCAAAAATTGTATTTGGTTCAACCCATAAATTTGGATGGATTTTTAAAATTTCTAACTCATACATTGGCTATTTATTTCTCTTCCTGTCGCTTTACATCACTTCTCTTCTTATCTTCTCTCCATTGATCTATCTCTATCATTCTCTCAACTTTTCGAAGTGTATCTCTATAAACATTTTCATCTTTCCTTTTCAAATTTTTCATTTTTTGTCTGATTGTTCATTTAATAATTTTTTATTTTAATATCATAGAAAATTTTGAATTCTATAATTGATTTTGTGATTTTTAATTTATGATTTATACAAATTAATGTAATATTCAATAATAATAAAAAAATGATCCAAAAAATGTCGTTTAATTCTTAATAATTGAATAGTCTCACATCAACCATGATTTTTTAAATTCTTTTTAGCATTTTTCAATTAATATATAAACTATGATATTTTTATACAAAATTATATTCACACAATGCTAAATAAAGTTCTTTTCACATGTATATTATCAATTCAAAAAAAAGATTACATATTAATCAATTGATGTATTTTAAAAAATTTACAAACATGCATATAAACCCACATATATACACATATAAGAATTAAATGATTTAACGTTTAAATAAGTATATTTATTTATTTATTAATATAATTATTGAAAAATTATTTCAAACTGAATATGTTATATATGTCAATTAATTATTGGTTCAAAGAAATTAATAAAAAATAATATGTTATAATTAAGTACAAAATTTTATAAAATTTTTTTACAAAAGTCTATAAAAATATTGAAAAAAGTCTACATGAATCTACATAAATCTGTTTATAAATCTGTGAGAATCCATGAAAGTCAATAAAAATCTATCAAATCCATAAAATTTTATTATTTGAAAATGTCATTAAAATTAATCAAAACTCTAAATTCAATACATCCCACTAAATGTTTGTACTTTTTATATAAATTTAGCGTAATAAAAAAAACTACTTTTACACACTACTAAATAATATTTTTATTTTAATATATAAGAAACGGTAAACTTTTATATTGTAATTAAATTGGGTTAGAAAATTTTTTATATTTTTAACTAGCAAGGTCATCGACTTTCAGTGCACCACCAATCCAGAGAGTTCAATAAATCAAGTCTTCCTATCTCAACAAAAATATCCTCACATGTATCATTCACACCTAGTGAGTATAATGACACAATAAACTTTAATCATGATAACAATTAATATGTATACATCCACATGCAACAGTGAAAATTACATTTATAAAATAACTTTAACAAGAATATTTGCATAACCGTAAACATTTCCTTACATCATTATACATATACATTTCCTTTTTAAGGGAAATCGGTTTATTAATTTCGACCATCCTTCCATTTTTCGTTCGATTGATCAATCTCAGCTGTAACCATGGTACCAGGCAGTGAGGTAACAATAACCACTCTTTCGTTTTGTGCCTTGGCCTATAGTTGGGAGGACACCAGCAACCACTTTTTCGTTACTAGACCGTGGCATATGGAAATATGATGTTGGGTTCCCATGGGCTTTGTTATATAAACGGGTTCCACTAGGGATTTGTGTCTCACGAATCCGCATTTTCTTACTGTCACAATTAAATCACTTCATTCAAAACATTTTCATCATATCCATCACTTTATAAAAATACTTGCATAAATATCATTTTCTTTTAAACCAAGAATGCAATATGACTTTTTATCATTTTTCCATCATAAAAATTCCATAACCTTTCAAATCCATATTTTAACATTCATTACAGTATTCAGGATACTGTCAGGACCCCCTGACATTTTTCAGGTGTAAAATGACTGTTTTGCCTTTGAAACCTTAATTTTCCAATTTTAACCCTAGACCTTAAAACTTCCACCCGAACCCGTCCAAACTTACAATAACACCTTAAAACACACCATTAATCATTTTTAGATGTAAACTTATGCCCGTTGACTAACTCTCGTAATTTGTTTTAAAACTTGGACCGGAGTCTCAGTTTTAACCTGAAATTTAACAAAACTTTCCCAAACTTTAGTCAGAGCTTAATAACACCTAACAAGACTCGATACAACCCAATTCAACCCATTTAGAACCCTTAGCAAACGCCTGGAACCTTCTGAATTTTTTTGCGCATTATCGGCCTAACCCTAGCCCCAAACCAACTTCGATCCTAGCCCCAAACCAACGAGACCAGACCGTGACCCACCACCCTAGGACCATGACTGAACCCAAACCATGCACGCAAAGCCCCCCAACCCGTGCGCAATAATGGTCGCGCGGCAATGCTTCATGGCTTCAGCCTCTATGTTAGAGTAGGTGCCCGTCGAGCCAAGTGTTGGCCGAGTGTTCACAATGAAACTCTATGTATAAGCAATCTTTATTTTAATAATATTTGAAATTATTATTTTGGTACATCTTTATCTGTATACCCATGCTAGTTGTATAGATAAAGCCCTTGAATATACAATAGTAGAAAGAATATGAGATGCTCATATGATGAGTATCATGAAACTCATATTTGGAATACTGTATATTCTAAACAGTTCCTAATCGATTCAGCCGTCGCTAAGAAGGATATAGGCCGCTCGAGTTCGAGACTAGTATCTGCGATGTGAGTACCATGTTTCATTGGTAGGGGACATTGTGATGTCCGAGCATGCAGATAGGTGCTCCTGGTAGAGTGCACTGAACAACCCTCCATTAAAGGACTTTCCAAGTGGTTCTCACTTATCGAGTGGAAAAGTCCTAGTTTATGGTTGTACACCATTAGTCCTTATGACCCGGGACAACATTGAGACTCTATGTGCTAGCATTACACTTTGACTTGTTTACCGACTCTCATGGGGTCATCAGGTGGCAAGCTTGGGTGTTTTGACGAAACATATAGGAGTCGATGCATTGTAGTCGGGGATTCACCGCTTACCTTCGGGTATGGATATCCTATGTGTATGTAGTATGAAATCTCTGATCAGAGTATGGTGGTAATTATGAAAGGGGTTTCATAGATTACACCATCGATGCAACTACAACATGACACATAGTATCGATTCATTGACAACTCTCGATATACCAATGGTTGTCGAATCGGTCGGGATATATGAGATGAAGGGACCGTACTGTACGCTAACCATAATTGAATGGTTCTTGCAGGCACTATCATTTGATACCTAGGGAATCATGTAAGCGATGCTGCTAGGCGTTTAACATGATTGGTTGGGTACTATCAGACTTGAGTTCTGACGTTCTTGTTATCAAGGAGTTGATAAGTAAGAATGGAGCAATTGAGGTATGCTCAAATAAGGACATGTTTAGTCCGAATCACATGGAGATGTGAACCCACGGCTAGTTGTATCAATGAACCGTTGAGGACCACACAAGTACTAGCTTTCTAGATCCCGTTGAGAAGTAAAATAGTTCAATGTGTTGAACGGCTTATAAATGAGTTTATAAGCGTAAGGGAAAATAGAAGTATGACTTCGATGAGAGAAATGTAACTTTTAGTTTGTGGAAGTGTTCCTAAATTAAAAGTTGGCCAAATAAATAATGTATTTGAAAATTGTGATTTTCTTAAACATTATTATGGACTAAATTAAATTAATTCAAGTGTTGAATTAATTAAACACTAGTGGGCCTAGTAGAGTCCAAATAATTAATTTAATTCAAGTGTTGAATTAATTAAATATTATTGGGTCTTGTAGAGCCCAATAGAAAATAATTATTTAACTAATGGGCTTGAGTAAAATCAAATAAAGTTTAAATAGTATCAAATGTGTTTGAGATATTTAAAATAAAAGTCCATGGGCTTTATAAATGTTACATGCCCAAATAATATAATATGCATGGGGAGGTGAAGGGTTGGGAGACAACCTTTTTCAATTAACAAGGCATGTGTCTCTCATGCTCACTTTAACTTTTTCAAGGACCAAGAAACGTCATCCTCCACTTCACTCCTAGCATGATGGCCGAAAATTTGAGTCATTCTCTCCTTCATTTTTCTTTCCTTTTTGTTCTTCAATTGTTGAGGAAACAATATTCTTCTCCTGGAAAAATCTTCTTATTTTTCTAGTGCAAAATAAGAAGGGTTCTAGCTAGTAGGTGGTGGGCTTAATTTTGAAGGAAAGAAGAAAGCTTGTAGATTGTCTACCTTCAAGAGCTAAGTTGTTTACAACTTAGTTGGAGCCAAACATCAATCTCAAGAGATTGATAGGTATATTTCTATAAACACCCTATGTATGACATTTTGGTGTTTTTGTATTTGCTACACATAATAGTTGAGGTGCTCAGTTTTCTTGATGAAAAAATAAATTTTGAAACTTCCGTTGCGCACTTGGGCACCTTATTCGATCACCTTCCAAGTGGTATCAGAGCTAAGGATACTATTTTGTGTAGCAAAATACATAATATTATATTGAGGTCGATTTCTAACCGCATGAGATAATTTGTTGCATCAATTTCAAGGCCGGATTGGGGAAGACTTGTTGCCCATTTCGGGCAGCTCGGGCTGCCCGAGGGGCTGCTCGAACAGCCCCTTGATTATAATAATAAAAAAAAATATTTTTGGCATGTTGGCCGGAATCCGGCGACGGAGCTCCGGCGACGGCGATGACGACTAGGGTTTCCAAAAGTGTTTTGGATTATCAAAGTTTCATGGGCCTTGATGTTGTTGGGCCATTGGATGACTGACATATTTGTGAAATTTAAATGGGCCAAAATATTTTTGGTGAAAAATGATTTTTTGGGCTCTAAGTTTAAAATTACAAAAGTTGAAAATATTTTCTCATTAAATAAATAATTTAAGTTGGACTTTAATTATTTATAGTAAATGGTGATTTACAAAAAATTCGGTTATAAATAAATTAATTGGAAAGTAGACAAAGGAGTTTGTATGCTTTGTTAATTTAGTTTATAATCGTGGCGGTTAGTGATTGGATCAAGATATATAATATTGGATCAATTAATTATTGTGATAATTAATTGATGGTGTATGATATGTGATATTATGCATGAAGGATGATCAAAAGCCCAAGCCCAATTTGCTAGGTGTATGCTAGGATATTTTGTGTTGAATGATTGTAATAATTATCAAATTTATATTGGGCTTGGTTTATGGCCCGTTCCCACCCCATGAGATGTATCCCTATTTGCCATGGATATTTATTTGTAAATATTAGTATAGTGGATGATCAAGATTGGAAGATGGTGGNATTTTGTTTATTGTTTATAATATATACATGATATGTTATAAATAATGACTATGTGCGTTATTATTATGATAATAACAAAGTTGCAAAAATCCGGCAAACATACGATCAAACATGGCGAGCTTTTAAATAAAATTAATGATGAGAGCTTTCAAAATTAAAAAACCTTCATTTTGAATAAGATTCAAAATTAATATCAACCCCGAAAAGGAGAATTATAAATTTGTTTATAATTTCCATGTCTTCCATCGACAATGGGTGCATAATGAACGCTAGCTGTGCTCGGGGCTCGGCTCATATTATTGGGGGGCCTTGGGTGCCGGAAAGCTGTTATATCCATTGACATAGTGATGTGAACTACGTGGAACTCCCATGATTTTGGCTCATATTATTGAGGGAACTCATGGCGACCGTCCATTAAGGCTCAACATCGATGGGTAAGGCTTGACACGTAAAGATGAACGACGTCATATTATTGGGTCCTAATCAAACGTGAGACAAAAGTTTACGTAGAGGGTTGCATGGAGATGCAATTGGAAACTACCTTTTAGGAATTGTGATTGGCTGATATTATTTGGAATCATAATTCGCTAATTGGACCTTGCGTACCTACTGAGAAAAGGAGTTTCCTATTTTTACTAGAGGGTAGTGAAATATGTCAAAACAGTGGGAGCGAAAATTTATAAAGTAAAAGTCCATACTTTATATCTTACCAAATATTTTAAAATAGTCATCAACATTTATCTGTTCTCACTTTTCAGTACAATTTGACAATGTCTTCGATTCGCAATCTGCTATCTGGAATACTCGACAAATACATAATAACTGGACCTAATTACCTCACTTGGCTAAGAAACCTGAAAATCGTCTTGAATTCGGAAAGGATAGCGTATACACTTACTGAGTCGCCCCCTATTGAGGCTCCGACTAGCTGCACTCCTGAGGAATTGCCGACTTACAAGGAATGTTGTCAACATGACTTGAAAGCCAAGTGTTATATGCAGGCTTCTATGAATGATGAGCTGCAGAGGTGTTTTGAGGATGCAAAGAGTGCTGCTGACATTCATTTGCATCTCAAGGAGATCTTTGGAGAGCAAACACGTCCTCTTAGGCATGCGACCGTCAAGGAGCTGATCACTTTGTGCATGCGAGAAGGGGCCTCGGTCCATCAGCATGGCCTAAAGGTGATTGGGCTCGTGGATAAGCTTGTTGGCATGGATTTGATGTTGCCTTCGGAGTTGACCACCGACGTGTTGCTCTTATCACTGCCTAGCTCATTTGATCCTTTTGTGGTGAATTTCAATATGAACAAGATGGAGCCGACCCTTGAGGAGTTGCTGAACATGCTTGTGACCTTTGAATCCACCATCAAGAAAGAGAAGCCGATTCTTTATGTGGGTTCTTCATCTGGTACGAAGATTGATCCACATGGGAAGGGAAAGAAGCGTTCTTTCCAACGTCCCAAGAAGAACGTGCCCTTGATGAGGCAATCTCTGAATCCCGTTGTGGCAGCCACACCAGTTAAGGCTGACAAGACTGCTGATGTATGTCATCACTGCAAGAAGCCTGGACATTGGAAGCGTAACTGCTGGGAATATCTTGCCCAGAAGGGTTCTGGAAATGGTATGTTCTATATTGAAGTAAACATTTCAATTAACTCTACTTCTTGGGTATTNATGAATATTCTTGTTTATTTGGCAAAGGTGTTTGCAATATTTACAAGAATGAATGTTTGATTGGTACTGGAGAACTTGAAAAACGATCTCTATAACTTAAAATTGAAAGATATTCCACTAAATGTCCATTTAAAGGCAGACTCCATATGAGATATGGATGGGTAAGCCTCCCAGATATTCTTATCTTAAAATATGGGGGAGCCCTGATTATGTGAAGCAGGTAGTGGGACATAAATTGGATAGTCCATCCATTTTATGTTACTTTGTGGGAAATCCAAGGAATTCAGTGGGATACTATTTCTATTATCCCCAAGAAAAAAATGTGTTTGTTTCTAGGAATGCAACCTTTTTGGAAAAGGAATTTATATTGGATAGAAAAGGAGAGATGATAGAACTCGAAGAGGTTCGAGAGACACCCACAATTGTAGAACCCACACCCGAAGAGCCAAGAGAGGAGATACAAGCTCCTAGAAGATCCGAGAGAGTCTCGAGACCACCTATGAGGTATGGTGTGCTTCTTGAAAAGGGCCATGATGAGCCTATCCATGAATGTGATCCAAGGACCTTCAAGGAAGTGTTATCTGAAATTATTATTTTGGCACATCTTTATCTGTATACCTATGATAGTTGCATAGATAAAGCCCTTGAATATACAAATAATAGAAAGAATATGAGATGCTCATATGATGAGTATCATGAAACTCATATTTGGAATACTGTATATTCTAAACAATCCCTAATCAATTCAGCCGCCGCTAAGAAGGATATAGGCCGCTCGAGTTCGAGACTAGTATCTGCGATGTGAGTACCATGTTTCATTGGTAGGGGACATTGTGATGTTCGAGCATGCAGATAGGTGCTCCTGTTAGAGTGCACTGAACAACCCTCCATAAAGGAGTTTCCAAGTGGTTCTCACTTATCGAGTGAAAACGTCCTAGTTTATGGTTGTCCACCATTAGTCCTTATGACCCGGGACAACATTGAGACTCTATGTGCTAGCATTACACTTTGACTTGTTTACCGACTCTCATGGATTCATCAGGTGGCAAGAATGGGTGTTTTGGCAAAACATATAGGAGTCGATGCATTGTAGTCGGGGATTCACCGCTTACCTTCGGGTATGGATATCCTATGTGTATGTAGTATGAAATCTCTGATCAGAGTATGGTGGTAATTATGAAAGGGGTTTCATATATTACACCATCGATGCAACTACAACATGACACATAGTATCGATTCATTGACAACTCTCGATATACCAATGGTTGTCGAATCGGTCGGGATATATGAGATGAAGGGACCGTACTGTACGCTAACCATAATTGAGTGGTTCTTGCAGGCACTATCATTTGATACCTAGGGAATCATGTTAGCGATGCTGCTAGGCGTTTAACATTATTGGTTGGGTACTATCAGACTTGAGTTCTGACGTTCTTGTTATCAAGGAGTTGATATGTAAGAATGTAGCAATTGGGGTATGCTCAAATAAGAACATGTTTAGTCCGAATCATATGAAGATGTGAACCCACGTCTAGTTGTATCAATGAACTATTGAGGGCCACACAAGTACTTGCTTTCTAGATCCCGTTGAGAAGTAAAATAATTCAATGTGTTGAACGGCTATAAATGAGTTTATAAGCGTAAGGGAAAATAGAAGTATGACTTCTATGAGAGAAATGTAACTTTTAATTTGTGGAAGTGTTCCTAAATTAAAAGTTGGTCAAATAAATAATGTATTTGAAAATTGTGATTTTCTTAAACATTATTATGGACTAAATTAAATTAATTCAAGTGTTGAATTAATTAAACACTAGTGGGCCTAGTAGAGTCCAAATAATTAATTTAATTCAAGTGTTGAATTAATTAAATATTATTGGGTCTTGTAGAGCCCAATAGAAAATAATTATTTAACTAGTGGGCTTGAGTAAAATCAAGTATAGTTTAAATAGTCTCAAATGTGTTTGAGATATTTAAAATAAAATTCCATGGGCTTTGTAAATGTTACATGCCCAAATAATATAATATGCATGGGGAGGTGAAGAGTTGGGAGACAACCTTTTTCAATTAACAAGGCATGTGTCTCTCATGCTCACTTTAACTTTTTCAATGACCAAGAAAAGTCATCCTCCACTTCACTCCTAGCATGATGGCCGAAAATTTGAGTCATTCTCTCCTTCATTTTTCTCTCCTTTTTGTTCTTCAATTGTTGAGGAAACAATATTCTTCTTCTTGAAAAATCTTCTTATTTTTCTAGTGCTAAATAAGAAGGGTTCTAGCTAGTTGGTGGTGGGCCTAATTTTGAAGGAAAGAAGGAAGCTTGTAGATTGTCTACCTTCAAGAGCTAAATTGTTTACAACTTAGTTGGAGCCAAACATCAATCTCAAGAGATTGATAGGTATATTTCTATAAACACCCTATGTATGACATTTTGGTGTTTTTGTATTTGCTACACATAATAGTTGAGGTGCTCGATTTTCTTGATGAAAAAACAAATTTTGAAACTTCCGTTGCGCGTTGGGCACCTTATTCGATCCCCTTTCACTCTACCCCCGAACCAAGCATGGCTACGCCCCTCTAGGACCACAACACAGCCCTCCTAGGTCTTCTGGACGCGCCTCAACCGCACCTCACGGCCTGCACCCTCCAAGAGCCACCAACCGAAACCTTAGCCCCTTACAATCCACAATTTTGTTCCACCTCTTCTCCCTTCCCTTCCCTTCCTGACCCGTCCAGCACCACCTAGGACTCTTAGACAGCCCTTAAATCATGCGAGTAACCCTAACCTGGCAGCCCCTTGTGCAACATAAAGATCGCGAGTTTCATGGCTAGAAATCCAAGTTTTCCATGCATAAACCATTGAAAAATATTATTACGCTAGTAGTCCAGTGAGGGTCAGGAGGGTTCGGGCTCGAGTGGTGGCTCGGGTGAAGAGTTCTCGTCGAGTTGGAGTCCTAGTTTGCAAGTCTCGGCCGCGGCTCATTCTAGAACTGGTGGCATGGGCTAGGGGCTGGTTAAATGGGTCAGGGTTGGCCAGTAGGGTCCCTAGGTGGTTTGGTTAGGGGTTGGCTCGAGATGGCTCAGGTTTGGTTTGAGAAAAACGAAAGATGGTTCGATGGAATTAGCTTAGGTTCGAGTTAAGGCTAGGAAAAAAGAAAAAGATCGAGCCATGGTCCACGGGGGTCGATTCATGGTTCACGAGGGTGGGTTAGGTAATAAAATTCTATGTTTAAAATTTGGGAAGAAAATATTAAAGTTTGAATTAATTCGAGAATTAAACGCTTCACGAATTAGTAAATAGAAAATTAAATCGAAAGCCTCGAATTTAAGCTAAATAAAAATATAAAAAATCAAAGGATCATAACGCATGTTAAATGATATTTTATGAAGTTTATGATGAAAATATTGTATTTTATGATTTATGATAAAGCTGTACAATTTTTACTGTTAAATTGCTATTTTTCCAATGTGGAAAGGACACGATATTTTATGATTTAAAAATGAAAATAAAAATATTTTGAAGAAGGTGAATTGACTGTCATAAAAAGGATATGATATATGATTTTTGAGAATATCGTGAGGGAGAAGGGCCAGAGAGTGGGAAAAAGCCGCAAAGAAACCCGACGATCGTATTTCCATTTTTACATCGGTGCCTAGTGCCCATCTTCATGTGCAATGGTGAGCTAAGACTGATCAGTAGACCAGAGGATAAAGGTTAGTCATTTTCAAATATCAAACTTCACCCAAAATAATAAATGATTGACAGCTTTACGATGTTACGATTTCACGATTTATGATGTATGATTACAAGCTTATTTTAAATAAAAATATGATTTTAATACAAGTGCTTGTATATGTATTATTTGTTACTCATGTTTAAGATGTGCTGAGCCATTAGGCTCACTAGGTTTGAATGCTGCAGGTGATGATATTGAGGGAGGCGCTGATGCTTGAGTGAATCGAGTCCGGCAGTACACTCTTGAGAGACATTTATTTTTCGCATTAGCTTGATAGTCAAAGTTTCAAAAGATTATGTTAATGATTTTATTAAAGACTGTTGGGGAATGATATAGAGTTTAGAGGGGGTGAATAAACTCTCTCCTTTGTTGATCTCTTTTTCAAAGGGTGCTAAAATCCTGTTAGAGATTGTAGCTGATCTTGTTCAAATATATAACCAACAAATAACAAAATAGTGCGGAAACGATCTGATGGTTTGAGGGGTGAAAATGATAAAAGCAGTAGGCAATAGACAATGGTTATTTCTGGAAGTTCGAAGATAAAATCTTCTACGTCTCCCCTTCTTCTGTTTCCAGAAGGTATCACTAAAAGACTATGGATTTTACAGTACAACACTTGTACACACCCACTTCAGCAGGACTTAACCTTTGCCTACTGAAACTCTTAGCTTCTCAACACAATGTAAATAATTACAACAAGGTTCTGCAAAAGACTCTTTTCTAGATTACAAACTCTTCTCAACAAGATATAAGTAATGTGAATAGCTTTTGGAGAGTGTGAGAAACATCAACACAAGATGATCTCAACAGATAAGATATATGAGATAAGTAGTTTTGAGTGCTCAAATCAACGTTTGTATAATAGAAAATGTGTTCGTTGTTGAGTTCATGTGGGGTAACGTATAAACGTCGTTGATCTTGTATATTTATAGAAGTCTTGATTCCAACGTCTATAAACAAAACGTCTTCTCAGATTTCTGATAAAATCATCTTTAATACTTGAAAAACATCCTGTAGAAAGCTTTGATACAGTCAGTCTTGTTTTCATACTAAAACTGGTAAGTAGTAATAAATAACTTCGTATAGAATTAATGGTGCAATTAATGCTAGTACTCGGTACAGTAATGGTAACATTTAAAATTAGTTCCGTTTGCACAAAAGATGTTAAGTTACTCTTGTTTAGACTGAGTTCTGCTTCTGGTTTTCTAACCCGTTGAAGCTTAGCTCTGCTTCTGGTTTAGTGAGATGAAGACTTCTGCTTTTATATTGCCTGCTGATTTTAATTAATGACCTGCTGGTTTGGATTCTTATTGCCACAATTTAAGTCTAACAATTTCTCTCTTTGTGGTGATGCCAAAACCTAGACGTTAGCAGAGATAAATAATGGCAATATAAAGCATATGACAATTATATATTAAGATAATTAAACGATAAAAGTTTTAGTCATCAGTGCCAATGTCCCTGAAAATATTTGCGTCATTCTGAGCATCTTGATCTTTTCTGGCAGAGGATTCTGCCATGTCTCCAGTTCTTCTTTCTTCTGCTTGTCTTCCTTCTGGTTCTGCTTCCCCTTTTATGGCATCCACGACCATAACTTGAGCAATTAAATCATCCATGCGTCCAGAGAGATTTAGAATTCCATTGTTCAGCATCTCCAGATATGGTGCCTGATGAGAAACTCGTTCATTGAGAGCAATAAGAGATTGAGATTGAGACTCAATCTTGGCATCCATAGATTCAATTTTGGTGGAGACGGAACGAATAGATTCATCATGATTGGTGAGTCGTTTGATCATGTCAGCTTGTTCGACCAAGATGGTACCTTGGCTTCTGGAAGCAGCTTGTCTAAAAACAATGGTCTCAGCATACAGTTTACTCAAAGATTCTGCCATGTGAGTGACTTCTTTAGATATACGGTCACGGAAATACTTTGATCCACTGAATTCTCCATCATGTTGACGAGATAGCTGCCTCACTATCTCAGAGAGATTGTTGAGATTCTTTTGCAAAGTATCTATCTCAAATTTCATATCAAAACATTCTGGTTCTAGAGGTGGAGTCCTTGCGAGCATACGCTGCTTGATTTCAGCAGTACGAGCAGTATGCGTAGCTGAGTCAGAAATGGATACAAACAACGCAGTAGACGTTTCAAGTTCTGGTGGAGCAGTAGGAAGGATCGCATCTGTCTGATCAGCAGAAGAGCTAGGTTCAGCAAAGCTTACTTCTGGAGCAGTAGAAACAAGAGGTTCTGCAGTAGTTTCCTCAGCAGCTGATGGAGCAGTAGAAGTTCCTTCAAAAACAGTAACTGGTTCAAGAGCCGCACTATCGTCTATGTGAGCAGCTTTAGTGGCCTCCGGTGGTTGATCCGTAGGAATAAGTTCAGATGACCTATTCAATAGATCTTCCATTTCTGCTTGATGTTCAGCAAAAAATATCTCTAGATTTGGCAATGGGTTCACATCTGATGCTTCCATGGGTTGAGGTTCGAGTGGAGCTTCTGAGAGTACCACATCATTAGCCTGAGTTGATTTTGGTGCAGTAACAGAAGTGAGAACAATGTATTGAATAACTTCTTCTACTGATACCAACTTTCGGACAAAAATCGGGGACGATGATTGAGTAGGCAGTTCTTGTGATGTAGGAGTACTAGAGACCTTTTCTTCTGAAGGAGTTGTGGTCATTTCCTCAACTGGCTGTATCTATAGAAGTTCAGGGACCATGCCTAGCATGTATGGAAGAGGCTTAACAAAAGCCTGCTCTTGAGCTTGAATCCGCTCAATCAAAGAATCCATCTGATAAGTTATAAGTTTGATAACATCCTGATCATGAGGAGCAGTAGGACTCATTGGATCAAAATTAGACTTTAAAGTCTTCAACACAGCGTCCATCTCCTTCTGTTTCAATTGATCAAGGATGTAGTTTCTGCGATTTATTGCTTCTATGTCGTTTTCGATTTTTGCAGTAGCAAAAACTTTCTTCTCATGTTTCACCATTTGTGCAAATATGCCTTGAGTGCGTAAGTAAGTAAGAGGGTGAAAAGCTCGCACCTTCAACCATTCATCAAAGAATGACATGTCTTATTTGGCAGATTTTTCAATTTCTTCAAGGTGAAGTACAATGCCAGTTTGCACTGTGGACTTGGTGCGTTGAGCTTGGGGTTCTTCAAACAACTTTCCCTTTCCTTTTCCTGTAGGAATAGGTAGCACGGACCGAGTAGTGGAGGATCAGGCTAATGATTCTCGAATGACAACTCCAGTAGCAGGCCTGAGACTAGGCACTGAAGTTGATGTTGATGAAGCAAAAACAACTGCTGGATCTTTAGAGGAAACATATTTTGGTTTGGATGGGTTGGATTCTGGAAATACTTGTCTCAAGGGGACAGTATCCAAATCAGCAATGGCTGATGTTTTGTTGATGCGGATGGTATTTCTGGGCTTCTTTTTGCTTGGTGTGGCTTCTGGGAGAGAAGCTTGAGTAGGTGCAGCCGATTCTCCTGATATTGTCTCATCTGAATCAATCGAAACAATTACTCTCTCCCTCTTGATTTTCTTCTGAAGATCTTGGCCCTCGCCTTGAGTATCCCCAGTCTCCTTTTTCGTTGTAACAAATTCAGCCATAGTTGGCTTAGGCCGTAGAGCAAGCACGTTATCAGCATCAGCCATAGTCACAGGAGAAGCATCATGTTCAGTAGTGAACGGAAAACCAGCATCCTTCAGCATCTGGCTAATTTGAACAGCAAAACCAGTAATCTTCCGTAAAATCATTTCCTTCATGACCTTGAATAGAAACCGACTCCAATCCACCTTAATATCCGAGGTGATTGCCACCATCACCTGAAACTTCTCCTTGGTTAATCGGTCAAAAGTACCAGCTTTGACAAGGAGTGCCTTCACCACAATGTCAGTGAGCACTTGGTACTCCATTTTCAGAAGTTTCTTGAAACAAGAAGGAGAGAGTTCATCTCCAGAAGCTGAGAAAGTAGAAAGAGCAATTGACATTTCTTCCTTCGTAATGCCTGACAGTTCAGATGTACCTGAGAATGGGAAAAATAAGGTTGATCCAAGTAGTGCAGCATCAATGGAAATAGATTCCTCTCCCTGGGAATGAATGATCTTTCCTTCTTGAACAGTTGCTTTGGCAAAGAATTTCAGAAGTGCGGTCTTATAAATAATAGTAGGTGCTTCCAAAAACTTTCTAAGACCTGATTTCTCAACAGCTTTAAACATTTGAACAAGTCCTTCATCTTTGATGGTAAGCACTGATGCAAAGCTGACTTGATAAGCATTGAGATTGTAAGATCCAGCCATTTCTTCTCCTGTAAATGAGATAAA
The DNA here is from genome assembly GCF_012295235.1 of Primulina huaijiensis. Lineage (NCBI taxonomy): Eukaryota > Viridiplantae > Streptophyta > Magnoliopsida > Lamiales > Gesneriaceae > Primulina > Primulina huaijiensis. The sequence continues at coordinate 5,200,301 of NC_133309.1, forward strand.
TTTGAAGTAGATTATGCAATGAGGAGTACGAGAGAAAGCAGTAGCTAGAGAGCAAAAGTCTGGAATCGTAAAGGTGGAAAGAAAATAAGAGGCAGTTAATATTCAAAATGTACAGCCGTCAGTGTAAACACAAGGACACGTGTCAATATGTTTACGGTTGAGTATTTTAAAAGTTGTGCAGAGTGTCAGAAAAGCTAATTTTCAAAATCCATGAAAAGAGCTGGCTGTCCTATGGGTTACTAAAAATAACCAGAAGGGGATTTGTCGTTTTATGATAATATCTACTAGAAGTCATAAAGTACTGAGGTATTTTCAGCATCTTGACAAAAACCAGTAGATACTTTGTTTTATCGAAAAGACAAAACTCTCTTCTGCTTCTGACAGAACAAGAAAATAAAAGTCAAAGGACGATACAGTTCTCCCTAAATTAATGCAATTAATAAATGCGAAGATTTGATATCTGAGGGAATGACAGAGGATTCTTGGTATTCGTGTAAACAGATAGCCGTCTCTTTAAGCTTCCCAAGACTCTATAAATACCTGCAAGTTCACAGACTGAGTCATTTTTTCTTTTATCAAATCAAAACAAATGGGTAGCTCAAACATTATCTTGGAGTCTTATCCAGAGACTAAATCAGCAAAGGAGTTCCAAAGGCAACTTCCGGCGTCTCGTAAACAGATGTTTGAAGGGATCCTTTTTCAAGATATGAAGGCTTGGAAGAAATTCCTCGGCATATAATCTAAACAATCAGTTAGATTATTCAACATTATTAGGACTAATCTGTGGAATAATCCCTTTCACAAATCACGACCATGCAAAGAGAGGGGATTCCAGCAGTCCTTAGTTAGATTCCTGTTGAAGTACTCAGTGCTACTGAGATACCTCAAATTGCTGATATCAACAAATGTAGTAGATAAACACAATGTAATGCATCTGGTTTTATGAATGAAAAATCTCATTTTTTTATATTTTGTTTATCTACTGCTTTCATTGAATGATATAAAACAAAGGATAAGAAAAACTTAGTCTGGGTAAATCAGAAGAATCAAAAGACGTTTCGGTTGACTTGAGACTCTTCAACTTCTTCAACATTAAGTGTCGCCTGTCTATAAATAAGACAACAAAAATGTCAGATAATAACAATTCGATATGTCTAGTTCAAGCAATTCTAATGCCTGTAGCAGTACGCATGTCATTGTCATAGATGACATGTTTCCTCATCTGGAAAATCTGAAGAAGACTATTGAGGAATATGTGTGGGTAAAGGTCATGTCTTCATGGTTCAAGGTTCAAGATCTCGAGAATATGTATCAACATGGTTTGGCTTCAACTCGCGCACAAATACAAACAGCAATTTGACGTCAATTATGTTACAGAGCTAGCCACTGATCAAGTTATGCTACATGTGATGCTGTGGAAGGAATGACATCAGCTAAATAAGATATCCACTGCCGAATCCTTCACTAGTCTTCGAATCCATGAACTAAATAATTGGATAACTGAGTGGTAATATTCTGTAGGTTCGGAATTGGCTAATGTAACATGGTATCAATTTTATTCTAAATGAAATATTGATTCCAATTCATTGTCGTCTCTTTATTTTTCTGCAAGCAAGCTGATTGTTAGTTGAATAACATATAACAAAATAATAACAATAAAGTCAAGTTAAGTCGATTAAGCCAAGTATATTTTGAAAATAAGAAAACTTATTCTCAAGCAGAGGTTTCGTAAAGATGTCTGCTGCTTGTTGATCGGTAGGGACATATTCCAGACGAATGTCCTTTTTCTGCACATGATCTCTGATGAAATGATGTCTAATATCAATGTGCTTCGTTCTGGAATGAAGTACTGGATTTTGAGTGATTGCAATAGCATTTGTATTGTCACAGAAGATGAGTGATTCAGAAACTTGAACTCCATAGTCCTTTAGTTGTTGTTGTATCCAAAGTAATTGAGAGCAGCAACTTCCAGCAGCAAGATATTCTGCTTCTGCAGTAGATGTAGCTATGGAAGTCTGCTTTTTACTGAACCAGAAGATCAACTTATCACCAAGAAATTGACTAAAACCACTTGTGCTTTTTCTATCCAGTTTGTAACCTGCATAGTCAGCATCTGAATATCCAATAAGATTGAAAGATGAATCCTTGGGATACCATAGGCCAACATTTTGAGTACCCTTCAGGTATTTCAGAATACGCTTAGCAGTAATAAAATTTGATTGCTTAGGGTTATACTGAAATCTTGCACAAATACAAACATCAAACATAATATCAGGTCTACTGGTAGTAAGGTATAACAATGAGCCAATAAGACCACGATAATGAGTTACCTCTACTGAGATTCCACTCTCATCTTTATCAAGTTTAGTAAATGAGCTCATTGGAGTAGAAGCAGCAGAGCATGTTTCCATGCCAAACTTTTTCAGTAGTTCTTTTGTATACTTAGCCTGATTTATGTAGATTCCTGTATCCAGTTGCTTGATTTGCAGTCCTAGGAAGAATGTTAATTCTCACATCATACTCATCTCAAATTGATCCTACATCATCTTAGCAAACTTTTCACACATTTTGGGGTTAGTTGACCCAAAGATAATGTCATCAACATAAATCTGAACGAACAAAATGTGCTTATTCTTAACAAATGTTAATAAAGTCTTATCTACAGTGCCAATGGTGAAATCATGATTAACAAGGAATTTTGAGAGAGTGTCATACCAAGCTCTAGGTGCCTGTTTCAAACCATACAGTCCATTATGTAATTTAAAGACATGATGAGGTAAGAAATGATCAATAAAACCTGGAGGTTGTTCGACGTAAACTTCTTCTTGCAGTAGGTCGTTTAGGAAAGTACTCTTCACATCCATCTGATAGACTTTAAAGTTCTTGAAGGCAGCAAAGGCTAAGAATATTCTAATAGCTTCAAGCCTTGCTACTGGTGCAAATGTCTCATCATAGTCTATTCCTTCTTCTTGTATAAAACCTTGAGCCACCAGTCTTGCTTTATTTCTGACTACATTGCCTTCTTCATTCAACTTGTTTCTGAATACCTACCGAGTTCCAATGACTGCTTCATGAGTTGGTCTAGGTACAAGAAACCGTACTTCATTTCTTTTAAATTGATTTATCTCTTCTTGCATTGCTTCAATCCAACTAGGATCAAGAAGAGCTTCTTCAATCTTCTTAGGCTCAACCTGAGAAATAAAAGCAGCATGCATATATTCATTAAGTATTTGCCTTCTGGTTCTTAATGGTGCTGTTGGATTACCAATGACCAAAGATGGAGGATTAGATTTTCTCCAAATAAAAAGGTTTAAAGGGAATTCTTCCTGATTTGAGCAATTTTGGTCATGCTCAGGTAAAGCAGTAGAAGGTTCTGGAATGTTCATTTCTGGTTCTGGTATATCATGTGTCTGAACAAATTGTTCTACCAGAGGAGTGTCTAGTTTTGGATTTTGGACGTCTTTGACACTAGGTACTGCATCATCTTCACTAACCAGTTCCAGATGAATCTTGTCTATCCTGTTACTTAGATTTGAAATGTTAGAAAGTTTCAGGAGCACTACTATGCTCATCAAAAACAACATGAATAGATTCTTCAACATTAAGAGTTCTATTATTAAAAATTCTGAAAGCTTTGCTTACTACTGAATATCCAAGAAAAATTCCAGCATCTGATTTTGAGTCAAACGCAGACAAATAATTTTTATCATTATTGTGCACAAAGCATCTGCAGCCAAACACATGAAAATAAGATACATTAGGCTTATTCCCTTTCCATATATTTTACGGAGTTTCATTGTGTCTTTTGTTGATCATGGTTCTGTTTTGCGTATAGCAAGCTGTGTTGATTGCTTCTGCCTAGAAGCGCTGAGAGATGTCTGCATCTACTAGCATTGTTCTAGCAGCTTCTTTAAGAGTTCCGCTCCTCCTCTCAGCCACTCCATTTTGTTGAGGCGTTCTGGCAGCTGAATATTCATAATGAATACCCTGTTCATCCAAATAAAACTCAAGAACTTTGTTAGTAAATTAAGTGCCCCGATCACTTCTGATTTTTATGATGGAAACTGATTTTTCATTTTGAATCTTTTTTAGAAGTTTAATCAGGAGGCTACTGGTTTGATATTTTCCAGCAATAAATATTACCCAAGTAAATCTAAAAAAATCATCAACAACAACAAGAGTAGATTTCATTCTCCCTAAGCTCGTGATAGGGATTGTACCAAACAAGTCCATATGCAGTAATTCCAAACACCTTGAAGTTGATTTACTACCTTTATTCTTGAAGCTGGATCTTACCTGTTTACCAAGTTGACATGCAGAACATATGTAGAACCCGTAACTTAGACTACGTATAAGCCATGCATAATTCTAGTATTTTAAATGATTTTATTTCATGAGTATTTAAATGATTTTTCCTTAAGTTAATTATTTCATGCAGCAGTTTGATTTTTATCATTTCAGTTATTTCAGTGAGGCCGGACTGGAGTCGGAGTTTAGAGATAAAATTTAAGAGTCAAGAAACATTCCCAGAATTTATTTTAGCTAGCAAGTAAGTTCACTTAAGTTAAAAAGGGAGTTTAAGGAATTATTTAAGTTACTTGAGGTGAGTAGAAAATAAATTCATTTAAGTTCCTTAATTAAGGGGTTAGTTCACTAAATTATTTAAAGGATAGGTAAGGCTTTTAAGGGTTATAAATTTAGTAAATAAGCAACATTTCCCCTCCATATATTAGTGAATTTTCGGCCCCTTAGTATCTAGACTAGTCATTGCCAACTCATCACCCTTTTGACCCATTCTTTGTTGAGTGAGCATACTAATCTTTTTAATTCTTTATCCACCTGAATTAATTAATTAGTGAGCATTATCCTAGTCTAGAAAACATGAGGATTTCGGCCACCCCATTCTAGAATCACCCAACAAATATTTGATATCAACCAACAATTCAAATTTCAAATAGAGGTAGACTTAGTCTTTATTTTGGTTCCCTATATCTTGCAACCATCTCCCTCACTCCCCTAATCATCATTCTCCACCCCTCATCACCGAAAATCAGAGCCATTCCAGTGTAAAAAAAAACGTGAGCACCATAGCTACAGGCAAGAGAGAAATCGAGCTAGCAAGGTAGAATAGAAAGCACTCCACCTCCTCCGCGCCGGATCGTCTCTTCTTTTCGTTTTTCTTTCAAACGAAACAAGGCATGCATATATCCTTCCTTGACTCTTCAATCAAGTCATACTATCATCATTTTGATGTTTCATGATCATCCTTTCATGTAAAAACCGAAATATTGATGAATCATTTTCAAAAAGGTAGTGCATATTTTGTTGCCTTCACTCTATGCTTCACGGTTTGCTTGTTTTTGTGAGTACAGGTGGATGGTTCGATTCCAGGCTCCCAAGGCGACTCATATACATGTAATAGGATGTATTAGGATCACTTTGGTCCATTCATTCGAGTCCCACAACCACTGGAAACAAGAAATGATAGCAGCTTCCCATTCTTGCCATATTGAGTTTCGATTTTCTCATGTTGCTGTCAAAGGGAAATGAATCTGATCTTGGCTTCCCTAAAGGCTTATAGCCATGGTTGGATCACTTCCCTAGCATGTCTAAGACGTGAGTAAGTCGCCCTTTTGGTGGCTCGGTCCATGGTTACTCAGTTTTCAACTAAAACATCAAGAACAGCCCTTACCCCATTTCGGCCCTTCATTTTTACAGCATGTGTCATTTTGGTTTGGTGGATGGTGTGGATCTCGGTTGGCCTATGGCCCTTAGCCATGGTTCGAATCATTCCTTGGTATGTTGGTAAGAGTTTATGGTCGGTGGTTGAAGCCCCAATGGCCATTAGCCTCGCAAACGACGCAAGGAAACCAAAGCACAGTTGCTGTATTTTTGGACAGCCACTTGCTGTGACGGTTCAGTGGCTCGTTCGAGTTCTTGGTTGGCTTTTAGCCCATGGCCTTGGACTGGACAGTGCCTCATCAAGTTAGGGAGGTCATGTTTTTGACCGTTTGTGATTCGGATCATTTTTGAGGTCGTACGAGAATTTACGGTGCGATGTGCCAAATTGACTCTCGAAAGAGCGTTTCATGTTTTGGCCTCCATTCGCCTAGATTTCGGCCCTCACCATTTTAGGAGAATTATTTGATCATTTTAGACGTATTTTAATCATGACTACATGATGGTTCAGTGTTGGTTCGGGTTGACTCGGAGTCATGATTTAATACGAAATCGGTAGGCGTATTGTCACATTTTGAAGGTTATTGTATAGTTTGGTCCCATAAATCTATTGCATATTTTCATGGCATATTTAGGTTGCAGCGAGCCTGGGAGCGATCCAATCCAAGCAGTAAAATGGGTACATGATATTTAATTCAGTTATTTAATTATATTACGTGCAAAAATACAAATTTTGAGATTTATGCGATATTGCTTGTGGTCACTTTACTATCATGCTTAAGTCCGGTCCCCAGTATCGGCCCGGTCACCAGTTACCGGTCAGTTCAGTTGTTTCACCCAGTACTGTGGCAGTAGTCTGATCAGACGTAAATCCGATCCCCAGTATCGGTCCGGTCACCAGTATCGGTCAGCTCAGTTCAGTTCAGTTCAGGGACCACTTGCGTAGACCATAATCTCACAGAAAATTATTATATGCTATTTCAGTACAGGGCTCCAAGGAGCAAACAGTTTCACTATGATTTTCAGTTCAGCTATGCACGTATTATAATTAATCATGACACGACATTTTACGATATGCCTCATGACATGAAATTTTACTCCCATGCAATTTTACTATATTTACTCGTTATTTACGATATATGCATGTTGAGTCTTTAGACTCACTAGACTTGATTGTTGTAGGTACTGATGATGTCGGGATCGAGGGCGGGGACCAGTGAGCTAGCTCGAGTCGGCAGTAGTGGCACCCGAGGACCTCAGTTTCAGCACTTGCCATTTTGATGCTCAAATATTTTATTAGTTATTGAATACTTTAACTTGTTATTTTGGCAAGTAATAATTTCTTCCGCTGCTGTTTTGAACGTTAAATATTTTATCAGTTTTTGGTATGAATGAGGCACTCCATTTATTTTAAAAGAAAAATTTTAAATTTTCCGCAAATTTTCAAGTAAGGATTTTTAGGCCTCTACATCTGGTATCAGAGCAATGGTTCTGTAAAGGGTTGCACTACTACTGACCGCGAGAAGCTCATGAAGTCACGTCGTCGGTCTGTAAGTTTTACAGTTACGCATTTTATTTAAAGCATGAATTATTTAACAGCATGTTTACATGAAATGTTTTAATTCCAGATTTATGTTATTGTTCAGTACTTAAATTTAAATAAATTATGGAATTATGCATGTTAGTTACGTATGGGTTATGTATGGAACAGTATGCCCCCTAGACGCATTCTCGAGCGCACTAGAAATGAGGAGCCTTGCCAGGAGGACAGGGAGGAGCAGAGGCAGGAGAAAGACTTACCACCTCCACCACCACCGAACATGAATGCCCAGATGCTAGCTGGGATGACTCGGATCTTCGCGCAGTTTGCGGAGAACAATGCTATTGCGACCAGGCCGACAGGGCCTGAGGCAGTATACAAGAGATTCATGAAGATGCGTCCAAAGGAGTTTTCTGGGACGACGGACCCCATGGTTGCCGAGGGCTGGATCAATTCCCTCGAGGTTATCTTCGAGTTCATGGAGCTTGGAGATGCAGATCGAGTTCGTTGTGCCTCTTATCTGTTCGGAGGAGATGCCCGCTTATGGTGGGAAGGAGCTTCAGTAGCCCTTAACTTGGCTACCCTGTCATGGACACGTTTCACGGAAGTATTCTAGTCCAAATATTTTACGGAGGAGGTGCGCACCAGGTTGACCACAGAGTTCATGAGCCTGAGACAGGGGGATATGACTGTTACGGAGTTCATCCGTAAGTTTGAGAGGAGTTGTCATTTTGTACCCCTGATCGCGAATGATGCTAGAGCCAAGTTGATGCATTTCTTGGTGGGTTTACGGCCGATCTTGCGCCGTGATGTTAGGGTGTCTGACCCTACTTCTTATGAGGTCGCTGACTCCAAAGCCTTAGCCGCAGAGCAGGATCAGCGGGACATCGAGAGAGACCGTCAGGGCAAGCGCCCAATCCAGGTACCCCACCGCCCTGCTCCACAGCAGCACCAGCATCAGCATAAGAGGCCGTATCACGGCCCGCCCAGGATCAGAGGAAGACCTCAGCAGCATCAGGAGCAGCAGCAGCAGCAGGGACGTGCCGTCCCGAGGACTTTTGAGCACCCAGTCTGTCCCAAGTGCTCACGCCGTCATCCGGGAGCATGCATGTTTGGCTCAGGGAAATGTTTTAAGTGTGGCAGCACGGACCACATGCTACGGCAGTGCCCCCGGAAGAATCTGCCTACCCAAGGTAGAGTTTTTGCTCTCCATGCTGCGGAGACGAACCCTGATACCATGCTGATGACAGGTACCTTATAGCTTTAAGTTACATTTTCATTCCAATGTTTTGGGAATCGGGATTAAGATTTTGAACTTAGAAATGCGATAGGATTGCATGCTCTACTCAGTATTATTTTCGGGATTTAGTTACAAGAACTGTGACCTTTGCATGTCTATAAGCTTAGCTCTTGTGATTATTTGGGTTCAGCTTAGTGTTCCGAACTTTCAGGGAGAATTTTCATAGCTGGCTCAGCTACCAAATCCCTGATAGATTCAGGGGCTACCCACTCATTTATTTCAGAGGTCTTTGCAAACTTTCTCAAAGTTAAGACCATCGGGCTAGATGTAGCCTATTCGGTGTCATTGCCTTCGGGAGAGGAGATAACCGCCACCAGTGTGATCCGAGACATAGACCTTGAGCTGCATGGAAATCTTGTTTATGCGGATCTCATCTTATTGCCGATGCCAGAGTTTGACATCATTCTGGGGATGGACTGGCTATCGCGGAACAGAGTTTTGATCGACTTTCGACGGAGATCCATTCTAGTCCGACCGCCTGGAATGACGCAGTTCTTATTTGAGCCGGACAGGTACTTTCCTTTACCGCGCATTATTCCATATGTCCAGGCTACGAAGCTCATGCATAGAGGGTGTCGGGCATTTTTAGCAACTTTTATATCTGTCCCCGAGGCACCCAGTTAGTCAGCTTCAGATGTTCCGATTGTTAGAGACTTCTTAGACGTTTTTCCGGAGGACGTCTCTGGTATGCCACCTGAGAGAGAGGTGGAGTTTTCCATCGAGCTTATGCCAGGTACGGCTCCGATCTCAAAAGTGCCGTACCGACTTGCACCGACAGAGATGGTAGAGCTTAAGAAGCAGATTCAGGAACTTCTTGACAAGGAGTTCATTCGCCCTAGTTTCTCACCTTGGGGCGCGCCAGTCTTGTTTGTTAAGAAGAATGATGGCTCGATGAGACTTTGTATTGACTATCGGGAGTTGAAAAGGGTTACAGTGAAGAATAAATACCCACTTCCGAGGATTGAGGATCTGTTTGACCAGTTGCAGGGAGCTTCGATTTTCTCTAAGATAGATCTGCGTTCCGGTTATCACCAGTTGAGAGTGAGAGATGCTGATGTTTCGAAGACAGCTTTCAGGACTCGTTATGGCCACTACGAGTTCCTTGTGATGCCGTTCGGTTTGACGAATGCGCCAGCGATCTTCATGGATCTCATGAATCGCGTATTTCAGCCGTACCTCGATCAGTTCGTGATAGTATTCATAGACGACATCCTCGTCTACTCCAAGAATCGGGAGGATCACAGCAGGCATCTGACTACAGTGTTGCAGACATTGCAGAAGCACAAACTATTCGCAAAGTTCAGTAAATGCGAATTCTGGTTGGAGAAGGTGGCGTTCTTAGGCCACATTGTTTCTAGCAGTGGCATTGAGGTGGACCCAGCGAAAGTTGCAGCAGTCAGAGATTGGGTAGTGCCTCAGAATGCATCCGAGATCCACAGTTTTCTTGGCCTAGCAGGATATTACCGGAAGTTCATCAAGGGATTCTCCTCGATTGCAGTTCCACTCACAGCACTGACAAACAACAACGGTTTTTGAAAACGTTGCTATATATATAGCGACGGTTATTTAAATTAACCGTCGCTAATTTAGCGACAAGTTTGTCAAAATCGTCGCTACTTTTAACTTAGCGACGGTTTTGAATTAACCGTTGCTAAATTTAGCGACATTGTTTTGAAACCGTCGCTAATATTAGCGATTGTTTAAATCCAAACCGTTGCCAAATAAAAATATGCGACGAATTATCATTTACCGTCGCTAATTAACCAAAATCCGTCGCAAACTGTCTATAAATATCTCTATTTTCGTTCCATTTTCCTCCAAAACACTTCACAACACTTAAAATTTCTCTCTTTTACACCATTTTATCACTTCACACAACACTTAAAATTTTTTACACCACTTCATAACACTTAAAATTTTTCTCTCTTACACCATTTCATCACTTCACACAACACTTAAAATTTTTTTATCTTACACAATTTTATCACTTTCACACAACACGTAAATTTTTTCTAACCACTTTATAACACTTAAAATTTTTCTCTTTTACACGATTTTACTACTTCACAACACTTAAAATTTTTTTTTTACACGATTTTAGTTTGGATTATTAGTTTCTTTTAGATTTATTAAATTATTAAAAGTATTTTTTTTTTATTTTTCGAAACAAATTAGCGACGGAACTCTTGAAAGATGACCGTCGCTACAAATAGCGACGGTTGTGATTGCAACCGTCGATAATGTTAAATTAGCGACGGTTTATATAGCCGTCGCTGATTTAAATAGCGACGGTTAATGTAACTGTCGCTAATTTAAAATTAGCGACGGGTAGAAATAACGACCGTCGCTATTTTTATTTGCGAAGGTTTTAAAAACCGTCGCAAATTCGATCTTCCACAACGGATAAAAACCGTTGTCGTTGAACGGAATTTCAACAACACCTTCAGTTACAACAGTTTTTAAATGGCTACGACAATGTGTAAAATCCGTTGTCGTTTGCCGTTTTTGTAGTAGTGGCGGTAGTAGCAGCAGCAAGAGCCTTGGTAGGTTGATTTGACGAGGGCTCTTCTCTACTTCTTACTTCCAGTTCAAACTCATAGGCTTTTAAGTCTACGAACAAGTCATGCAGTTAGGGGTGTTAATCGATCGGTTCGGTTCGGTTTTCAGTTTTTTATTTCAGTTTTTTCGGTTTTCGGTTTTAGCAATATATAATCCGATATCCGAACCATTTTTCTTCGGTTCGGTTCGGTTTTCTACCAAAACGATTCGGTTATTTAGGTCGGTTAATTCGGTTTTGGTATAATTATTTAAATTAATAATATAAATATATTGTAAAATATAATGTTAACTTTCTACATGTTTTCTTAGTAATATATTTAAATATAAGGTCAAAATTAATTAAACAATCAATAACCAACTAAAAATTGTTCAAAATAGTTTTTTATTATTCACTAAATATCATATCAAAATATATAATATAAATAAAAATATAAAAAATTTTATTAATTTAATGAAATTTCGGTTTTTTCGGTTTTTTCGATTTTGACATATATAATCCGAAACCGAACCAAATAAACTTTGGTTTTAACATTTATATCCGAATTAAAAAATTCGGCTTTCGGTTCGGTTCGGTGTTCGGTTTTTTCGGTTTTTTCGGTTTTATCCGAAGTTTGAACACCCCTACATGCAGTTCCAACTTGTTCAGATCTTTAGATACTCTCATAACCATAGTTTTTAAATCCCATTCTGTGGGTAGAGCTCTCATTACTTTGAGTGTTATTTCTCTGTTGCTGTGCTCTTTACCTAGAGCTACCAGTTCATTTACCAGGCTGCTGAAACGTTCAACAAACTCACTCAGAGTTTCTCCGGCTTTCATTTTGATATTTACAAATTTTTGCATAGCCACATATAACTTGTTTTCTTTAGTCTGCTCATTTCCTTCACATATTTGAATGAGCTTTTCCTAGATTTCCTTTGCAGTAGAGCACATCTTAATCTTACTGAAGGTATTTTTGTCTGGGGTTTTGTATAAAATGTCCTTCGCAACATTATCAAGATTAGCTTTCTTTTTGTCTTCGCTGGTCCATTCACTCATGTGCTTCTCAACCATCTGAGGAGCACCATCAGTAACAGCTACATGTGTATTATGCTTTAAAATCTTCATGAGACCATCTGTGATGACAAACCACATGTCATCATCTTGAGCTGCAAGATGAGCTTGCATCCTGATCTTCCAGTCGTCAAAATCTTCTTTTGAGAACATAGGAACTTTGCTGAAATGTGCCATATCTGTTATAAATTTTCAGTACAAGAATAGCCTGCTCTGATACCACTTGCTGGGGATCGATATAGAGTTTAGAGGGGGGTTGAATAAACTCTCTCCTTTGCTGATCTCTTTTTAAAAGGGTGCTAAAATCCTGTTAGAGATTGTAGCTGATGTAATATCCCAACCTTTTAGCATTTTATTGTTTATGATATTATTTTTGGTTGGGTGTTTAGGATATGTGGTTATTGGATATTTATGGTTTATTATGGTAATGGATATTTCATATGGTTTGATGGTTGAGATTATGTGTAATGGTTATGTTTATTGGAATGGTTAAAATATGGTCATTGTTTATGGTTATTGTTTTGGTATTATGTTCATAGTTGGTGATGATTAAAGAAATACATGGGTAGAATAGAAAGTTGATTTTGAGCCAAATAGGAAATAAAAGTGCAGAAACGGTATGAAAAATGTGGCAGTTGTTGTGGTTTTTAGTATAATGTTTTGTTTATCGCTCCAATTGATGTGAGGCAAATTCCATTGGAAAGATAAGGTATAAGGCTATAACTTCCATGTTTTGAGTTTTGTTCAAATCATTAGGAAAGACGAGCCAAAAGTGGCCCGAAATGTGTCGTTTGTTTCGTTGTTCCTGCACTGACACATGTTGGGAGAATGAGCATAACTTTTTACTCAGACCTTCAAATGACATGAGGCTAATTGGAGATGCAAGACAACACATAGGACTACAACTTTCATGTTTACCACTTTCGCAAATTCGGAAGTTAAAAATGAGTTTTTGGCAGAATGAGGCGCGCCACCGCGCCAGAACTCGCGCCATGGCACGCGGGGTGCTGAATTTTTGGGTTTTTGGCAGCAAGGGGCGCGCGGGTGTGCCAGATCTTGCGCCACTGATGCGGTTCAGATTCAAAAACATGTTTTTGAGAGAAATTAAGACTTATAATCCATTTTCTAGACTCTTCTACCACTTCTTTCGTTCTTCCTTTATTTCCATCGGTTTATGCCCTTCTCTTTTTTAAGTTTTTCTCTCCTTCATTTTACATTTCAAGGTCAAGGATTATAGTGATTTCTTAGCTTCTCCCACTAAGATTTCAAACTTCAAGGTATGAACTTTTATATTCTTGGAGTTCAGAAGGGTTTGGAGTTTTGAAGTGTTAAGTTGAATTCTTGATTTCTTGGATTAATGTTGATGATTGTTGGTCATTATTGTGTTTATTGTTGTAGGAAGCGTTCAAGATTATCACCTTAGCCATCATTTACTTGTTGGGTTGTAAGTAGAAGCTTCCTTTCAAGTGCTCACATGATTTTATTTGTATCAAGCCATGTTATTGCTAATTAGCTCCTTTCATTGGTATATAGTTTATCTATATATTGTTATATTTTCATTGTTCAAGCATTTCCATTGAATTCATTGATCAAGGAGCTAATACACCATTGTGCCTACCAAGTGTTTGTTAAAATGCCTCAATGAAGTTTCCTATGATTAAAGCCAAGAAATGATAGTAATTCATGCATGTCATTGGCCAATCATATGATTATGAGTATCTCTCACAATTTTGATATATTTATATATCAAAGAGATACTATACACAGGTCACAGGTCACAGAACTATCATTTCTTTTCTTTTCCTTTAATTCATGCCATGAAATACCATCTCTATTGCTTTGTTATCTATTGTTCATTGAAGATGGTATTATTCATTGTTTATTGCTATTGATTTTTTGTCCATTGCCACTGATTCATTGTTCATTGCCATTGCTATAACCATGTTTCAAGCCAATCCTATGTATATGTATTTGTTATGTACAGCTTTTTGCTTACTGAGTGTTATCTCATTCCAGTTAATATCATGTGATGCAGGTGATAAAAAGGATTGAAGTGGATTGTCTGAGGCCGGAGAAGTCATATAAAAGGCAATGGGAAAGATTTTGTTTGGTCATGTCACTTTTGTTTTGGGTTTAGTGAACATGTGAAGTTTTAAAATATCATGTATTTTGCTAAATGAATGATGGGGAAAAATTTATGTTGGCTTTTGGCTATGTGTGAAAGATATGATTGTGAATAGTTACGTATATTAGTTTGGACATGTTTCTGTGGTACATGGTATATTGTTCTTTCCCTTTTAAATAAAAATGCTTCCGCGTATGTCATTTATTTTAAATGTTATTGTCATGGGAGTGGGGTTGTTTCAATTGGTATCAGAGCGAAAGTTCTTAGGACCTTATATGACTTCTTCTACCTAGGACAATCTGGTATGTTTTTGTTCCTGCATCTATTGATTTTAACATTGAGAATTGATTCCATTTCATTGTCATTGATGTACTATTCCTTCCTATCTATGTTAAAGTGAGCATATGTGTAGGATATGCCTCCTAAGAGAAAGAATATTGAAGGGGTTGATAGGACCTCTACGACCGATAAGCCTGTGAAGGTTGTAGATGAATTCAGTAAGTTATTGAAGGAGCAAGCAAAAGTACATGGTGAGCAAATCCAATATTTATTGAGCATGCACACCTCGACTCAGGGTCGTGGTCGTGGAAGAGTTCAAGGCACAATGGAAAGTTCTGAAGATGGTGCTTACGATCGTTTCAGGCGTATGAACCCTCCTGATTTTATTGGTGGTCCTGATCCACTAGTGGCTCTTGAATGGGTCAAGTCATTGGAGGCCGGCTTCGATTACTTGAAGTTCACTGATCAAGAAAAGGTTAGTTGTGCTGTGTTTATGTTGGTCAAAGCTGCTCGTATTTGGTGGGAAGCCACCAAAGTTACTGTCAATGTTCGTGAACTGAAGTGGAGCGAGTTTAAGGAGTTGTTTTACGCCAAATACTTTTCACGTGAAGTAAAAGCCAAGAAGGTGAAGGAATTTCTGGAATTGAAGCAGGATGCTTTGTCTGTTACTGAATATACGTTGAAGTTTGAAGAAGGATGTGTTTTTGTTCCTTTTATTGCTAAGAATGATAAAGATAAAGGAGAACACTTCCTTCGTGGGTTGAAGCCAGAAATTCGATGGGATGTGCATATGTCCAAGGTAGTCACGTATCAAGATATCGTGGAGAGAGCTTTGCTTGCGGAACATGATGAGCAAGAAATTGAGAAAGAGAGGCAATTAAGAAGGCAAGCTTTCCATGCTAAAGGACAAGGTGCAAATGCAAATGTTCGTGGTGGCCACAAAGGTAAGGGTAAGATGGAGCAGCGCTCTAAATCTCCTGTGCCTTCTTTTGATACTGAACAACCGGTATGTCCTAAGTGTGGAAAGCCACACAAGGGTGAGTGTTTGGTGGGTAGTGGACGATGTTTTAGATGCAAGGAGATGGGGCACATGGCACTGAAATGTCCTCTCTCCTCAGGCAAAGGAAAAGTCCGGGGCAGAATTTTTGCTATGACGAAGGAAAGTGTTAATCCTGATTCTTCTGTGATAACAGGTAAATTTTTATCTATGGCAAAGAAGTAATTACATTGATTGACACTGGTGCAACCCATTCTTTTATGTCTGAAATGTTTATGCATTCTATATTTGTGGACCCTACTGTTATGCCATTGCACTTTAATATTGTGTTGCTCTCTGGGGATGAAATTTGTCCCACTAGTATTATTAAGGCATGTCCCGTACAGATGGGTACGAGATTGTTGTTTGCTGATCTTATTGTTATTCCGATGGTTGCATTCGATGTTATATTGGGTATGGATTGGTTATCTGCGTATCGTGTGGTTATTGATTGTGTGGGCAAGACGGTGAAATTTTTAGCCGATAACCATGATAGTGATGTTTTTGTTGGTCTAGTCTCTTCGGTGGATATTCCTATTATTTCTTGCCTTCAAGCTAATAAGTTGTTGCACAAAGGTTGTATGTGTTATCTAGCTTCAGTGGTTGATGTGCGAAAGGAAAGTAATTTGCAATTTCAGGACATTGATGTGGTTCAGGATTATCCTGATGTTTTTGCTGATGATGTGTCTGGTTTACCACCTGATCGAGAGGTGGAGTTTGTTATTGACTTAATTCCAGGTACAGCTCCAATTTCCAAGGCTCCATACAGAATGGCTCCTACTTAAATGAAAGAATTGAAGACTCAATTGCAGGAGCTATTAGATAAAGGTTTTATCCGACCTAGTTCCTCACCTTGGGGAGCTCCAGTTTTGTTCGTAAAGAAGAAGGATAGATCAATGCGATTATGTATTGACTACCGAGAACTCAACAAGGTAACAGTGAAGAATAAATATCCTTTTCCACGCATTGATGATCTCTTTTATCAATTGCAAGGAGCAGCAATATTTTCGAAAATCGACCTTCGGTCCGGTTACCATCAACTGAAGGTGAAAAATGAGGACATACCAAAGACTGCGTTTAGAACGAGGTATGGCCATTATGAATTTTTGGTGATGTAATTTGGGCTAACCAATGCTCCTTCAGTTTTTATGGATTTGATGAATCGTGTCTTTAAGCCATATTTGGATACTTTTGTCATTATTTTTATTGATGAAATCTTGATCTACTCAAAGACACGAGAACTCCATCGTGGGCATTTGAGGATTGTGTTGCAGATGTTGAGGGATAAGCAATTGTATGCCAAGTTAAAGAAATGTGAGTTCTGGTTAGAGCAGGTGGCATTTTTGGGCCATATTGTTTCGAAAGAAGGAATATCTGTTGATCCATCCAAGATTGAGTCCATCAAGCAATGGTCCATTCCAAAGACAGTTTCAGAGGTAAGGAGTTTTCTTGGTTTGGCAAGGTATTACCGACGGTTCATAGCCGAATTTTCAAAGATAGCTTTGCCATTGACAAGTTTGACACGGAAGGCTACCAAGTTTGAATGGACCATAGAGTGCCAAAGAGCATTCCAAACATTGAAAGATAAGTTGACTTCTGCTCCTGTTTTAGTACTTCCTTGTGGTACTGAAGATTTTGTTGTATATACAGTTGCTTCAAAGCAGGGGTTAGGTGCCGTGTTGATGCAGCGTGGGAAAGTGATAGCATATGCTTCTCGTCAGTTGAAGGAATACGAGAAGAACTATCCCACTCATGACTTGGAGTTGGCGGCGGTGGTCTTTGCTTTAAAGATTTGGCGGTATTATCTATATGGTGAAAAATGTGAAATATTTACAGATCACAAAAGTTTGAGTTATTTGTTTTCGCAGAAGGATTTGAATATGCGGCAGCGAAGATGGTTAAAACTGGTGAAAGACTACGATTGCACCATTAGCTATCATCCTGGAAAAGCTAATGTGGTTCCGGATGCTTTGAGTCGCAAATCGAGTTCTTTATTGGGTTCCATGATTTCTAAACCTTTGCTACTTGATTTGCAAAGAAATGAGATCAATTTGGTATCTTCAGGTACAGTTGCTCGATTGTCTGCTCTAGTTCTTCACTCAACTTTATTTGATCGAATTTTGAAGGGACAACAGCTGGATGCTCAGTTATTAGAGTTAAAGAGGAAAAGTGATCTGACATGAGTTTCTGAATTTGGGTCAAATTGTGATGGGTTACTGACCTTTCGAGGCAGGATATGTAATGCCCGAGAAATTTATGTTGTTAATTGGAGATTAATGATTATCACGTGTAGCGCTTATAGATGGATCAAGTCGCGATCAGAATGGGACATGCACGAGTGAGCCTAAGTTGAAATCCCGTAGGTATCGCGCACATGCGCGGCAGAGAGGCGCGCATATACGCGAGTTCCATGTGCCGAGGTCGAAGGCCTCGCGCATATGCGCGAGAAGCGACGCGCATATGCGCGAGGTGCTGGAATTCAATAATGAGGAGACCGTAGGTCTCGCGCATATGCGCGAGAAGAGTGCGCGCATATGCGCGAGCAGCAGAACAGCCAAAATGCCGAGACCGAAGGTCTCGCGCATATGCGTCGGTTGATGTCGCGCATATGCGCGAGACGTGCAGAATGAAAAATAAGCCAAGTGTCCTTGCCATGCATATATAATGTGTATTATCTTCATTCCTTCCTTCTTCAGCAGCAAAGAACCGAGAGAAAAGCTTCAGAATTTCTTCAAAATTTCATCATAGCTTAGATTGGTGATTGTGAAGAATCCAACTATTCGATTTTCGATCCGAGACTAGATTCGTGCTCTTCTCTTCAATAGCTTCAAGAGGATGTAAGTTTTGTTCAATTCCTAGATGGTTTGAAGTTTAGATGTTGGGGGAAATCAGAGTTTGATTGTTATTAATTGTTTTTGTGATTATTGGGAACGTTTATTCGCAACCGGATCGAAGAAATGATATTGTATGCATTTTATATGAATTTCCGCATGTCTTGACTTGAATATATACAGATTTCAGTATAGTAGATGTTGCTATGATGAGAATTATGAGTTGTTGGTTATAGATTATTGATGTTGGATTGACCGGTATCGAAAGATTACGTCGTTATGCCGTCGAAATGTACCGAGATTGAATATTAATCCGTATATGTATTGCTTGAAGTTAGAGATTGATATGATGCATTGTATATATGTCATTTCAGATTGGGTTTGACAGATTCGATATCAAGAATACGAGACTTCGACTTGTTCAAACCGAGACTACGACAAGAAAGGTATAATTCATGTGAACACGGGAAGACATGACTCGATTCAGACTGGATACGAGTTTCCCAAAATCACATACTAGATTCTTAATTATGTTTGATTATGATTATGTCTTGTTTATAGATTTATATTCAAGCATTTGAGATAGGAGTCATTGACAGATTGTCAAACTAGACGTTCGGTGTATCGACGCATAGGAGCAGATCATCTCCGATTGTAGACATTCGATACAGATATGACCGAAGTCTAGGAATAAGACGTACCGCCACCCCGATTGGGAGAGTAGGTGGGAGACTTGTTACGTCTTATTCACACCGGGATCCCTAGACTTAGATATGAGTCGAGTCAAAGAATAAGAGTTGAAGAGTTTTATCTGTATTCACTAGTGTGTCATAATTACTGATTTATGTGTGATGATTTTGTATTTACTTGCATGACATGCATGTATACATGTTTTATACTGGGATTTATTCTCACCGGAGTTTCCGGCTGTTGTTGTGTCTGTATGTGTACATAACAACAGGTGGGGCAGGATCAGGGTCGCGAGCAAGATGAGAGATCAAGATATTGTGGTGATTTCGGGCATAGCAGATTACTAGTTGTTTTGTACTAGACGTGTACTGGATTTTTAAACACTAGTATATGATTGTACTAAAACAGAGTTGTATGTACAGTATGTTTGTTTAATCGAATAAAGAATAGTTTCATGCTTTATTTATACATTTGATTTAATGTTAAAAGCAAAATTTTGACCCACATTTTCTAGCAAAGATCTAACTAATCCGCAAACGAATTGAGTTAGAGCCCGGGTCCCCACAACAGGTGGTATCAGAGCCATAGGTTCTGTATAGACTGAGATAGAAGAGAGTGAGCGGGGTAGATCGAGCCGTCTTCCTTGCTTATATCATGCTAGCACACGTCATGATTTATTGCTTTCACTATTATCTGTTGTATTGTTATCTGAGTTGATTTCAGCATCTAATTGCAAAGACTGAATCAGAACCGATTCTGGATCAGAGGTATATGATCAGAGGAGGGCTAAGACAGAATGTATAGATTGTGTACTAATCCGTTTGAAAATTAGATATGCCTCCTCGAAGAATACCACAACCAGCCGCAGGTCAAGTGCCAGAACAGGGTAGTACGTCAGGTACTCAGATGGACGTTACTGCAACACCGATGGAGACTTTATTGAAGAGGTTTCAGTCATTTCATCCTCCGACCTTGAAGGGTACTGAGACTGCAGTAGATTGTGAGAGTTGGCTAGACGATATATAGATGCTGTTTGAATCTCTTGCCTATACAGATGAAAGAAGAGTGAAATTAATAGGACATCAGTTGCAAGAAGTGGCGAAGAGTTGGTGGCTTACCACGAAAAGAGCATTGGAGCATCGAGGTATCGATATTACTTGGAAGGTATTTAAAGATGAGTTTTATCAACGTTTCTTTCCAGTGTCGTATCGAATAGACAAAGGGGCAGAATTTGCAAACTTACGACAAGGGCAGTGGAACATTGAAGAATATGTTGCCAAGTTTTCTTCCTTGCTCCGATTTGCGCCACATGTAGCAGGAAGTGATGAAGCGGTCGCTGATCAGTTCATCAATGGCTTAAACCCTGACGTCTTTACTTTGGTGAACACGGGACGACCCAACACTTTTTCTGATGCATTGAACAGAGCGAAAGGAGCCAAGGCTGGATTGATTCGACAGCGAGGAGCTTCATATAGTGCTCAGAGTCAGAGACCGCCACAGCCCGCCGCCCAGTTTCCATCACCTCCTCCTCGATTTGAGAGTGGAAGCAGTAGTAGTGACAAGAAAGATTTTTTGAAAGCGAGAGGTAAACCGTTTAAGAGATCAGGGAGCAGTTCGTCGAGCTCCAGTGGGTCGCGACAGAGAGGTCCTGGCTAGAGTTTAGAGTATACAGGTATTTATTGCAGTTCTTGTGGAGGCAGACATGCGACAGAGCAGTGTCAAGGTGTGAGGGGCCGATGTAATATCTGTAGACAGCAGGGACACTTTGCCAGGGTCTGTCCACAGAGAGGGGCACAACAATCTCAGAGTGTAGGAGCATCTGGCTCAGTAGCTCAGCCTGAAAGGCAAGCTTCATCTGTTCACTCCTTTCAGCCGCCACCTACACAGACCCAATCCCGAGCTAGAGGTGGCCAGACAGTGAGCCAACCTCCCAGACAGCAGGCTCGAGTATTTGCACTGACAGGAGCAGGCCCAAGATGCGCCAGATAATGTGATTGCAGGTAACTGTTTTCTTTGCGGTTATCGTGCTTATGTGTTGATAGACACCGGTGCATCTCATACTTTTATATCTGAGCGTTTTTTGTTGATGCATGCTTTACCTGTCGAGTCCTTGTCTGCTGTAGTGTCTATTTCTTCTCCGTTGGGAAGTGGTCTTGTATCTGTGACTTCAGTTAGACATTGTATACTACAGTTTGAGGGTCATGAGATTGATTTAGATTGCATTGTGCTTGGTTTAGCTGATTTTGATTGTATTGTCGGTATCGATATGTTAACCAAGTACAGAGCCACGGTAGATTGTTTCCAGAAGATTGTTAGATTCAGACCAGAGATGGCTAACGAATGGAAATTCTACGGTAAGGGTTCCAGATCTCGGATTCCCTTAGTATCTGCTCTGACTATGAGTAGATTGTTACAGAAAGGAGCAGAGGGGTTCCTTGTCTATTCAGTAGATCTACTAAAATCGAGCCCGTTATTGGCAGATCTGCCAGTGGTACGTGAATATGCTGATGTATTCCCCGACGAGATTCCAGGGTTACCTCCAGCTCGAGAGGTAGATTTTAGCATAGACCTAGTACCAGGTACGGTTCCTATTTCTCGAGCTCCTTATAGAATGGCACCGATAGAATTGAAAGAATTGAAAGAACAACTTGAAGATTTGCTGGCCAAGGGATATATCAGACCGAGTGTATCTCCTTGGGGCGCACCAGTGCTATTTGTGCGAAAGAAAGACGGTTCGATGAGATTGTGTATCGATTACCGGCAACTGAATAAGGCAACAGTAAAGAACAAGTACCCATTGCCTCCCATTGACGATTTGTTTGATCAGTTGCAGGGATCCTCTGTCTATTCCAAGATCGATCTGGATATCATCAGCTGCGAGTCAGAGATTCAGATATACCGAAGAATGCATTCCGAACCAGGTATGGACATTTCGAGTTTATTGTCATGCCTTTCGGTTTAACGAATGCACCAGCTGTGTTTATGGGATTGATGAACCGTGTCTTTCAGAGGTATCTGGATGAGTTTGTGATTGTTTTCATAGATGATATTTTGGTTTACTCAAGAAATGAGACTGATCATGCTGAGCATTTGAGAATTGTGTTGCAGACGTTAAGAAATGAGCAACTGTATGCTAAACTGTCAAAGTGTGAGTTTTGGCTGAGACAGGTTGTCTTCTTGGGTCATATCATATCTGGAGATGGTATTTCTGTTGATCCGAGTAAAGTGGAAGCTGTGATCAGTTGGTCGAGACCGACTTCTGTGCCAGAGATACGCAGTTTCATGGGTTTAGCAGGGTACTATCGACGATTTATGAAAGATTTCTCCAGTATTGCGAAACCGATTACCCAGTTGACACAGAAGAATACTTCATTTGTGTGGTCTGAAGATTGTGAGTCTAGTTTCTTAGAGTTGAAGAGACGACTAACCAGTGCTCCAGTCCTGACGATACCTTCAGGTACGGGTGATTTCGTTGTATATTGCGATGCATCTCACAGAGGGTTAGGATGTGTTCTTATGCAGCGACAGCATGTTATTGCCTATGCTTCGAGACAGTTGAAGCCACACGAGACTCGATACCCAATTCATGATCTTGAATTGGCGGCTATCGTTTTTGCATTGAAGATCTGGCGTCACTATCTGTATGGGGAGAAATTTGAGATCTACTCTGATCACAAAAGCCTGAAGTATCTGTTTTCTCAGTCAGAGTTGAATATGAGACAGCGACGATGGCTTGATCTGCTGAAAGACTTTGATTGCGAGATCAAGTATTATCCAGGGAAGTCGAATGCAGCAGCGGATGCTTTGAGTCGAAAGGTATGTTCCTTATCCTTGTCGACGATAGGTATTTCGAATATGATAGAAGATTGTTGCTTTTCTGGATTAGCATTTGATACAGATAGTAGGCCGTTGCGACTTGCCACTATTCAGTGTGAACCAGATTTGATTGTTCGCATCAAAGAGGCACAAAGAACAGATCAGAGTGTTCAGAAGTCGATTGATATGGTCAGATCATGACATATTTCTGAGTACCAGGTACGTGATCAGGCTTTGTACGTGAATAACCGTCTTGTAGTGCCAGATGTTTCCGAATTGAAACAACAGATACTGTCAGAAGCGCACTGTAGTCGGTTCAGTATTCATCCTGGTGGCAAGAAGATGTACAATGATCTGAAGACACAGTTCTGGTGGAAACAAATGAAGACAGATATTGCAGAGTTTGTGTCGAAATGCTTAAATTGCCAACAGGTGAAGGCCGAGAGAAAGAAGCCCGGAGGGTTACTTCAGAGTTTAGCTATTCCTGAATGGAAATGGGATCATATTTCCATAGATTTCATCACGAAGTTACCACGATTATCCCGAGGCTGCGATGCGATTTGGGTTGTGATAGATAGATTGACCAAATCCGCATGCTTCATTCCGTACAAGATGACGTACCGACATGATCAGATGGCAGAGATATATGTCAGAGAGGTTGTCAGATTACATGGTGTGCCGAAGTCGATCGTATCAGATCGTGATCCACGATTCACTTCACATTTCTGGCACAATTTGCAGCAGGCTCTAGGTACGACTTTACACTTGAGTACTGCTTACCATCCCAGACAGACGGACAGTCAGAGCGGACTATCCAGACTTTAGAAGATATGCTGAGAGCTGTAGTACTAGATTTTGGTACTAGTTGGCAAGATTCACTAGCTCTTTGTGAATTCTCGTACAACAACAGCTACCAGACTAGCATCGAGATGGCACCGTTTGAGGCATTATACGGGAAGAAGTGCAGATCTCCGTTGTATTGGGATGACATCTCAGAGGTACCAGACTTAGGGCCAGATATGATCCGTGAAATGATAGAGAAGGGGAAGATCATTCAGAAGAGAATGAAGACAGCGCAGGATAGACAGGCGAAGTACGCGAACATCAGACGTCGACCGTTAGTATTTGAACCGGGAGACAGAGTATTCTTGAAGATTTCTCCTTTCAGAGGCGTTGTCAGATTTGGCAAACGTGGGAAATTGTCTCCGCGATACATCGGTCCATACGAGATTCTCGAGAAGATAGGAGATCGTGCCTATCGACTCGCCATTCCACCTTCTCTATCTGGGATACATGACGTCTTTCATGTATCGATGTTACGTAGATATATGCCAGATAGTTCTCATGTTATTCAACCTGAACAAGCCAAGCTAGATCAGACTTTGAGTTACGTTGAGCAGCCAATTCAGATTCTTGATCGGAAAGAGAAACAGCTCAGAACGCAGACTATTCCATTAGTGAAAGTTCAGTGGAGTCGTCATGGTATTGAAGAAGCGACTTGGGAAACAGAATCAGAGATGAGACAGAAATATCCAGAACTATTTGTATGATGTGAGTATTTATTCAGTCTTGATTATCTTGCTTTTATACCAGCTTTGATTGATTGCCTGAGATTTCGGGGACGAAATCATATCTTAGAGGGGGAGAATTGTAATGCCCGAGAAATTTATGTTGATAATTAGAGATTAATGATTATCACGTGTAGCGCTTATAGATGGATCAAGTCGCGATCAGAATGGGACATGCACGAGTGAGCCTAAGTTGAAATCCCGTAGGTATCGCGCACATGCAGGCCAGAGAGGCGCGCATATGCGCGAGTTCCATGTGCCGAGGTCGAAGGCCTCGCGCATATGCGCGAGAAGCGACGCGCATATGCGCGAGGTGCTGAAATTGAATAATGCGGAGACCGTAGGTCTCGCGCATATGCGCGAGAAGAGTGCGCGCATATGCACGAGCAACAGAACAGCCAAAATGCCGAGACCGAAGGTCTCGCGCATATGCGCCGGTTGAGGTCGCGCATATGCGCGAGACGTGCAGAATGAAAAATAAGCCAAGTGTCCTTGCCATGCATATATAATGTGTATTATCTTCATTCCTTCCTTCTTCAGCAGCAAAGAACCGAGAGAAAAGCTTCAGAATTTCTTCAAAATTTCATCATAGCTTAGATTGGTGATTGTGAAGAATCCAACCATTCGATTTTCGATCCGAGACTAGATTCGTGCTCTTCTCTTCAATAGCTTCAAGAGGATGTAAGTTTTGTTCAATTCCTAGATGGTTTGAAGTTTAGATGTTGGGGGAAATCAGAGTTTGATTGTTATTAATTGTTCTTGTGATTATTGGGAACGTTTATTCGCAACCGGATCGAAGAAATGATATCGTATGCATTTTATATGAATTTCCGCATGTCTTGACTTGAGTATATACAGATTTCAGTATAGTAGATGTTGCTATGATGAGAATTATGAGTTGTTGGTTATAGATTATTGATGTTGGATTGACCGGTATCGAAAGATTACGTCGTTATGCCGTCGAAATGTACCGAGATTGAATATTAATCCGTATATGTATTGCTTGAAGTTAGAGATTGATATGATGCATTGTATATATGTCATTTCAGATTGGGTTTGACAGATTCGATATCAAGAATACGAGACTTCGACTTGTTCAAACCGAGACTACGACAAGAAAGGTATAATTCATGTGAACACGGGAAGACATGACTCGATTCAGACTGGATACGAGTTTCCCAAAATCACATACTAGATTCTTAATTATGTTTGATTATGATTATGTCTTGTTTATAGATTTATATTCAAGCATTTGAGATAGGAGTCATTGACAGATTGTCAAACTAGACGTTCGGTGTATCGACGCATAGGAGCAGATCATCTCCGATTGTAGACATTCGATACAGATATGACCGAAGTCTAGGAATAAGACGTACCGCCACCCCGATTGGGAGAGTAGGTGGGAGACTTGTTACGTCTTATTCACACCGGGATCCCTAGACTTAGATATGAGTCGAGTCAAAGAATAAGAGTTGAAAAGTTTTATCTGTATTCACTAGTGTGTCATAATTCCTGATTTATGTGTTATGATTTTGTATTTATTTGCATGACATGCATGTATACATGTTTTATACTGGGATTTATTCTCACCGGAGTTTCTGGCTGTTGTTGTGTCTGTATGTGTACATAACAACAGGTGGGGCAGGATCAGGGTCGCGAGCAAGATGAGAGATCAAGATATTGTGGTGATTTCGGGTATAGCAGATTACTAGTTGTTTTGTACTAGACGTGTATTGGATTTTTAAACACTAGTATATGATTGTACTAAAACAGAGTTGTATGTACATTATGTTTGTTTAATCGAATAAAGAATAGTTTCATGCTTTATTTATACATTTGATTTAATGTTAAAAGCAAAATTTTGACCCACATTTTCTAGCAAAGATCCAACTAATCCCCAAACGAATTGAGTTAGAGCCCGGGTCCCCACAGGATATGTGTTCCTATGGGTGATGACATTCGAAAAGAGGTACTTCTTGAAGCTCATGCAGCGCCATATTCTGTACATCCCGGTAGTATCAAGATGTACCAAGATCTTCGACGTCTTTACTGGTGGCAAGGTATAAAGAAAGATATCATGTTATTTGTTTCTGAATGTCTAACCTGTCAGCAGGTTAAGATTGAGCACCAGAGACCGGCGGGATTGTTGCAATCCTTGCCTATACCGCAATGGAAATGGGAGCATATAACTATGGTTTTTGTTGTTGGGTTGCCAAGGACTCAGAAAGGCTTCAATTCTATTTGGGTGATCGTGGATCGATTGACTAAGTCATCACATTTCTTCCTGTCAAGATGACTTATTCTATGAATCAATATGCTGAGGCGTATATTCAAGAGATTGCGAGACTTCATGGGATACCGGTGACAATAGTTTCAGATCGTGATCCAAGGTTTACATCCGAGTTTTGGAAGAGTTTGCATCGAGCTTTGGGAACGAAATTGGCTTTTTGCACCGCGTATCATCCTCAAAGTGACGGTCAATCAGAAAGTGTTATCCAAATTCTTGAAGATATGCTAAGGGCTTGTACGATTGATTTCCCTGGAAGTTGGGATTCTAAGTTGCCTTTGGTAGAGTTCTCATTTAATAATAGTTTCAAGTCTTCAATCGGCATGGCACCTTATGAAGCTTTATACTGAAGAAAGTGCCGCTCTCTTTTGTATTGGGAAGAGGTAGGTGAAAGAAAGATGTTGGGCCCGGAGTTGGTTCAACAGACAGCAGATGTTGTGGCCTTGATCCAAGAAAGAATGAAGACAGCTCAGTCTAGACAGAAGAGTTATGCTGATGTTCGTCGGCGGCCTTTGGCATTCGAGGTTGGTGATCATGTATTTATCAAAATAGCTCCTCTTAAGGGAGTTATACGATTTGGAAAGAAAGGTAAGTTAAGTCCTCGATACATTGGACCGTTCGAGATTCTTGATAAGATTGGAGACCGAGCCTATCGTCTTGCATTGCCACCGGACTTGAATCGAGTTCATAACGTATTTCATGTTTCAATGCTACGTAAGTACCTTTCTAATCCATCTCATGTTCTTCGGTACGAATCATTAGATCTTTTGCCTAACCTAAGCTACGAGGAAATGCCAGTTCAAATTCTTGATCGCAAAGTTAAAGTGTTGAGGAACAAAGAAATTGGCCTTGTCCAAGTTCTTTGGAGAAATCATGTGATTGAAGAGGCCACGTGGGAACCGGAAGAGGAGATGAAACATTGTTATCCGAATTTATTCGACGGTAAACAAATTTCGGGGACGAAATTTTTATAAGGAGGGGAGATTGTAATATCCCAACCTTTTAGCATTTTATTGTTTATGATATTATTTTTGTTTGGGTGTTTAGGAGATATGGTTATTGGATATTTATGGTTTATTATGGTAATGGATATTTCATATGGTTTGATGGTTGAGATTATGTATAATGTTTATGTTTATTGGAATGGTTAAAATATGGTCATTGTTTATGGTTATTGTTTTGTTATTATGTTCATAGTTGGTGATGATTAAAGAAATGCATGGGTAGAATAGAAAGTTGATTTTGAGCCAAATAGGAAATAGAAGTGCAGAAACGGTATGAAAAATGTGGCATTTGTTGTGGTTTTTAGTATAATGTTTTGTTTATTGCTCCAATTGATGTGAGGCCAATTTCATTGGAAAGATAAGATATGAGGCTATAACTTTCATGTTTTGAGTTTTGTTCAAATCATTAGGAAAGACGAGCCAAAAGTGGCCCGAAGTGTGTCGTTTGTTTCGTTGTTTCTACACTGACACATGTTGGGAGAATGAGCATAACTTTTTACTCAGACTTTTAAATGACATGAGGCCAATTTGAGATGCAAGAAAACACATAGGGCTACAACTTTCATGTTTACCACTTTTGCAAATTCGAAAGTTAAAAATGAGTTTTTGGCAGAATGAGGCGCGCCACCGCGCTAGAACTCGCGCCATGGCGCGCGGGGTGCTGAATTTTTGGGATTTTGGCAGCAAGGGGCGCGCGGGTGTGCCAGATCTTGCGCCACCGTGCGCGGTTCAGATTCAAAAACACGTTTTTGAGAGAAATTAAAACTTATAATCCATTTTCTAGACTCTTCTACCCATTTCTTTCCTTCTTCTTTTATTTCCATCGGTTTATGCCCTTCTCTTTTTCAAGTTGTTCTCTCCTTCATTTTACATTTCAAGGTCAAGGATTATAGTGATTTCTTAGCTTCTCCCACTAAGATTTCAAACTTCAAGGTATGAACTTTTATATTCTTGGAGTTCAGAAAGGTTTGGAGTTTTGAAGTGTTAAGTTGAATTGTTGATTTCTCGGATTAATGTTGATGATTGTTGGTCATTATTGTGTTTATTGTTGTAGGAAGCGTTCAAGATTATCACCTTAGCCATCATTTACTTGTTGGGTTGTAAGTAGAAGCTTCCTTTCAAGTGCTCAGATGATTTTATATGTATCAAGCCATGTTATTGCTAATTAGCTCCTTTCATTGGTATATAGTTGATCTATATATTGTTATATTTTCATTGTTCAAGCATTTCCATTGAATTCATTGATCAAGGAGCTAATACACCATTGTGCCTATCAAGTGTTTGTTAAAATGCCTCAATGAAGTTTCCTATGATTAAAGCCAAGAAATGATAGTAATTCATGCATTTCATTGGCCAATCACATGATTATGAGTATCTCTCACAGTTTTGATATATTTATATATCAAAGAGATACTATACACAGGTCACAGGTCACAGGTCACAGGTCACAGAACTATCATTTCATTTCCTTTCCTTTAATTCATGTCATGAAATACCATCTATATTGCTTTGTTATCTATTGTTCAATGAAGATGGTATTATTCATTGTTTATTGCTATTGATTTATTGTCCACTGCCACTGATTCATTGTTCATTGCCATTGCTATAACCATGTTTCAAGCCAATCCTATGTATATGTATTTGTTATGTACAGCTTTCTGCTTACTGAGTGTTATCTCATTCCAGTTAATATCATGTGATGCAGGTGATAAAAAGGATTGAAGTGGATTGTCTGAGGCCGGAGAAGTCATATAAAAGGCAATGGGAAAGATTTTGTTTGGTTATGTCACTTTTGTTTTGGGTTTAGTGAACATGTGAAGTTTTAAAATATCATGTATTTTGCTAAATGAATGATGGGGAAAAATTTATGTTGGCTTTTGGCTATGTGTGAAAGATATGATTGTGAATAGTTATGTATATTAGTTTGGACATGTTTCTGAGGTACATGGTATATTGTTCTTTCCCTTTTAAATGCAAATGCTTCCGCGTATGTCATTTATTTTAAATGTTATTGTCATGGGAGTGGGGTTGTTTCAGCTGATCTTGTTCAAATATAAAACAAACAAGTCACAAAATAGTGCGGAAATGATCTGATGGTTTGAGGGGTGAAATAATAAAAATAGTAGGCAATAGACAATGGTTGTTTCTGGAAGTTCGAAGATAAAATCTTCTACGTCTCCCCTTCTTCCCAGAAGGTATCACTAAAAGGCTTTGGATTTTACAGTACAACACTTGTACACACCCACTTCAGTAGGACTTACCCTTTGCCTATTGAAACTCTTAGCTTCTCAACACAATGTAAATAATTACAACAAGGTTATGGAAAATACTCTTTTCCAGATTACAAACTCTTCTCAACAAGATATAAGTAATGTGAATAGCTTTTGAAGAGTGTAAGAAACAGCAGCACAAGATGATCTCAACAGATCAGATATATGATATGAAGCGTGTGCTACTTTTCTGTATATTGAGCTTGAATAAGATAAGTAGTTCTGAGTGCTCAAATCGACGTTTGTATAATAGAAAATATGTTCGTTGTTGAGTTTAGGTGGGGTAACGTATAAACGTCGTTGATCTTGTGTATTTATAGAAGTCTTGATTCCAACGTCTATAAACAAAACGGCTTCCCAGACTTTTGATAAAATCAGCTTTATGAAAGGGGATCGGTTACGGTGCCGGTTGCGCAACGGAAGTTTCAAAATTTGTTGGCAACAAGAACAAACCGAGCACACAACAAAGTGTGTAGCAAATACAAAAAACACGAAATGACATTCACAGGGTGTTTTAGAAAATTTTACCTATCAATCTCAAAGATTGATGTTATGGCTCCAACCAAGTTGTAAACAACTTGGCTCTTGAAAGGATGACAAATCTTCAAGCTTCCCTTTGAGCACATCTTGCTCACATATTAAGCCCACCACCAACTAGCTAGAACCATCTTACACTTGCACTAGAAAATGTAAGATATTTTTCGTAGAGAAGTATTTTCTTTCTTTAACAATTGAAGAAGAAAATTGAGAGAAAAATGAAGGAAGAATTGTGTTGCAAATTTCGGCCAAAGTGAGGAGGGAAGGGAGAATGAGTGGTCTTGGTAGTGCAAAAAGCAAAAAGCAAAAAGTTGCATAAGCATGCCATGAGATTTTTTAATAAAAAGTTGCCTCCAACCCTTCACCTCCCTTGCATGCTTTTCTACTTGGGCTTGTAACAATTACAAGACCCATGGACTTTTATTTAAATTTCTCAAACATCTTTGAGCCCAATTAAACTTTACTTGATTTTGCTCAAGCCCACTAGTTAAATAATTATTTCTAATTGGGCTCTATAAGGCCCAATGCAATTCAATTAATCCAACACTTGAATTAATTTACTTATTTGGACTCTACTAGGCCCACTAGTGTTTAATTAATTCAACACTTGAATTAATTTAATTTAGTCCATAATAATGTTTATGAAAATCACAATTTTCAAATACATTATTCATTTGGCCAACTTTTAATTTAGGAACACATTCATAAATTAAAAGTTACATTCCCCTCATAGAAGTCATACTTCTATTATCCCTTACGCTTATAAACTCCTTTATAAGCCGTTCAACACATTGAACTATTTTTCTTCTCAACGGGATCTAGAAAGCTAGTACTTGTGTGGCCCTCAATGGTTCATTGATACAACTAGCCGTGGGTTCACCATTTGATTCGGACTAAACATGTCCTTATACGAGCATACCCCAATTGCTCCATTCTTAATTATCAACTCCTTGATAACAAGAACGTTAGAACTCAAATCTGATAGTACCCAACCAATCATGTTAAACGCCTAGCAGCATCGCTTACATGATTCCCTAGGTATCAAATGATAGTGCCTGCAAGAATCATTCAATTATGGTTAACGTACAGTACGGTCCCTTCATCTCATATATCCCTACCGATTCGACAACCATTGGTATATCGAGAGTTTGACAATGAATCGATACTATGTGTCATGTCGTAGTTGCATCGATGGTGTAATTTATGAAACCCCTTTCATAATTACCACCATACTCTGATCAGAGATTTCATACTACATACACATAGGATATCCATACCCGAAGGTAAGCGGTGAATCCCTGACTACAATGCATCGACTCCTATATTGTAAAGGCCTAGAAATCCGTATTTGAAAATTTGCGGAAAAATTTAAAATTTTCTTTTAAACTAAATAAAATATCCAGTTCATAAAATAAACTGTTGAATAACGTATCCTATTTAAAAATAGCAGCGGAAGAAATTAATGTTGTAAAAATAACTGCAAAAATTTTATCCAACGGTAGATAAAAATGTTTGCTCGATAACAATAATAAATGCTGAAAAGTGAGGTCCTCGGGTCCCACTACTGCCGACTCGAGCTGGCTCACTGATCCCCGCCCTCGGTCCCGGCATCATCAGTACCTACAACAATCAAGTCTAGTGAGTCTAAAGACTCAGCAAGCATATATCGTAAATAACAAGTAAATAATTAATAAAGTCGCATGCAAGTGAAAATTTCCTGTAATGAGGTGTAACGTAAAATATCCTTTCAATGGTAATTATNTGATCTTCTTGCATTAAAATCATGTACTTGCGATATTTAAAAATACCTATATGGCTTGATTGAAGAGTGAAAGAAGATATAAACATGCCTTGGTTTGTTTTGACAGAAAACAAACGAAATAACGACGCGGCGCGGCGAAGACGGAGTGCTCTTCACTTCCTTACTTTTTCTCTCTTAATTCCTTTAAACCAAACATGCACCATAATTATTATAATAGCGTAAAAATCGTAAACGTGATGCATGAACATTTAAAAATATCATGATTTGTGCTCAGGGCGCTGCTAGGACTAAAATCTCACCCCGGGTGCAAAATGACCATTTTGCCCCTATAAACCCAAAAATTGTCGTTTCACCCCTGGACCTGACCCGAATCTTACCAAACTCTTTAAATTGTCCCAAAACTTTTTTAAAAGCATTCTTAGACGTAAACTCGAGCCAAAATCGTAATTTAATCGATTCATTTTAAAACTTGGACCGGGGTCCCGGTTTTAACCCGAATCAACTCGAAACTTAACCAAATTTTCTCAACTTTTTACCACTCCTAATAAACACTAAAAAGTCATAAAAAAATGTAACCAAGCCCCTAAACCCACGACTGAAAATTCCAGAAAACCACCTAAAGTTCGGTCCATTCTTTATTGCACTCTAGCACCCTCATCTTCCCAAAATTCACGCACTAGCCAAACGCGATGTACCAGCCATGAACCAACCAACCATGGACCTAGACCAGACCTCAATGAGCCTACCAGAACCAAGGAATCAGCTCCATGCACAAGAGAAAACGCGATCACTCCCTTGCCTCCAAAGGCCACTGCCCGCGGCCGATTTCTCTATCACAAGCTCGCTCGGTTTCAGTGATGGTTCAAGCAGTGTTCGAGCTACCCTCGGCCTTGGCTCAGACTCCACACGGTCTGGTTTAAGCCTCGGATCACCCTTGCACCGACGGTTCCAGCCCATTCACCCGATCTCCTTCAACCCACACCTTACGCAGCAATCATCCCTCTCGGCCCTTCACACTACAACCCCAGCACACTTTTTAATCCTTGAAACAGCATCCTGTCATCATTAACAGCCTCCTAAAAACCCAACACAACAGCCCCTTGCACGGTTCACCAAAGAAAACGTGAGCCACAACAAAAAGAATGAGGGAAACATAATAAATCAGAAAGATTTTCCTCTTTGTGCCTGGATCGAAAGAAATATCATGCAAAAACACATTCCACAGAATATATGACATGTATGATGCGAAAACAATAGGTACAATGTGTGCCTTATGTGTTTGATGATCAACAACGAGGAAAGGAAGGCTTCCTTTGCAAGAGCAAGAGAAATCGATGGGGCCTCTAGCTGCAAGTGGTGAAAACGAGAGGGAGATAGGTGCTTTGAATGGGGTGTCGGCTGGTACAAATTTTAGGTTTAGGGTAAATGGTGTTTAGTAGCTTAATTATATAATAAACAATTAGTTAATGAGCCCTAAAATTTTTAGTTAAAAGCTATGAAGAATTTTAGGCCCAAAAAGCTTAAAAGTAGGCCCATTAAATCCAAACACGCTCCCGAAAAATATTTCGTGTTGAAAAGATTTTGAAAATATTAGTCGAACCATTAAAAAGTCTCCCGATTCGATAAAATTTGCGTACCGTTAAAAATAAAATCCTGCGGGCAAAAATACCCAAATAAAATCCTATTTTTGAAAAATACACTTAAAAATGCTTTAAATTAATTTATAAAAATAAATCGTGTAATAAAATAATTTTCCTTAAATTCTCCGATCTCCGTTCCTCGATCGAACGTGAAATGCACCTAGAAACCCTAATGCGTGAACTTTTAAAATTTCATGATAAATCCTATCATGCATGAATTATGCAATGAAATGCATAAAAATAATTAAACACAATTTAATGGAATAAACATTCATTTAATGCTTTTAAAAATTTTAATTAAAATGCCAAGGAAGTTCAATAACTTGCATGCATGCCACCTTTTTAAAGTATATTTACTAACATGCTAGATTACCACTTCTTAAATAAGTCGTTATTAACTTATCTCAATACTCCATCTCCAGTCCGGCCTCACTTATTTAACTGAAAAGGTGACAATTAAACTACTACGTAAAATAAATAAATTAAAGAAAAGAATTTAAACACTCATGCAATAATAAAAAAAAAATCATTTTAATTTAAAATACTAGAATTATGCATGGCTTATACGTAGTCTAATCTACGGGTTCTAGAGCTCTCCCCCCCTTAAAAGAAATTTCGTCCTCGAAATTAAAACTCACCAAATAACTCGGGGTACCGACTCCTCATCTCTGGCTCAGACTCCCATGTATCTTCCTCCTTTGAATGGTTGAGCCATTTGACCTTCACTCGCTTAACCAGCTTGTTCCAAAGCTTCTTTTCCTGTCTATCTAAGATCTGCACTGGTCTCTCCTCATAATATAGGTTCGGAGTAAGCTTCAATGGCTCAAAGTTCAGGACATGCGAAGGATTCGCCATATACTTCCTCAGCATAGAGACGTGGAACACATTGTGTACTCCGGTCCGATTCGGCGGAAGAGCAACACGATAAGCTAACGTCCCAACTCTGTCGAGGATCTCAAACGGTCCAATGAATCTCGAACTGAGCTTCCCTTTCTTTCCAAATCGCATGACACCTTTCATAGGTGCCACTTTCACAAAGACATG
Organism: Primulina huaijiensis; assembly: GCF_012295235.1. Classification (NCBI taxonomy): domain Eukaryota; kingdom Viridiplantae; phylum Streptophyta; class Magnoliopsida; order Lamiales; family Gesneriaceae; genus Primulina; species Primulina huaijiensis. The sequence goes on from NC_133309.1 coordinate 5,235,319, forward strand.
GTCGCCGACTGCGAACTCTAACTCTCTCCTTCTTTGATCTGCATAGCTCTTCTGTCGACTCTGAGCAGTCCTCATTCTATCACGGATCCGGGCTACTACATCAACAGTCTGCTGAATAATCTCTGGACCCAACTCGGCTCTCTCTCCTACTTCATCCCAATGAACAGGAGATCTGCACTTACGGCCATACAGTGCTTCGTACAGAGCCATACCTATGGATGACTGAAAGATGTTGTTATAGGTGAACTCCACTAATGGCAAGTTCGACTCCCAACTCCCAGAGAAATCAAGGACACAAGCATGGAGAAGATCCTCCAAAATCTGAATGACTCTCTCTGACTGCCCATCTGTCTGCGGATGAAAAGCTGTGCTAAACAGCAACTTCGTCCCCATAGTCGCATGCAAACTCTTCCAAAAAGAGGAAGTGAATCTGGGGTCTCTGTCAGATACGATCGAAACTGGAATGCCATGGAGTCGGACTATCTCTCGGATATACAACTCTGCATACTGAACCATGGTGAATGTCGTCTTAATAGGCAAGAAGTGCGCTGATTTGGTAAGACGGTCTACAATCACCCATATAGCATTCGATCCCCTGGCTGACTTCGGCAATCCGGTCACAAATTCCATGGTAACATTCTCCCACTTCCACTCGGGAATAGGGAGAGGCTTGAGCAAACCCGCTGGTCTCTGATGCTCTGCCTTCACTAACTGACAAGTCAGACACTCAAATACAAAGCGTCTGATATCCCTCTTCATTCCTGGCCACCAGTACAATAACTGCAGATCTTTATACATCTTCGTGCTCCCTGGATGAATATAGTACGGTGACAAATGGGCCTCTGATAGGATGTCTGCTCGGATAGAATCACTGCTGGGAACCCATATCCTGTCCCGGTATCTCATAATACCGTCACTAACTGTATACAAGACACTGCCCTTGGCCTCATCTCTCTGCTTCCACTATGCCAACTGCTCATCTGCTGGTTGACTACTGCGAATACGGTCCAGAAGGGAAGACTGAATGGTCAAGGTAGATAGACGGGGAACTCTACCTCGGGGAAAAGTCTCAAGATCAAACATCTGCATCTCAAACTGAAGAGGCCTCGAAACTGCCAGATGAGCCATCACTGCAACTTTTCTGCTCAGTGCATCTGCAACTACATTAGCCTTACCCGGGTGGTAGCTAATGTCACAATCGTAGACCTTCACAAGCTCCAACCAACGCCTCTTACGCATGTTCAGTTCCTTCTGCGTAAAGAAATACTTGAGGCTTTTGTAGTTGGTAAAGATCTGGCACTTCTCCCCATACAGATAGTGCCTCCAAATCTTCAAGGAAAAAACTACGGCGGCCAACTCTAGATCATGGGTAGGGTAGTTCTTCTCATGGGTTTTCAACTGACGAGAAGCATACGCTATCACCTTCCCATGCTGCATCAATACTGCGCCCAAACCGAGCTTCGAAGCATCGGTATATAGCACGAGCTCACCGGTCCCTGACGGCATGGCCAGAACTGGTGCCGAGATAAGAGCTTGCTTCAAAGTATCGAAACTCTTCTGACACTCCTCGCTCCACACAAATTTCACATTCTTCTTAGTCAGTGCTGTGAGTGGAACTGCAATCGAGGGAAATCCCTTAATGAACTTCCGGTAGTATCCTGCTAAGCCAAGAAAACTGCGGATCTCTGATGCATTCTGCGGCACAACCCAATCTCTGACTGCTGCAACTTTCGCTGGGTCTACCTCAATGCCACTGCTAGAAACAATGTGGCCTCAGAACGCCACATTCTCCAACCAGAATTCGCATTTACTGAACTTTGCGAATAATTTGTGCTTCTGCAATGTCTGCAACACTATGGTCAGATGCCTGCTGTGATCCTCCTGATTCTTGGAGTAGACGAGGATGTCGTCTATGAACACTATCACAAACTGNAGGTCAGCAGCAGCAGCAGCGGGGACACCCAGCCCCGAGGAATTTTGAGCACCCAGTTTGCCCTAAGTGCTCACGTCGCCATCCTGGATCATGCATGTTTGGCTCAGGAAAGTGTTATAAGTGTGGTAGTCCAGACCACTTATTTCTGCAGTGCCCTCAGAGGAATCCGCCTACCCAGGGCAGAGTTTTTGCTCTTCATGTGACAGAGACGGACCCGGAGTCGATGCTTATGACAGGTATCTTAATGCTTTCAGTTAATTATTGAATTTCAATGTTTTGGGAATCGGGATTGAGATTATGAACTTAGAATTGCGATAGGATTGCATGCTCTACTCAGTTCCATTTTCGGGAATTAGGTTAGAAGAACTCTGGCCTTTGCATATCTATAAGTTAGTTCTTGTGATTATTGTGTTCAACTTAGAGTTACTATCTTTCAGGGAGAATTTTTATATCTGGTTCTGCTACGAAAGCCCTGATAGATTCAGGAGCTACTCACTCGTTTATTTCGGAGACCTTTGCTAATTCCCTCAAGGTCATGACTATTGGACTAGATGTCGCATTTTCCGTAGCATTGCCTTCTGGAGAGGAGATAACAGCTTCCAATGTGATCCGAGACATAGACCTTGAGCTGCATGGAAATCTTGTTTATGCGGATCTCATCTTATTGCCGATGCCAGAGTTTGACATCATTTTGNATGACCTTGAGGGAATTAGCAAAGGTCTCCGAAATAAACGAGTGAGTAGCTCCTGAATCTATCAGGGCTTTCGTAGCAGAACCAGATATAAAAATTCTCCCTGAAAGATAGTAACTCTAAGTTGAACACAATAATCACAAGAACTAACTTATAGATATGCAAAGGCCAGAGTTCTTCTAACCTAATTCCCGAAAATGGAACTGAGTAGAGCATGCAATCCTATCGCAACTCTAAGTTCATAATCTCAATCCCGATTCCCAAAACATTGAAATTCAATAATTAACTGAAAGCATTAAGATACCTGTCATAAGCATCGACTCCGGGTCCGTCTCTGTCACATGAAGAGCAAAAACTCTGCCCTGGGTAGGCGGATTCCTCTGAGGGCACTGCAGAAATAAGTGGTCTGGACTACCACACTTATAACACTTTCCTGAGCCAAACATGCATGATCCAGGATGGCGACGTGAGCACTTAGGGCAAACTGGGTGCTCAAAATTCCTCGGGGCTGGGTGTCCCCGCTGCTGCTGCTGCTGACCTCTGTTTCTAGGCGGCCCGTGAAAAGGCCTCTTGTTCTGCTGCTGATGCTGCTGAGGAAGAGGGCGGTGTGGTACTTGGGCTGGTCGCTTCCCCAAGCGATCTCTCTCAATATCACGCTGATCCTGCTCTGCGGCTAGGGCTCTGGAGACAGCGACCTCATAAGAAGTAGGGTCAGACACCCTAACATCACGGCACAAGATCGGCCGTAGACCCATCAAAAGATGCATCAATTTGGCTCTAGAATCATTCGCGATGAGGGGCACAAAATGACAGCCCCTTTCAAACTTACGGATGAACTCCGTAACAGTCATATCTCCCTATCTCAGGCTCATGAACTCAGTGGTCAGCCTGGTGCGCACTTCCTCCGTGAAATATTTGGAGTAGAATACCTCCGTGAAGCGCTCCCAAGACAGTGTAGCCAGATTCAGGGCTACTGAAGCTCCTTCCCACCATAAGCGGGCATCTCCTCCGAATAGATAAGAGGCACAACGAACTCGATCTGCATCCCCAAGCTCCATAAACTCGAAAATAACCTCGAGGGACTTGATCCAGCCCTCGGCAATCATGGGGTCCGACGTCCCTGAAAACTCCTTCGGACGCATCTTCATGAATCTCTCATAGACAGCCTCGGGCCCTGTCGGCCTGGTCACCACAGCATGGTTTTCCGCAAACTGTGCGAAGAACTGAGTCATCCCAGCTAGCATCTGGGCATTCATGTCCGGTGGAGGTGGAGGGGGTAAATCTCCCTCCTGCCTCTGCTCCTCCCTGTCCTCTTGGCGAGGCTCCTCATTTCTAGTGCTCTCGGGAATGCGTCTAGGGGGCATCCTGTTCCATACATAACCCATACGTAACCAACATGCATAATTCCATAATTTAATTTAAATTTAAATGCTGCACAATAAAAATCAGGACGTAAAATAATTCATGAAAACATGCTGTTAAATAATTCATGCTTTAAATAAAATACGAAAATCTAAAACTTACAAACCGAAGACGTGACTTCGTGAGCTTCTCGAGGTCAGTAGTAGTGCAACCCTATACAGAACCATTGCTCTGATACAAGCTGTAAAGGCCTAGAAATCCGTATTTGAAAATTTGCGGAAAAATTTAAAATTTTCTTTTAAACTAAATAAAATATCCAGTTCATAAAATAAACTGTTGAATAACGTATCCTGTTTAAAAATAGCAGCGGAAGAAATTAATGTTGTAAAAATAACTGCAAAAATTTTATCCAACGGTAGATAAAAATGTTTGCTCGATAACAATAATAAATGCTGAAAAGTGAGGTCCTCGGGTCCCACTACAGCCGACTCGAGCTGGCTCACTGATCCCCGCCCTCGGTCCCGGCATCATCAGTACCTACAACAATCAAGTCTAGTGAGTCTAAAGACTCAGCAAGCATATATCGTAAATAACAAGTAAATAATTAATAAAGTCGCATGCAAGTGAAAATTTCCTGTAATGAGGTGTAACGTAAAATATCCTTTCAATGGTAATTATAGTACGTGCATAACTGAACTGAAAATATCATAGTGAAAATGTTTGCTCCTTGGAGCCCTGTAATGAAATAACTTGTAATAATTTTCTGGTGAGATTATGGTCTACGCAAGTGGTCCCTGAACTGAGCTGACCGGTAACTGGCGACCGGAATGAAACTGACGACCGGACCGGTAACTGACGACCGGACCGGTAACTGACGACCGGATTTAATAATGTATGTCTGATCAGACTCTTGCCACAGTATACTGGGTGAAACAACTGAACTGACCGGTAACTGACGACCGGACCGGTAACTGGCGACCGGATTTAATCATGATAGTAGAGTGACCACAAGAAATATCGCATAAATCTCAAAATTAATATTTTTGCACGTAATATAAATAAATAACATCATTAAATATGAACAATTTCGATCTTCTTGCATTAAAATCATGTACTTGCGATATTTAAAAATACCTATATGGCTTGATTGAAGAGTGAAAGAAGATATAAACATGCCTTGGTTTGTTTTGACAGAAAACAAACGAAATAACGACGCGGCGCGGCGGAGACGGAGTGCTCTTCACTTTTTTACTTTTTCTCTCTTAATTCCTTTAAACCAAACATGCACCATAATTATTATAATAGCGTAAAAATCGTAAACGTGATGCATGAACATTTAAAAATATCATGATTTGTGCTCAGGGCGCTGCTAGGACTAAAATCTCACCCCGGGTGCAAAATGACCATTTTGCCCCTATAAACCCAAAAATTGTCGTTTCACCCTTGGACCTCTAAAATTGACCCGAATCTTACCAAACTCTTTAAATTGTCCCAAAACATTTTTAAAAGCATTCTTAGACGTAAACTCGAGCCAAAATCGTAATTTAATCGATTCATTTTAAAACTTGGACCGGGGTCCCGGTTTTAACCCGAATAAACTCGAAACTTAACCAAATTTTTCTCAACTTTTTACCACTCCTAATAAACACTAAAAAGTCATAAAACAATGTAACCAAGCCCATAAACCCACGGTTGAAAATTCCAGAAAACCACCTAAAGTTCGGTCCATTCTTTATTGCACTCTAGCACCCTCATCTTCCCAAAATTCATGCACTAGCCAAACCCGATGTACCAGCCATGAACCAACAAACCATGGACCTATACCAGACCTCAATGAGCCTACCAGAACCAAGGAATCAGCCCCATGCACAAGAGAAAACGCGATCACTCCCTTGCCTCCAAAGGCCACTGCCCGCGGCCGATTTCTCTATCACAAGCTCGCTCGGTTTCAGTGATGGTTCCAGCAGTGTTCGAGCTACCCTCGGCCTTGGCTCAGACTCCACACGGTCTGTTTAAGCCTCGGATCACCCTTGCACCGACGGTTCCAGCCCATTCACCCGATCTCCTTCAACCCACACCTTACGCAGCAATCATCCCTCTCGGCCCTTCACACTACAACCCCAGCACACTTTCTAATCCTTGAAACAGCATCCTGTCATCATTAACAGCCTCCTAGAAACCCAACACAGCAGCCCCTTGCACGGGTCACCAAATAAAACGTGAGCCACAACAAAAAGAATGAGGGAAACATAATAAATCAGAAAGATTTTCCTCTTTGTGCCTGGATCGAAAGAAATATCATGCAAAAACACATTCCATAGAATATATGACATGTATGATGCGAAAACAATAGGTACAATGCGTGCCTTATGTGTTTGATGATCAACAACGAGGAAAGGAAGGCTTCCTTTGCAAGAGCAAGAGAAATCGATGGGGCCTCTAGCTGCAAGTGGTGAAAACGAGAGGGAGATAGGTGCTTTGAATGGGGCGTCGGCTGGTACAAATTTTAGGTTTAGGGTAAATGGTGTTTAGTAGCTTAATTATATAATAAACAATTAGTTAATGAGCCCTAAAATTTTTAGTTAAAAGCTAGGAAGAATTTTAGGCCCAAAAAGCTTAAAAGTAGGCCCATTAAATCCAAACACGCTCCCGAAAAATATTTCGTGTTGAAAAGATTTTGAAAATATTAGCCGAACCATTAAAAAGTCCCCCGATTCGATAAAATTTGCGTACCGTTAAAAATAAAATCCTGCGGGTAAAAATACCCAAATAAAATCCTATTTTTGAAAAATACACTTAAAAATGCTTTAAATTAATTTATAAAAATAAATCGTGTAATAAAATAATTTTCCTTAAATTCTCCGATCTCCGTTCCTCGATCGAACGTGAAATGCACCTAGAAACCCTAATGCGTGAACTTTTAAAATTTCATGAATTAAATCCTATCATGCATGAATTATGCAATAAAATGCATAAAAATAATTAAACACAATTTAATGAAATAAACATGAATTTAATGCTTTAAAAAANCAATGAAACATGGTACTCACATCGCAGATACTATTCTCGAACTCGAGCGGCCTATATCCTTCTTAGCAGCGGCTGAATCGACTAGGAACTGTTTAGAATATACAGTATTACAAATATGAGTTTCATGATACTCATCATATGAGCATCTCATATTCTTTCTACTATTTGTATATTCAAGGACTTTATCTATGTAACTAGCATGTGTATACAAATAAAGAAGCGTCAAAACAATAATTTCAAATATTATTAAAATAAAGACTTTTATACATAGAGTTTCATTGTAAACACTCGGCCAACACTTGGCTCGACGTGCACCTACTCTAACAATCTCCCACTTGCACTAGAGCCAACTACCCATATGCTTCAAACCTATCGATTCGCGATGCTTCTCGAATAATGGTCCAGGTAAAGGCTTAGTTAGCGGATCAGCAACATTATCTGCGGAGCCGACTTTGTCAATCAACAATTCTCCTCTTTCCACAATATCTCGGAGGATGTGGTACTTTCTCAATACATGTTTGGACTTCTGATGAGACCTTGGCTCCTTTGCTTGAGCTATAGCTCCCGTGTTGTCACGAAACACCGGGACAGGAGCAACTCCATTAGGAATGACGCCCAACTCTTGGACGAAATTCCTTATCCAAACAGCCTACTTTGCTTGAACTGATGTAGAAATGTATTCGGCCTCAGTGGTGGAATCCGTAATACTGTCTTGCTTGGAACTCTTCCAAGAGATAGCAGCACCATTGAGCATGAATACGAACCTAGAGGTTGACTTCGAGTCATCGATATCGCTTTGGAAGTTAGAGTCGGTATAGCCTTCCAATTTCAGTTCTCCACACCCATAGACCAAGAACAACTTATTGGTCCTTCTCAAATACTTGAGGATGTCTTTCACAGCTTTCCAGTGTGGAAGACAAGGGTTCGATTGATATCTACTCACTAAACTTAGTGCAAAAGCCACGTCAGGACGTGTAGATATCATCTCATACAAGATGCTACCAATCGCAGATGCATAAGGAATGCTTGTTGATGAAACTTAAAATTAATAATTTATTATATGTTAAAACCTATATTTTAAAATTTAAGTTTCATTAAAATTATAAAATTATGTTATTTTAGTATTGTGTGTTTATATTTAAATGTCTTACTAAGTATGTTTTATTTTCAGGTTTTCAACGTGTTGGTAAAATAATGATAACTCAAGCTAGAAAATTCAAATGGAAGTGATTCAAATATTTTTGGAATCCTTGAGAAATTATCTACAACTTTACAGAAGACATGATTGCCTAAAAAGTTGGTTAAGATGATCAAATTGTGAAAATATCAAAAAGAGGACAAATTTACTTTAACCACGACCAGCATATAGTAAAAAAATCATAACTATTTCAATATTTAACCAAATGAGGTGAACCAAGTAGCCAAATTCATATACAGACAATTCCCCACATGTTTGCTATTTTGAGCTGAGTCAAATTCGGTGATTAAAGTCGTGGAACAAAGCATTGAAAGAAGGAGCATGGAATTGAAGTTGGAGGAGACAAAGACTACTATTACAACTACATTGCATTAATAGAATTTTTGACCCTTTCTCTCATTTGGCCTATAAATAGAGGCCTTGTGCTAGCTTGAGAATCATTCTATCTCATTGTAAAATATAGTGTGAGTGTGTATAAAAGTTCGAAGTTCCAATATATTTTTCATTTTCCAAATTATGAGTGATGTTTTTAGTGTTGATCAAAAGTAAGTTCATGGAAAGCTAAATCTATTATGTCAAGGTGAAGAGGATGAATTCTTGGTGAAGTAAGATTGTTTATATTTTGTATATTCTTTCTTTATTTCTTTTCATTTTGCTAATTTCTTTTTATTGTAGGTATAAAAATGAATTATTTGTTGTTATCAATTTACATCAAATGCTTGATACCATTGAAGTGGTTATCTTGATTTGTTGTTTAATTTTGATACAATAAATATTTCATCAATTATTATTGTTATATTATACATACATATATATATATATATTTATATAATTATATCATATATTTCATTTAGACGATAGCGTGGCTCTGCCGGTTGTTCTAAATGAAATATTATGATATCTAACAATCTAACATTTACTTTATCGCAACTAACTTTTACTTTCCGCATCTAACATTTACTTTATCGCAACTAACTTTTACTTTCCGCATCTAACTTTTACTTTCCCGCAACTAACTTATTAAATCATATATTTCATTTAGACAATAGCGTGGCTCTGCCGGTTGTTCTAAATGAAATATTATGATATCTAACAATCTAACATTTACTTTATCGCAACTAACTTTTACTTTTCGCATCTAACATTTACTTTATCGCAACTAACTTTTACTTTCCGCATCTAACTTTTACTTTCCCGCAACTAACTTATTAAATCATATATTTCATTTAGGCAATAGCGTGGCTCTGCCGGTTGTTCTAAATGAAATATAATGATTTAATTTAACATTTATTTTATGCAGTTATATATTTATATAGTTATATATATAATCATAGGTACCATATATAAAATATCGGTGAATTCGGTATTTTCTATAGTGGGAACTATATTATATTAGGTGTGTGTTTAAATATTTAATTTTCTTGGAACCATTATTTATGGTGGTTTCCTTTGTTTTACTTTTAGTTAAACAATATTGCATAAACCAAGAATAAATCCTCGAGCCTTGACAAAATTTATAATTTGTAAACTTCGTTCTTGCATTTGGTAATCTATAAATTAATAAATTTAAACTTAAAATAACCTCTCTGTGGATCGATCTCGTACTTACGAAATATATTACTTGCAGACAACCTACACTTGGGTGAATTATAATTTAAGTAGTAGCAAGTTTTTGGCGCCGTTGCCGGGGAGGTATAAATTAAGTTTATATTTGTTAATTATGTTTTATTTATAAGTATTGTGTTTTTTTTTTGTATGAGTATTTGGAGTTGGAAAAAAAGTGGTAGACTTATTCGAGTATCTGAAAATAATTTAAACATGGATGATAATTCAAATAATCAAGATAATGATAACAATAATAACAACAATAATAATAATAATCAAGAACATGATCAATTAAGAACACTTAGGCACCATATGAACCCTATTAGAACTAGTGCCCCATCTTGTTTAGTTTTTCCTCCTGATGCATCTAATTTCAACTTTAAACCTCAAATTATTCAACTTTTACCAAATTTTCATGGCTTAGATTCTGAAAATCCATATTTACATCTAAGAGAATTTGAGGAAGTTTGTAACACTTATAATGATCAAAATTGTAGCATGGATATAGTTCGATTAAAGCTTTTCCCTTTTTCTTTAAAAGATAAAGCTAAAACATGGCTACAAAATTTGAGATCAAGTTCAATAAGATCATGGGAAGAAATGCAACAACAATTTCTCAAAAAGTTTTTTCCTTCCCATAGAACAAACTCTTTTAAAAGACAAATTACTACTTTTTCTCAAAAACAAGGAGAAACATTTTATCAATGTTGGGATAGATATAAAGAATTACTTAATACATGCCCACATCATGGTTTTGAAACATGGAGAATAGTTTCTCACTTTTATGAAGGTCTAATACCTAAAGATAGGCAAATGATAGAATTCATGTGTAATGGAACTTTTGAAGATAAAAACCCAAATGAAGCTATGGAGTATTTGGATTCATTAGCAGAAAATGCTCAAAATTGGGATAATATAGGCACAATAGAACCACCAACAACTAAAATCAATAATTCAACAAATGGGGGTGGTATCTATAATCTTAAAGATGATATAGATATTCAAGCTAAACTTGCATCTTTAGCAAGAAAAATTGAGTCATTAGAAATGAAAAAGAGTGGTCAATTAAAAAGTATTCAAGAAATTGTTTGTCATATATGTGATACACATGATCATGCTACAAAAGATTGTCCAACATTACCTTCATTTAAAGAATGTCTCCATGAACAAGCAAATTATGTTAACAATTATAAAAAACCAATACTAGATCCTTTTTCAACATCATATAATCCTGGATGGAAAAATCATCCTAATTTTAGTTGGAGGAATGATAATAATGCACAACCCTCACAACAATATTTTCAAAATAACCAAAATCATCAAGGTTATATTCCTTATGTTACACCTCCAAGAAAAAACTTTGAAGATGTAATTCATGCATTTATCCAAAAGCAAGAATCTATCAATATTCAAAACAGTCAATCTATGACTGATTTGAAAGAAACTCTTGCAAAATTTGCATCTGCACTTAATATTCATGAAAAAGGAAAATTTCCATCTCAACCTCAACCTAATCCTAAAAATCAAAATCAAGAATTAAAAAATGAAAAAATTGATCAAATAAAATCTGTTATTACCCTTAGAAGTGGTAAAATAGTTAATGATCCATATAGTAATGAAAACAAGGATCATTTAAAATCAAAGAGTAAGGATGATAATCCTGATACTTTTGAGAATGATGATACCTTAAATTCTAAAAATAATATGTTGAATGATAAATCATCTGAAATAGTAAATGAATCAAATAAACCTCCACCATTTCCTCATGCATTAACAAATCATAAAAAACAAAAAAATGATTCTGATATCTATGAAGTTTTTAAACAAGTAAAGATAAATATTCCATTATTAGATGCTATTAAACAAGTACCTTCATATGCAAAATTTTTAAAAGACTTATGTACTGTGAAGAGAAAATTGCATGTGAAGAAGAAAGCATTCTTGGCTGAACAAGTAAGTTCTATTCTTCAAAATAATTCTAGTTTAAAATATAAAGATCCTGGTTGTCCAACAATTTCATGTATTATTGGAGAAAATAAAATTAAAAAAGCTTTGTTAGATTTGGGAGCAAGTGTGAATTTACTTCCTTATTCAGTTTATGAAAAACTTAATTTAGGAGAATTAAAACCCACTTCTGTTACTCTCTTACTGGCGGATAGGTCAATCAAAATACCTAGAGGTATTGTAGAAGATGTGTTGGTTCAAGTTGATAAATTCATATATCCTGTAGATTTTATTGTTTTGGATACACAACCAATAGAAGTACATAATGAAATTCCAGTAATATTGGGACGACCATTTCTAGCAACTTCAAATGCTTTAATTAATTGTCGAAATGGAATAATGAAATTGTCTTTTGGAAATATGACTCTAGAACTTAATGTGTTCAATTTATGTAAACAACCAAGTATTAATGAAAATGAATATGATAATGAAATTGAAACAATTATGGAAGAAAATATACAAGAAGAAAACTTAAATCAACAATCTGAAGTTTTTTCAATAGAAAGTTTTGAGTCTGAAAATAATTTTAAAAAAGATGATAATACAAAACTTGAATTAAAAGTTTTACCATTCGAATTGAAATATGTATTTCTTGGTGAAAATAAAACATTTCCTGTTGTAATTTCTTCCACTCTTCTACCAAATCAAGAAGAAGATTTAATTAAATTACTTAAGAAATATAAAAATGCAATTGGATGGACTTTGAAAGATATAAAAGGTATAAATCCTTTAATTTGCACACATAAAATTTATTTGGAAGAAAATGCTAAAACATATCAACAACCACAAAGAAGGTTAAATCCACATATGAAAGAAGTTGTTAAGAATGAAGTATTAAAACTATTAGACGCTGGAATTATCTATCCAATCTCAGATAGTAAATGGGTAAGTCCAACACAAGTAGTACCTAAAAGGTCAGGCATCACTGTTATAAAAAATAAAAAGGGAGAGTTATTACAAGCTAGGATTCCATCTAGTTGGCGTATGTGTATTGATTATAGAAAATGAAATGATGCAACTAGAAAAGATCATTTCTCACTACCATTTTTAGATCAAATTCTAGAAAAAGCAGCAGGAAATTCTTATTACTGTTTTCTTGATGGGTATTCGGGGTATTATCAAATACCTATATCATTAGAAGATCAAGAAAAAACTACTTTCACTTGTGTTTCCGGAACTTTTGCATTTAAAAGAATGCCATTTGGTTTATGTAATGATCCGGCTACTTTTCAAAGATGCATGTTAAGTATTTTCAGTGATATGATTGAAGAATTTGTAGAAGTTTTCATGGATGATATAACTGTTTTTGGAAACTGTAAAGCCCGAGATTATATCATTTTAATCCGAGATTATGTAATTTCAGAATTTTGGAATGATGAATTAGATTCCATGTTTTTTTGTAATTAAGTAGGATTGAAATTGAATTAAAAGATTGAGCGGGGGCCGATTTGCAAATAGTGAAAAGTTGAGGGACTGAAGTGCAAATATGGAATTGGGTGGGACACTTGTCCTCACCATGCAAATTGATATAAAATATTCATTCCTTCCCAAACAATTTCAGCAAGAACGAGACTCAACCTTTTGGAAATTCTCTCAAACTTCTGTGTACTCTAGAAAATTGATTGTACCAAATTCGGTTATCAGAAATTGAATCTGAACACAGTTCTGAGATCCTCTCGTCGACAGCTACTACTGGACGTAAGTTTTATTGAGTTTTGTTATCATTTGAAATTATGATATTGGGAGAATTGTTATTTGATCAGTATTATGTGTTCTGGGAATACTAGACACCGTAGAATCGAAGTTAGATCAGAAAACGGATTGATTCTGGAATTATTATGATTTTCTGATTATATTAATTGAAAATGGGACAGATTTGGATTATGAATGAATTACAGATTGTACCGGATAGGGGTTATGATTTGTAATTGTTATCTGTTGATATGGTATTGACGGGGATACTGAGATAGTGCCGTTATGCCGTTGATTTGAATTAAATTTAGATTGATCAGAATCAGTATTGAATTGGGACTGGAATGTTGATATTATTATTCTCAATATGTCCTTTCAGATTTACAGAGACAGTCTTGAATTCAGAATTGATATTTCTTCAGACCGAGACTACGAACGAAAGGTATAAGTCAATGTGGTACTGGGAGATTGACTCGAGTAGGATATACTTGGGTTTCCCTAAATCACATACTTATTGTTATCATATGCATTGATTTAATTTGATATGCGTGTTCTATTGAGTTATAGAGAGCATGTAGTAGACGAGTATTAGACAAGTGATCTTGTGACAGAAGTGTCTGATAATGGTGGGGTCGCCACGGACACATTGCACGATGTCACAAGATAGTGTATTGGCGATAGGGCCACAGTCTGTGACGGATAGGTCAGGACACTGGATGTATGGTTATATCGACGTGGATAGAATTGGAGTTTCTTCTATTACTGTTGGTCGATATAGGAATACCAACATCTGGAAACCGGGATCCCTAGACTAGGATTGAGTCTAGTCTGAGACGTGGAGTCACGAGTTTAGTTACAGTTTTATATTGATTCATGTTTTCAGATTTGATACATGTTCTTGATATCTATTTCATGCATTTCTATCGATTATATGCTTGCATGTTTCTTTGATTTATACTGGGAATTATATTCTCACCGAAGTTATCCGACTGTTGTCTTGTTTGTATGTGTACATGACAACAGGTGGGACAGAATCAGGGTCGAGGAGATGATTAGAGATCGTGATTAGAGTGGAGACTACGGACTTTGACCTTGCTGTAGATAGGATTCAGCAATTAACATTTAGTTGTTGAACCTTAGTTTGAGTTTGATGTTTGTTGTACAAGACCTGTACTTTTATACGGATATGTATATTAGATTGAATTCCATTACGTTCCGCACTATATTTAAAAAAAAATGTAGACCCAGATTAATTACATTGATCCAATTATCTCAATGACGATTAAGAAGATGATTAGCGTCCTGGTCCCCACAACGGGTGGTATCAGAGCGATAGATCCTTTAGATTGCGATTGGAGCTAGTGAGCGGGGTAGAATGTGTTTTCTTTCCTGTTTTTGATTGCTAGCGTGATTCCGTGCCTTAATACATGTTTACCTGAATTATCTGATTTTGATATGGTGATATGTATTCTTGAAATGGATCAGAACCGATTCTTGATCAGAGGTAAGATGATCAGAAAGGGACTGAGACATATTTATTATGTGATTTCTAACCCTTGTGATAAGCAGGTATGCCTCCTCGAAGAATCCCAGAACAGGGCAGTACCTCTGCAAATCCGATGGATGTGACAGCAACACCAATGGAAACCTTGCTGAAGAGATTTCAGTCGTTCCATCCACCGACTCTGAAGGGTACTGAGACTTCAGTTGATTGCGAGAGTTGGTTAGATGACATTGAGATGCTGTTTGACTCTTTGGACTACACTGATGAGCGGAGAGTGAAACTGATAGGACACCAGTTGCATGATGTTGCCAAGAACTGGTGGATTACGACCAAGAGGGCCTTGGAGCAACGAGGTACGCCTATTACCTGGAATGTCTTCAAAACCGAATTCTATCAGAGATTCTTCCCTGTGTCATACAGAAAGGATAAAGGTGCTGAGTTTGCGAATCTGAGACAAGGGCAGTTGAACATTGAGGAATATGTGTCTAAATTCTCTACACTACTGAGATTTGCTCCACATGTGGCCGAGAATGAAGAAGCGGTGGCTGATCAGTTCATCAATGGTTTGAATCCTGAGATATTTACATTGGTGAACACAGGGCGACCGAATAACTTTGCTGATGCCCTGAACAGAGAAAAGGGAGCAGAAGCTGGCCTAATTAGGCAGTGAGGAGCCTCGTATGTTGCCCCAGCACCGATACCACAGCAACCCCCTCCCAGATTCGAGAGTGGTAGCAGCAGTGGTGGAAAGAAGGACTATCTGAAAGCCAGAGGAAGACAGTTTAAGAAGTCTGGCTGCAGTTCTTCTAGTTCCAGTGGCACGAGACAGACTGGTCAGAGTCAGAGCTATACAGGACCATATTGCAGCACGTGTGGAGGGAGACATTCCACAGAGCAGTGCCAAGGAGTGTTTGGCAGTTGCCGTATTTTCGGACAGCATGGACATTTTGCTAGAGTATGTCCCCAGAGAGGTTCTCAGGGATCCCAAGGAGCAGAGTCAACTGGATCAGTGGCTCAGACAGGGAGACGACCCTCAGCTGTGCATTCGGTCCAGCCAGCACCATCTACCCAGTCACAGCAGAGGCCAGGAGGAAGCCAGACAGTGAGCCAGCCTCCTAGACAGCAGGCCCGAGTCTTTGCTTTGACTGAGGAGCAGGCACAGGACGCACCTGATGACGTTGTTGCAGGTAACTGTTTTATTTCTGGTTATCCTGCATATGTATTGATTGATACTGGTGCATCGCATACATTTATTTCTGAGAGATTTGCATTGATGCATGCATTGCCTGTTGAGTCGCTATCTACTATAGTATCTGTTTCTTCTCCTTTGGGGAAATGTTTGATATCCGTGACTTCGGTTAGATCTTGTGTGCTACAGTATGACGTACATGAGATTGAGCTAGACTGTATTGTACTTGGGTTGTCTGATTTTGACTGTATTATCGGTATTGATATGCTGACCAAGTACAGAGCTACCGTTGATTGCTTCCACAAGATTGTGAGATTCAGACCTGACATGGCTGACGAGTGGAAATTTTGCGGTAAGGGTTCTAGATCTAGAATTCCATTGATATCTGTTATGGCTATGACTCGATTGCTACAGAAAAGAGCAGAGGGGTTCCTTGTCTATTCAGTTGATTTACTGAAATCGAGTCCATCATTGGCGGATTTGTCAGTGGTGTGTGAGTTTGTTGATGTATTTCCAGATGAGATTCCTGGATTACCTCCGATTCGAGAGATAGACTTCAGCATTGAGTTGATGACAGGTACCGTTCCGATATCAAGAGCTCCATACCGAATGGCACCGATTGAATTGAAAGAATTGAAGGAACAGTTGGAGGATCTATTGGCCAAGGGATATATCAGACCGAGCGTATCTCCGTGGGGTGCTACAGTACTGTTCGTGAGAAAGAAAGACGGTTCTATGAGACTCTGTATCGACTACCGGCAACTGAACAAAGCAACGGTAAAGAATAAATATCCCTTACCTCGCATTGATGATTTGTTTGATCAGTTGCAGGGTTCATCTGTATATTCCAAGATTGATTTGAGATCTGGATACCATCAGCTGAGAGTCAGGGATTCTGATATCTCAAAGACAGCATTCAGAACCAGGTATGGACATTACGAGTTTATTGTCATGCCGTTTGGTTTGACGAATGCACCGGCTGTATTTATGGGATTAATGAACCGTGTGTTTCAAAAGTATCTCGATGATTTTGTGATTATATTCATTGATGATATTCTGATTTACTCCAAGAATATGATTGAGCATGCAGAACATTTGAGAACTGTGTTGAAAATTCTGAGAGCTGAGAAATTATATGCTAAACTGTCGAAATGTGAGTTTTGGTTGAGACAGGTAGTATTTCTGGGTCATATCATATCCGGAGATGGTATATCAGTTGATCCCAGCAAGGTAGAGGCTGTGATTTCTTGGCCGAGACCGACATCAGTGCCAGAGATTCGCAGTTTTATGGGTTTGGCAGGATATTACCGTCGGTTTATTAAAGATTTCTCGAGCATTGCCAAACCGATTACTCAGTTAACTCAGAAGAATGCTCCGTTTGTGTGGTCAGAAGACTGTGAGTCCAGTTTTCCGGAATTGAAGAAAAGATTGACCAGTGCACCGATACTGACTATCCCCTCAGGTACTGGTGGATTTGTTGTATATTGTGACGCTTCTCACAGAGGTTTGGGTTGTGTGTTGATGCAACGAGGGCATGTGATTGCTTATGACTCGAGACAGCTGAAGCCACATGAGACTCGCTACCCAATTCATGATCTTGAAGTGGCAGCAATTGTATTTGCTTTGAAGATATGGCGACCCTACCTCTACGGTGAGAAATTTGAAATTTATTCTGATCATAAAAGCTTGAAATATCTGTTTTCACAATCTGAGTTGAATATGAGACAGCGAAGATGGCTTGATTTGCTTAAAGATTTTGATTGTGAAATCAAGTACTATCCAGGAAAATCGAATGCAGCAGCTGATGCACTGAGTCGTAAGGTATGTTCTTTATCCTTATCGACGATAGGTGTTTCCAATTTGATTGAAAATTACTGTTTGTCTGGATTGGTATTTGAGACAGATTGTAGACCATTGCGACTGTATGCTATTCAAGCTGAACCAGAGCTGATTTTGATGATTAAAGCGGCTCAGACAGTTGATCAGAAAGTGCAGAAATCGATTGAGATGGTCAGATCAGGTCATCAGTCAGAATATCAGGTACGTGATAGCGTACTGTATGTGAATAATCGTCTTGTTGTGCCTGATGTTTCGGATTTGAGACAGCGGATATTGACAGAAGCGCACAGCAGTCGTTTTAGCATTCATTCTGGGGGCAGAAAAATGTATAACGATCTGAAAAGACAGTTTTGGTGGAAACAAATGAAGACTGATATTGCTGAATTTGTAGCCAAATATCTGAATTGCCAACAGGTGAAGGCTGAAAGAAAGAAACCCGGAGGACTATTGCAGAGTTTATCTATTCCTGAATTGAAATGGGATCACATTTCCATGGATTTCGTGACACAGTTACCACGTTCCTCCAGAGGTTCTGATGTGATTTGGGTTGTGATTGACAGGTTGACCAAATCAGCATGCTTTATTCCGTATCAGATGACATACAGGTATGACCAGATGGCTGAGATCTATGTCAGAGAAGTGGTCAGATTGCACGGAGTGCCGAAGTCGATTGTATCAGACCGTGATACTCGATTCACTTCGCACTTTTGGCTGAGTTTGCAGCAGGCTCTAGGTACGAAGTTACATCTAAGTACCGCATATCATCCACAGACTGACGGACAGTCAGAGCGGACTATCCAGACATTGGAAGATATGCTGAGAGCCGTAGTGCTTGATTTTAGCACTAGTTGGCAAGATGCATTGCAACTTTGTGAGTTTTCGTACAACAACAGCTATCAGACGAGTATTGAGATGGCACCATTTGAAGCGTTGTACGGTAAGAAGTGCACATCTCCTCTGTATTGGGATGATATCTCTGAAGTTCCTGAGACTGGACCTGATATGATCAGAGAGATGACAGAAAAGGTAAAGCTGATTCAGAAGAGAATGAAGACAGCTCAAGATAGACAGGCCAAATATGCCAATGTTCGACGCAGACCATTGGTATTTGAGGCAGGAGACCGAGTATTCCTGAAGATTTCACCTTTCAGAGGAGTTGTCAGATTTGGCAAGAAAGGGAAGTTGTCTCCACGTTTTATTGGGCCGTATGAGATTCTCGAGAAGATAGGAGACCGTGCCTATCGACTTGCATTACCGCCTTCTCTATCTGGAATACATGATGTCTTTCATGTATCTATGTTACGGAAGTACCTCCCCGATGATTCTCATATTATTCAGCCAGACGAGGCAGAACTTGATGAAAGTCTGAGTTATGTTGAAAAGCCGATTCAGATTATTGATCGTAAAGAAAAGAAACTCAGAACGAAAACCATCCCACTTGTGAAAGTCCAGTGGACTCGTCATGGCATTGAAGAAGCTACTTGGGAGACTGAATCAGATATGAGACAGGAATTCCCAGAGTTATTCCACTGATGTGAGTTTCTTATTTCAGTTTCTGTTATTTCTGATTTGATTGCCTGTGATATGATTGCTTGAGATTTCGAGGACGAAATCATGTTTCAGAGGGGGAGAATTGTAAGGCCCGAGATTATATCATTTTAATCCGAGATTATTTAATTCAAGAATTTTGGAATGATGAATTAGATTCCACGGTTTTTGTAATTAATTAGGATTGAAATTGAATTAAAAGATTGAGCGGGGGCCGATGTGCAAATAGTGAAAAGTTGAGGGACTAAAGTGCAAATATGGAAATTTGAGTGGACACATGTCACATGCAATTTGATATAACTTTTGTCAATTCCTTAGCACCTTCAGCGAGAACCGAGTGCATTCTCTGGAAAATTTTCAAAGCTTCTTCATCCCGTAGAATTTTGATTATTCCAAATCCGTCTATCAGAATTTTAATCCGAACACGGTACCGTATTCCTCTCCTCGACAGCTACTACTGGACGTAAGTTTTATTGAGTTCTGTTATCATTTGAAATTATGATATTGGGAGAATTGTTATTTGATCATTATTATGTGTTCTGGGAATACTAGACACCGTAGAATCGAAGTTAGATCAGAAAACGGATTGATTCTGGAATTATTATGATTTTCTGATTATATTAATTGTAAATGGGACAGATTTGGATTATGAATGAATTACAGATTGTACCGGATAGGGGTTATGATTTGTAATTGTTATCTGTTGATATGGTATTGACGGGGATACTTAGATAGTGCCGTTATGCCGTTGATTTGAATTAAATTTAGATTGATCAGAATCAGTATTGAATTGGGACTGGAATGTTGATATTATTATTCTCAAAATGTCCTTTCAGATTTACAGAGACAGTCTTGAATTCAGAATTGATATTTCTTCAGACCGAGACTACGAACGAAAGGTATAAGTCAATGTGGTA
>NC_133309.1:5256740-5257763 GCF_012295235.1 Primulina huaijiensis
TAATGGTCAAGTTGAACTTGCAAATAGAGAAATAAAACAAATTTTAGAAAAAACAGTTAATCCAAATCGAAAAGATTGGTCTTTAAGATTAACTGATGCATTATGGGCATATAGAACTGCATTTAAGACATCATTAGGGATGTCACCATATAGGTTAGTTTTTGGTAAATATTGTCATTTACCGGTTGAACTTGAACATAAAGCTTATTGGGCAATTAAAGCATTTAATATTAATTTAGATGATGCATCTAAATTAAGAAAATTGCAATTNGAAATGGATTGAAGCAATTGCAAGTAGAACTAATGATCATAAAGTTGTTATAAAATTTTTAAAAGAAAATATTTTTAGTCGATTTGGAATACCTAGAGCAATAATTAGTGATGGGGGAAGTCATTTTATAAATAAATCGTTTTCTTCTTTGTTAAGAAAATATGGCATTACACATAAAGTTTCTACCCCATATCATCCTCAAAGTAATGGTCAAGTTGAACTTGCAAATAGAGAAATAAAACAAATTTTAGAAAAAACAGTTAATCCAAATCGAAAAGATTGGTCTTTAAGATTAACTGATGCATTATGGGCATATAGAACTGCATTTAAGACATCATTAGGGATGTCACCATATAGGTTAGTTTTTGGTAAGCATTGTCATTTACCGGTTGAACTTGAACATAAAGCTTATTGGGCAATTAAAGCATTTAATATTAATTTAGATGATGCATCTAAATTAAGAAAATTGCAATTAAATGAACTAGAAGAATTAAGAAATGATGCATATGAAAATTCAAAGATTTATAAAGATAAAACTAAAGCCTTTCATGATAAAAATATTATGAGAAAGTCATTTGAAATTGGACAAAAAGTTTTACTTTATAATTCTCGTTTGCATTTATTTCCAGAAAAATTAAGATCGAGATGGTCAGGACCATTTATAGTTAAATTTGTTTATCCTCATGGTGCTGTTGATATTGAAAATCCTAAAAATAATGACGTGTTTAAAGTTAATGGGCAAAGACTTAAGC
>NC_133309.1:5262627-5315127 GCF_012295235.1 Primulina huaijiensis
CCGCAACTAACTTATTAAATCATATATTTCATTTAGGCAATAGCGTGGCTCTGCCGGTTGTTCTAAATGAAATATAATGATTTAATTTAACATTTATTTTATGCAGTTATATATTTATATAGTTATATATATAATCATAGGTACCATATATAAAATATCGGTGAATTCGGTATTTTCTATAGTGGGAACTATATTATATTAGGTGTGTGTTTAAATATTTTTATTTTCTTGGAACCATTATTTATGGTGGTTTCCTTTGTTTTACTTTTAGTTAAACAATATTGCATAAACCAAGAATAAATCCTCGAGCCTTGACAAAGTTTATAATTTGTAAACTTCGTTCTTGCATTTGGTAATCTATAAATTAATAAATTTAAACTTAAAATAACCTCTCTGTGGATCGATCTCGTACTTACGAAATATATTACTTGCAGACAACCTACACTTGGGTAAATTATATTTTAAGTAGTAGCACTTGTCATCGCCGCTATCTCTGCATCAGTCTTGGGAGACATAGACATGGATAGGGACACGCCATGACACATTGGTAGATGTCCTCCCTTGGACTCATCCATCGAGAACCGCTTCACGATGGTATCAATGTATGTGGACTGGGTGAGACCAAGCAATCTTCTCGATCTCTCTATAGATCAGTATTCCCAATACAAAAGATGCTTCACCCAAGTCCTGCATCGAGAACTTACTCGCTAACCATATTTTAGTTGATTGCAACATTCCTACATCATTCCCAATGAGTAGAATGTCATCTACATAAAGCACCAGGAATGTCACAGCACTCTCACTGACCTTCTTATACACACATGATTCCTCAGGATTCTTAGTAAAAACAAACTCTTTGATTGTACTATCGAATCTAAGGTTACAACTCTTAGATGCCTGCTTTAGACCATAAATAGATCTCTGAAGTTTTCATATCATATGCTCACTTCCGATAGATGTAAGCCCTTCAGGTTGAGACATGTAAATCTCTTCCTTAATATCCCCATTAAGAAAGGTTGTCTTGACATCCATCTGCCATATCTCATAGTCATACCATGCAGCTATGGCTATCAATATCCTTATCGACTTGAACATTGCAACTGGAGAAAAGGTTTCCTCAAAGTCAACTCCTTGTCTTTGAGTATATCCTTTTGCCACCAACCGCGCCTTGAAGGTCAATACCTTCCCATCTGCCCCAAGTTTCCTCTTGTAAATCCATTTACACCCTATGAGAACGGTTCCCTCGGGTTGATCCACAAGGTTCCACACTTGGTTCGAATGCATGGAATTCATCTCAGATTCCATTGCTCATGCCACTTGGATGAATCGGCATCAGATAGCGCTTCCTTGAAGGTCTTTGGATCATATCCATGGTTAGGCTCATCATGGCCCTCTTCAAGAAGCAGACCATACCTCATAGGTGGTCTCGAGACTCTCTCGGATCTTCTAGGAGCTTGTATCTCCTCTCTTGGCTCTTCGGGTGTGGGTTCTATAATTGTGGGTACCTCTCGAACCTCTTCGAGTTCTATCATCTCCCTTTTTCTATCCAATAGAAATTCTTTTTCCAAAAAAGTTGCATTCCTAGAAACAAACACCTTTGTTTCTTGGGGATAATAGAAATAATATCCAACTGAATTCCTTGGATATCCCACAAAATAATATAAAATGGATCGACTATCCAATTTATCTCCCACTACCTGCTTCACATAAGCAGGGCACCCCCATATTCTAAGATAAGAATATTTGGGAGGCTTACCCATCCATATCTCATATGGTGTCTTATCAACTGCCTTTGAATGGACATTGTTCAACAACAGTGCCGCTGTCTCAAGTGCATATCCCCAAAAGGATGGCGGCAACTCCGTGAACCCCATCATAGACCGAACCATGTCCATCAAAGTCCGGTTACGACGCTCCGAAACACCATTCAACTGCGGTGTAGCGGGGGGAGTCCACTGTGAGAGAATCTCATTCTCCCTAAGATACTCTTGGAACTCGGCACTCAAGTACTTACCACCTCGATCCGATCGAAGTGTCTTGATGCTTCGTTCCAACTGTTTCTCTACTTCACTTTTGAATTCTTTGAACCTTTCAAAGGCTTCAGACTTGTATTTCATCAAATACACATACCCATACCTCGAAAAATCATCGGTAAAGGTGATGAAGTAGGCATGTCCATGCTTAGTGGTGATGCTAAGCGGACCGCACACATCGGTATGGATCAAATCCAATAACCCTTTGGCTCGCTCCACATGGCCCTTAAAGGGAATTTTGGTCATCTTTCCTTTTAGACAGGATTAACAAGTCGTGAGAGCATTAATATCAGACATATCAAACATGCCCACTCCCACTAACTTGTTCATCCTTCTTAGGGAAATATGTCATAATCGAGCATGCCATAATTGTGCCGAATTTAGAGTATCTTCTTTTCGCTTGTTTGTTGTTGTTATTGCTTGGACATTGTTTAATGGAATATCTTTCAGTTTTAAGGTGTAGAGATCGTTTTCAAGTTCTCCAATACCAATTAAACATTCGTTCTTGTAAATGTTGCAAACACCTTTGCTAAATAAACAAGAAAATCCATCTTTATCAAGCATAGAAATGGAAACTATGTTTTTCACCAATTCAGGTACAAACAAAACATCTCTTAAAATTAACTTAAAATCATTGTTCAAAAGCAAATAAACATCTCCTATGGCCTTGGCAGCAACTCTTGCTCCATTGCCCATCCTCAAGAGGGTCTCACCTTCCCTAAGCCTCCTACTTCTTCCCATTACCTGCAAATCATTACAGAGATGTGAGCCACAGCCGGTATCCAATACCCAAGAAGTAGAGTTAATTGAAATGTTTACTTCAATATAGAACATACCGTTTCAAGAACTCCTCTGGGCAAGATATTCCCTGCAGTTATGCCTCCAATGTCCAGGCTTCTTGCAGTGATGATAGATGTCAACAGTTTTGTCAGCCTTCACTGGTGTAGTTGTCACAGTGGGACTCGGATTCTGCCTCTTCAAGGGCACGTTCTTCTTGGGACGTTGGAAAGAACGCTTCTTTCCCTTCCCACGTGGATCAATCTTCGTGCCAGATGAAGAACCCACATAAAGAACCGGCTTCTCTTTTTTGATGGAGGACTCAAAGGTCACAAGCATGTTCACCAACTCCTCAAGGGTCGGCTCCATCTTGTTCATATTGAAATTCACCACAAAAGGATAAAACGAGCTAGGCAGTGACAAGATCAACACGTCGGTGGTCAACTCCGAAGGCAACATCAGATCCATGCCAACGCGCCCAATCAACTTTAGGCCATGCTCATGGACCGAGGCCCCATCTCGCATGCGCAAAGTGATCAGCTCCTCGACGGTAGCATGCCTAAGAGGTCGAGTCTGCTCACCAAAGAGCTCCTTGAGATGCAAATGAATGTCAGCAGCACTCTTTGCATCCTCAAAACGCCTCTGCAGCTCATCATTCATAGAAGCCTGCATATAACACCTGGCTTTCAAGTCATGGCCACTCCATTCCTTGTAAATCTGCAATTCCTCAGGAGTGCAGTTAGTTGGAGCCTCAACAGGGGACGACTCAGTCAGTGTATATGCTATCTTTTCCGAATTCAAGACGATTTTTAAGTTTTTTTAGCCAGTTGAGGTAGTTAGGTCCGGTTAATACGTGTTTGTCGAGTATTGCAGATAGCGGATTGAGAATCGAAGACATTGTCAAAATTTGTACTGAAAAGTAAACAGATAAATGTTAATGACTATTATAAAATATTTAGTAAGATATAAAGTATGGACTTTTACTTTATAAATATTTACTCCCACTGTTTTGACATCTTTCACTACCCTCTAGTGAAAACGGGAAACTCCTTTCCTCAGTAGGTACGCCAGGTCCAATTAGCGAATTGTGATCCCGAATAATAACAGCCAATCACAATTCCTAAAAAGTAGTTTCCAATTGCATCTCCATGCAACCCTCTACGTAAACTTTTGTCTCACGTTTGATTAGGACCCAATAATATGACGTCGTTCATCTTTATGTGTCAAGCCTTACCCATCGACGTTGAACCTTAATGGACGGTCGTCATGAGTTCTCTCAATAATATGAGCCGAAATCATGGGAGTTCCACGTAGTTCACATCACCATGTCAATGGATGTCACAGCTTTCCGGTGTCCAAGGCCCCCACTGTAAAACCCGAAAATCAAATTACGTATAAGCCATGCATAATTGTTACTATTAAAATTAAGAATGAATTTTTAATTAAATATATGAAGTGTTTAAGTCATTTTAAATAATTTTAAATCATGATTATTTATTTTAAAAAAATATATGTTTAGTTTTATCTTTTCAAGATAAATACGCGAGGCCGGACCGGAGTTTGGAGATTAGAAATAAGATTAATAATAAGAAAATATTCCTAAATTTAATTTAAATCAAGGGATAATTTAATTTAAAGGAAAATAATGCATTAGGAGTTATTAAATTAATTAGAGCTAAGTTATTAAATAAATTCTTTTAGATTCAATATTTACTTAAAAGCTTAAATTAAAATGTGTAAACAATTGAGGATGAATTAATCTAAGTATAATATATTCAAGAAATTAAAGTATAACATTTAAATACTTAAATCATAAATCCATGCAAGAGTTTAGTCTAACTTAATGTGTCAATGCACTAAAGTGTATAATGAGTATTTAAAACCTCAAACAATTAAAATACAAAGTTTAAACCATAATATACCATTCAAAATTTGTAGGAAATCGGTCAACACTTTTAAACAAATGCAAATGTGGTGTAAACCCATTCAAACCATCCTCAATGACCTTTAAGGTGGATTCAATTCCTCATTTTAAATCACTAATTAGTAGTAGATTCAAATACTATAATTCATATAATTTCCCTCAACCTATTAGACTATGAAATGAGTTTGAATGTTGCAATAATTTGAATGACATGCAAGGCAGCTGGGGGAGAGAGCATGCAAATGATATTCAAAACTTTCACTTGTAACCTTCTACTTTAATGCATTTTATGGCATCCTTAAAACCTCTTGTAACCATTATTTCCCCTTACATAACATTCCTACATCCTATATACTCGAAAATATTAGAATCAATAGGCTAATGAAATCGGGAATAACAGCAAGAAAATGAGAAAAGTTATCGACCAGCAAGAGAAGGAAATGCAATCCGAACCCATTCAAATACTCATTTGTAACTCTCAACTAAATGCATATTATTACATCCTTTAACACCACTTATAACATTCCTCTCCCTTAACCACATATCTCACACTCATATGCTCGAAAAAAATCAGAAGGAAACAGCCGATAAAAAAAATCGTGAGAGAACAGCAGCAGTAACAAGGAAGATCCAACTCGGTTCCGTCGCGTCGTATTGTCGTTTTGATTTGTTTTCTTCAAAACAAATTCCAGGAATGTATATATTATTCCTTTGCTCTTCAATCAAGTCATAATAAGTATTTTAAATCAGTATATGTTCAGGAATAAAGTGACAACACGAAATATGACAGCAACTTATTCAAAACTCAAAACCTGCATCTCGGCTTCTTGATTGTGCTTCACGGTTGCTGGTTTTTTTGTTGGTTTCAGGAGTTGCTTCGGTTCCAGGCTTTCATGGCTGCCTCTAGGCATAATTTAGAGTATGTTTGGGTGTTTTTGGGTCATTTTTTTCAGTCCATACCCTCAAAAAACGAAAGAATGATAGCAAACTCTCCTTGTGTACAGAAATGAGTCATGATTTTTGTTATGGATTGATTAAGGAGTGTGTTCGAATATTAGCTGTCCTAGGGACTGTAGCCATGGTTAGAACCCTCCCTTAGCATGTCTAGGACGTGACCAAGGTGTCCTTTCCAAGATTGGTTCACGGATCCATCAGAATTTCACAACAACAATTCAAGTGCATTTCGGTTCTTCATATTTCTGTGTGAGTGAGTTTCGAGTTTCTAGTGTTTGTATGGATGATGGTTGGCTCCTAGCCCGTAGCCATGGTTCATACAATACTTCATCATGTCTAGATTGAGCCATGGTTGATGAAATGGCCATTTGAACGACACAGGACAGCAAAACAATGCAATACATCACAATACACAGATTTAGGTGCTCTCGGTTGGTACTTTCTGTTGTCCTAGGTGTTTGTTCGAGTTGTGGCTGGCTTTTAGCCCTTAGCCATGGTTCAATCAATACCTTAGGATGTTGATAAGAGTCGTTGGGCGGTGGTTCAAGCCCATAGTCATAAATGTCAGGATTTACACTACAAACACACAAAATGCTGCTGCTGTATTTTGACAGCAACTTTCATTTCGGTTCAGGAGGTTTTTATGAGTTCTTGGTTGGCTTTTAGCCCATGGCCTTGGACTGGACAGTACCTCAATGAGTCAGGAAGGTCTTGTTTTTAGCCATTTATGATTTGGTCGAGTTTAGAGGTCGTACGAGAATTTACGGTGAAAGGTGCCAAAATGACTCTCGAAAGGGTGTTTTATGTTTTTGGATTCCTTTCACCTATTTTCGTGTTTTGCAGTTCTTATGCATATTTTTCAGTATGTTTGGGATATTTTTAATCATGGTTAAACGTCGGTTTAATGTTAGTTCGGGTTGGTGCAATACCATGATTGAAAATCAAGTGGTTGGTCCTAATAGTCTCATTGTTGGTTCTATTGTTATGTTTTGGTTCTATTGTCAAGTTTAGGTCAAGATAATATTATTTACAAGTGTCACATATTAGAATTAAGTCGCAGCAAACCTGGTAGCGATCCAACTCATCCGGTAAAAATAAGGTTTTAATTATATTACGTGCATAAAAATATAAAATGTTTATTTTTGAGATATATGCGATATGTCTTGTGGCCACCTTATGTTATGGGTTTGGAAGTCGGTAGGCGCAACCGAGGACCTCTCCGTCCGAGGACTTACGACCGGTTTATGATTATGTATGGGTACGGACATCCAGTCCAAGGGCTGTGATTGATCTCTACCGCCCAGTATACCGTGGTTTAGTCTGATCAGGCGCTCACGTTATGTTATGGGCCACTTACTTAGAACATTATCTCTACCAGAAAATTATGATATGATATAACAGAGCTCTATGGAGCAAAGCTTTTACGTATGATTTTCAGATATGCACGTAGATATAATTACTCATGATACGATATTCACCATACGCTTTACGATACCATATTTTTACGTTGCATGCGATTTTATTGTATATTTACTTGTTATTCACGATATATACATGTTGAGTCTTTAGACTCAATAGACTTGATTTGTGTAGGTACCGATGAGGTCGAGACGGAGGGCGTAGATCAGTGAGCTATCTTGGGGCAGCAGTAGTATAACTGAGGACCTCATGTTTTAGTTTATGCATTTTTATTGTGTTTAAACTTAGTTTTAATATTATGTTTAAACTCAGTTTTAATATGTTGGATTATTTTTAAGTTGGTATTTGAAACAGTATTTTCTTCCGCTGTTATTTTAAAGTTGAAATTATTTACATATTTATTTTGAAGCAAGTTATTTATTTATTTAGAAAAATTTTAATAATTCCGCAAAAATATGAATATGAAATACGGGCCTTTACCGTTGGTATCAGAGCCTATGTTCTTGTAAAGGGTTGTACTACTACTGACCTTGTGAAGCTCACGAAGTCACGCCTTCGGTCTGTAAGTTTTACATTTACGCACTTTGTTTAAAGCATCAAATATTTTAACAGCATGTTTTCATAAAATATTTTACGTTCAGATTTTGATTATGCAGTATTTATTTAAATTTAAAGAAATAATGTAATTATGCATGTTGGTTACGTTTGGAATTGGAAATGTCTAAGAATTCGAATATTGGGCTTTAGGAGAAGTTGAAAATGATTTGACTATATTAATTTTTTAGGTCGGTAGTACTGATGTCCTCCTTATGGGTCATAAGTTAATCTTGAAAATTATGAATGCTTTTGGGACTTGTAGAATTTCTAAGAAATTATTGATGGTTCTTGGTTGATAGTCGATAAATTTTTGAGGATTTCATATAAGCAATAGCGATTCGAAGACTACGACAATCTTTAGGATTATAAATGTACAATTTGAGGATTTTAAGTATCTATGAAAATGTAAGATTAATTATGAGAATTTATTTAGGATGCATGCTCTACATAGTTGGATTTAAGGATTGAATTGCAGGAATTGAGAATTTTAAAGACCTAATTGTAATTACTAATAATTTGAGGACCTAAGTGCAAAACAAAATTCTAAGGGACTATTTTCGAATTTACCAAATTTTGGGGATTAAATTTTGAGTTCGAGAATTTAAAAGTTTAATGAGGTAAAGATGGAAAATTTTATGGGGACAATAATGCAAATTTCGAAGAGTTATAGGACCAAAATGTAAATTTGGAGAACTGTAAGGGCCAGATTGCAATTTTCAAAATTTTTAAGGATTAAATGCGAACTTTTGAGGAACACTTGGGATTTTGAGTATTTATAGAAATGTAAGACGTGTTATGGGAATTAATTTTTGGTTTAATAAACTTAAGGCTATTGAACCTTATGATACGGGAAATCTATAAAATGAAATTGGGAATACTGAGAACTCATGGGTAATTATGGAATTTTCGGGATTTAAAAAAAATTCTTGAGATGAGAATTGAAAGGTTTAAATGATAAGAATTTTCGGTAATTTAAGCTTGGAAAGATGATTAGAACCTCGAAATAGCTGGATTATAGTGTTATAAGGAATGACAATCAAGGACACTGTAGGATGAATAAATCTTGGGCTTGAAAATTTAAGCGTTGGTGATATAACGTCGGGGCAAATTAAGAATTTAAAGTGACGACAAGTTAAAGTAAAAATTTATCGGTTATCTAAGTTATAAGAGTAAACATTGAGTTAGCGAATTTTTTTGGGAATTTAAGTTTGATGTGTCTTAAGTTTTAACCAGGATCTTAACAGTTAGAATTATAGCTTTGGGGGAATTTGATCTTTCTAGAAAGTTGAGTATGATGGATGGTTAGGTTACTCGATATAGACGCATGTAAGAATAGAATTAGACACCTTATCTTGAGGAATTTTGAAAGTCATTAAGAAATTTGGGACTAAGCGGATATGTGTGCTGGAGTTATACTATCTAATATAATTTGTGTTGCATAAGGTTGAATTTCAAGATTTAGAAGATAAGAGTTCATACATAAGTTGTGGGTGAAATAAAAACAAAAAAGAGAATTAGAGGCGTTCAACATAGAGTACCAATGAACTAACATTAAGATTTTGATTGAGTAAGAAATCCGAAATCTTGATATGGGAATTTTAGAACTCTGTGGGTGATATGAGCGAAGTTGAATTATTAGAGTAAGTTTATCGCTAACATGAGATAACTTATTAAGTTTTATACACTAGACTTAATTAAGCATTGATGATACTTAAGAATGCGACATTTGTTTCAATGAGGAAAGTCCAGAGTCTTAGGCCTCAACTATATTGAATTGGAAAGAAAATAGTTTAAGCATATAATTGAGACTTGAAGGGCTTTAAAATATTGGTAGAAGGTCGATGTTGTATAATTGGGTTTTACGGATTAACGTTATTTGAGGTTTAAGATTTGCAACAATTTTATATTTGGGGTATACTCGTAAATAGTTAAGTTATATAAGTTTGGGCTGTAAGATAAAGATTCGATTCAAGGATCTTAGACTAATTTTGTTATGGAGCTGAGATAAGATTTAACTTTTAAGTGTATCACCGAGGATAGAAGTTGATCAGTAACCTTTGGTGCTAAGAGTCTTTAAGTTGAACTGCGTGAATGCTAATGTAATAGTTTGTTGAACATTACGGGCATAATATAAGGAAGGTAAGACATGATAAGTTTGAACCACCAATTCTAATATTGGGAAAGATGAGAAAAGTCAGAATTCGAGGTCATAGTAAAGTAAAGCTAAGTTACCATAAGTCATTTTAAGTTGCGATTCGCAACCAAGATTTTTGGGTAGGCAATATATTTTGGATTGAAGAAACATAAGGACAACCTAGGACTTAATTTATTTTTATCAGAGTAGCGCAACAGAAGCGTGAATTATTGGGATATTAGAATTAAGAGTCCAAACTTTCTGTTTATTGAGGATAAGCGAATTTCGGGAACGAAATTCAATTTAAGGGGGGAGAGTTGTAGAACCCGAAAATCAAATTACGTATAAACCATGCATAATTGTTACTATTTAAATTAAGAATGAATTTTTAATTAAATATATGAAATGTTAAAGTCATTTTAAATAATTTTAAATCATGATTATTTATTTTAAAAAAATAGATGTTTAGTTTTATCTTTTCAAGATAAATACGCGAGGTCGGACCGGAGTTTGGAGATTAGAAATAAGATTAATAATAAGAAAATATTCTTAAATTTAATTTAAGTCAAGGGATAATTTAATTTAAAGGAAAAGAATGCATTAGGAGTTATTAAATTAATTGGAGCTAAGTTATTAAATAAATTCTTTTAGATTCAATATTTACTTAAAAGCTTAAATTAAAATGTGTAAACAATTGAGGATGAATTAATCTAAGCATAATATATTCAAGAAATTAAAGTATAACATTTAAATACTTAAATCATAAATCCATGCAAGAGTTTAGTCTAACTTAATGTGTCAATGCACTAAAGTGTATAACGAGTATTTAAAACCTCAAACAATTAAAATACAAAGTTTAAACCATAATATACCATTCAAAATTTGTAGGAAATCGGTCAACACTTTTAAACAAATGCAAATGTGGTGTAAACCCATTCAAACCATCCTCAATGACCTTTAAGGTGGATTCAATTCCTCATTTTAAATCACTAATTAGTAGTAGATTCAAATACTATAATTCATATAATTTCCCTCAACCTATTAGACTATGAAATGAGTTTGAATGTTGCAATAATTTGAATGACATGCAACGGCAGCTGGGAGAGAAAGCATGCAAATGATATTCAAAGCTTTCACTTGTAACCTTCCACTTTAATGCATTTTATGGCATCCTTAAAACCTCTTGTAACCATCATTTCCCCTTACATAACATTCCTACATCCTATATACTCGAAAATATTAGAATCAATAGGCTAATGAAATCGGGAATAACAGCAAGAAAATGAGAAAAGTTATCGGCCAGCAAGAGAAGGAAATGCAATCCGAACCCATTCAAATACTCATTTGTAACTCTCAACTAAATGCATATTATTACATCCTTTAACACCACTTATAACATTCCTCTTCCTTAACCACATATCTCACACTCATATGCTCGAAAAAAATCAGAAGGAAACAGCCGATAAAAAAAATCGTGAGAGAACAGCAGCAGTAACAAGGAAGATCCAACTCGGTTCCGTCGCGTCGTATTGTCGTTTTGATTTGTTTTCTTCAAAACAAATTCCAGGCATACATATATTATTCCTTTGCTCTTCAATCAAGTCATAATAAGTATTTTAAATCAGTATATGTTCAGGAATCAATTGACAACACGAAATATGACAGCAACTTATTCAAAACTCAAAACCTACATCTCGGCTTCTTGATTGTGCTTCACGGTTGCTGGTTTTTTTGTTGGTTTCAGGAGTTGCTTCGGTTCCAGGCTTTCATGGCTGCCTCTAGGCATAATTTAGAGTATGTTAGGGTGTTTTTGGGTCATTTTTTTCAGTCCATACCCTCAAAAAACGAAAGAATGATAGCAAACTCTCGTGTACAGAAATGAGTCACGATTTTTGTTATGGATTGATTAAGGAGTGTGTTCGGATATTGGCTGTCCTAGGGACTGTAGCCATGGTTAGAACCCTCCCTTAGCATGTCTAGGACGTGACCAAGGTGTCCTTTCCAAGCATGGTTCACGGATCCATCAGAATTTCACAACAACAATTCAAGTGCATTTCGGTTCTTCATATTTCTGTGTGAGTGAGTTTCGAGTTTCTAGTGTTTGTATGGATGATGGTTGGCTCCTAGCCCGTAGCCATGGTTCATACAACACTTCATCATGTCTAGATTGAGCCATGGTTGATGAAATGGCCATTGGAACGACACAGGACAGCAAAACAATGCAATACATCACAATACACAGATTTAGGTGCTCTCGGTTGGTACTTTCTGTTGTCCTAGGTGTTTGTTCGAGTTGTGGTTGGCTTTTAGCCCTTAGCCATGGTTCAATCAATACCTTAGGATGTTGATAAGAGTCCTTGGGCGGTGGTTCAAGCCCATAGTCATAAATTTCAGGATTTACACTACAAACACACAAAATGCTACTGCTGTATTTTGACAGCAACTTTCATTTCGGTTTAGGAGGTTTTTCTGAGTTCTTGGTTGGCTTTTAGCCCATGGTCTTGGACTGGAAAGTACCTCAATGAGTTAGAAGGTCATTTTTTTAGCCATTTGTGATTTGGTCGAGTTTAGAGGTCGTACGAGAATTTACGGTGAATGGTGCCAAAATGACTCTCGAAAGGGTGTTTTATGTTTTTGGATTCTTTTCACCTATTTTCGTGTTTTGCAGTTCTTATGCATATTTTTCAGTATGTTTGGGATATTTTTAATCATGGTTAAACGTTGGTTTAATGTTAGTTCGGGTTAGTACAATACCATGATTGAAAATCAAG
This sequence comes from Primulina huaijiensis, assembly GCF_012295235.1. NCBI lineage: Eukaryota > Viridiplantae > Streptophyta > Magnoliopsida > Lamiales > Gesneriaceae > Primulina > Primulina huaijiensis. The sequence continues at coordinate 5,275,237 of NC_133309.1, forward strand.
TGGTTGGTCCTAATAGTCTCATTGTTGGTTCTATTGTTAAGTTTTGGTTCTATTGTCAAGTTTAAGTCAAGATAATATTATTTACAAGTGTCACATATTAGAATTAAGTCGCAGCAAGCCTGGGAGCGATCCAACTCATCCGGTAAAAATAAAGTTTTAATTATATTACGTGCATAAAAATATAAAATGTTTATTTTTGAGATATATGCGATATGTCTTGTGGCCACCTTATGTTATGGGTTTGGAAGTCGGTAGGCGCAACTGAGGACCTCTCCACCCGGAGACTTACGACCGGTTTATGATTATGTATGGGTACGGACATCCAGTCCAAGGGCTGTGATTGATCTCTACCGCCCAGTATGCTGTGGTTTAGTCTGATCAGGCGCTCACGTTATGTTATGGGCCACTTGCTTAGAACATTATCTCTACCAGAAAATTATGATATGATATAACAGAGCTCTATGGAGCAAAGCTTTTACGTATGATTTTCAGATATGCACGTAGATATAATTACTAATGATACGATTTTCACCATACGCTTTACGATACCATATTTTTACGTTGCATGCGATTTTATTGTATATTTACTTGTTATTCACGATATATACATGTTGAGTCTTTAGACTGACTAGACTTGATTGTTGTAGGTACCGATGAGGTCGAGACGGAGGGCGTAGATCAGTGAGCTATCTTGGGGCAGCAGTAGTATACCCGAGGACCTCATGTTTTAGTTTATGCATTTTTATTGTGTTTAAACTCAGTTTTAATATGTTGGATTATTTTTAAGTTGGTATTTGAAACAGTATTTTCTTCCGCTGTTATTTTAAAGTTGAAATTATTTACATATTTATTTTGAAGCAAGTTATTTATTTATTTTGAAAAATTTTAATAATTTCGCAAAAAATATGAATACGAAATACGGGCCTTTACACCCACAATAATATGAGTCGAGCCCCAAACACGGGTAGCGTTCATCATGCACCAATTGTCGATGGAAGAAATTGAAATTATAAACACCTTTATAATTCCCCTTTTCGGGCTTGATATTAATTTTGAATCTTATTCAAAATGAGGGTTTTTAATTTTGAAAGGTCTCATCATTAATTTTATTTTAAAAGCTCGCCATGTTTGATCGTATGTTTGCTGGATTCATGCAACTTTGTTATTATCATAATAATAACGTACATACTCATTATTTATAACATATCATGCATATATTATAAACAGCAAACAAAACAAGGATGATCAATCGCCCCAAAACTAATGGCCCGTGTGAGCTAAGCACGGGCCTAGGTCCAATCCTAGGGAAATGCATGGGATGCAAATGCAACTATTACATATGCTTCCAATATTTACATGTCTTCGATCTTCATAATCATCAAGGCCACCATATTCCAATCTTGATCTTCCACTATACTAATATTTACAAATAAATATCCATGGCAAATAGGGATACATCTCATGAGGTGGGAACGGGCCATAAACCAAGCCATTTTAAATTTGATAATTATTACAATCATTCAACACAAAATATCCTAGCATACACCTAGCAAATTGGGCTTGGGCTTTTGCTCATCCTTCATGCATAATATCACATATCATACACCATCAATTAATTATCACAATATTCAATTGATCCAACATTATATATCTTGATCCACTCACTAACTGCCACGATTATAAACTAAATTAACAAAGTATACAAACTCCTTTGTCCACTTTCCAATTAATTTATTTATAACTGAATTTCTCGTAAATCACAATTTACTATAAATAATTAAAGTCCAACTTCAATTATTTATTTCATGAGAAAATATTTGCAACTTTTGTAAATTTAAACTTAATGGCCCAAAAATCATTTTTCACCAAAAACATTTTGGCCCATTTAAATTTCACAAATATGTTAGCCATCTAATGGCCCAACAACTTCAAGGCCCATGACACTTTGATAATCCAAAACACTTTTGAAAACCCTAGTCATCATCGCTGTCGCCGGAGCTCCGTCGCCGGATTCCGGCCAAATTAAAATTTTTTTTTATTTAAAAACATGGGCTGTTCGGGCAGCCTCTTGGGCTGCCCTTGCTGACCAAAATGGGCAGCCCGAGCTGCCTGAAATGGGTAGCAACATGCTGCCCGATATGTGCCCAAAAATCGGCCTTCGAAAAATTGTTTTGATTGTCTCATACGGTTAGAAATGGACCTCAACATAATATCATGTATTTGCTACACTAAAATTGTAACCATAGCTCTGATACCACTTGAAAGGGGATCGGTTACGGTGCCGGTTGCGCAACGAAAGTTTCAAAATTTGTTTTCAACAAGAACAAACCGAGCACACAACAAAGTGTGTAGCAAATACAAAAAACACGAAATGACATTCACAGGGTGTTTTAGAAAATTTTACCTATCAATCTCAAAGATTGATGTTATGGCTCAAACCAAGTTGTAAACAATTTGGCTTTTGAAAGGATGACAAATCTTCAAGCTTCCCTTTGAGCACACCTTGCTCAAATATTAAGCCCACCACCAACTAGCTAGAACCACCTTACACTTGCACTAGAAAATGTAAGGTATTTTTCATAGAGAAGTATTTTCTTTCTTCAACAATTAAAGAAGAAAATTGAAAGAAAAATGAAGGAAGAATTGTGTTGCAAATTTCGGCCAAAGTGAGGAGTGAAGGGAGGATGAGTGGTCTTGGTAGTGCAAAAAGCAAAAAGCAAAAAGTTGCATAAGCATGCCATGCAATTTTTTAATAAAAAGTTGCCTCCAACCCTTCACCTCCCTTGCATGCTTTTCTACTTGAGCTTGTAACAATTACAAGGCCCATGGACTTTTATTTAAATGTCTCAAACATATTTGAGCCCAATTAAACTTTACTTGATTTTCCTCAACCCACTAGTTAAATAATTATTTCTAATTGGGCTCTACAAGGCCCAATGCAATTCAATTAATCCAACACTTGAATTAATTTAATTATTTGGACTTTACGAGGCCCACTAGTGTTTAATTAATTCAACACTTGAATTAATTTAATTTAGTCCATAATAATGTTTATGAAAATCACAATTTTCAAATACATTATTCATTTGGCCAACTTTTAATTTAGGAACACATTCATAAATTAAAAGTTGCATTCCCCTCATAGAAGTCATACTTCTATTTTTTTTATGCTTATAAACTCCTTTATAAGCCGTTCAACACATTGAACTATTTTTCTTTTCAACGGGATCTAGAAAGCTAGTACTTGTGTGGCCCTCAATGGTTCATTGATACAACTAGCCGTGGGTTCACATCTCCATGTGATTCGGACTAAACATGTCCTTATACGAGCATACCCCAATTGCTCCATTCTTAATTATCAACTCCTTGATAAAAAGAACGTCAGAACTCAAGTCTGATAGTACCCAACCAATCATGTTAAACGCCTAGCAGCATCGCTTACATGATTCCCTAGGTATCAAATGATAGTGCCTGCAAGAACCATTCAATTATGGTTAGCGTACAGTACGGTCCCTTCAACTCATATATCCCGACCGATTCGACAACCATTGGTATATCGAGAGTTGTCAATGAATCGATACTATGTGTCATGTCGTAGTTGCATCGATGGTGTAATCTATGAAACCCCTTTCATAATTACCACCATACTCTGATCAGAGATTTCATACTAAATACACATAGGATATCCATACCCGAAGGTAAGCGGTGAATCCCTGACTACAATGCATCGACTCCTATATGTTTCGACAAAACACCCAACCTTGACACCTGATGACCCCATATGAGTCGGTAAACAAGTAAAAGTGTAATGCTAGCACATAGAGTCTCAATGTTGTCTCGGGTCATAAGGACTAATGATGTACAACCATAAACTAGGACGTTTCCACTCGATAAGTGAGAACCACTTGGAAAGTCCTTTATGGAGGGTTTTTCAGTGCACTCTACAAGGAGCACCTATCTGCATGCTCGGACATCACAATGTCCCCTACCAATGAAACATGGTACTCACATCGCAGATACTAGTCTCGAACTCGAGCGGCCTATATCCTTCTTAGAGGCGGCTGAATCGACTAGGAACTGTTTAGAATATACAGTATTGCAAATATGAGTTTCATGATACTCATCATATGAGCATCTCATATTCTTTCTACTATTTGTATATTCAAGGACTTTATCTACGCAACTAGCATGTGTATACAGATAAAGAAGTGCCAAAACAATAATTTCAAATATTATTAAAATAAAGACTGTTTATACATAGAGTTTCATTGTGAACACTCGGCCAACACTTGGCTCGACGTGCACCTACTCTAACATTTTAATACCTGAAAATGGTCTTGCAGAAAGCTTTGATACAGTCAGTCTTTTTTCATACAAAAAGTGGTAAGTCGTAATAAATAACTTCGTATAGCATTAATGGTGCAATTAATGCTAATACTAGGTACAGTAACGGTAACATTTAAGATTAGTTACGTTTGCACAAAAGATGTTAAGTTACTCTAGTTTAGACTGAGTTCTGCTTGTGGTTTTCTAGCCCGTTGAAGCTTAGTTCTGCTTCTGGTTTAGTGAGATGAAGACTTCTGCTTTTATATTGCCTGCTAATTTTAACTAATGACCTGCTGGTTCAGATTCTCATCGCCACAATTTAAATCTAACAAAGACTTTTATGCTTTATTTTGAAGTTAGTTGGTTCATGTGAAGGCCTATGTTTCCTTGCTTGAAAATTTGCGAAAAATTAAAAATTTTCTTTTTTAAATAATCAAAGTGCCTCATTCATAAATAAACCGATAAACAAAGTTTGATATTCAAAATGGCAGCGGAAGAAAAGATTTATTTGCGAAATAACAATTTAAGAGTATCCCACAACTGATAAAAATTGTTTGAGAAATAAAATAATAAATGCTGAACTGAGGTCCTCGGGTGCCACTACTGCTGACCCAAGCTGGCTCACTGGTCCCCGCCCTCGGCCCTGACCTCATCAGTACCTACAACAATCAAGTCTAGTGAGCCTAAAGACTCAGCATGCATATATCGTAGGTAACGAGTAAATACTAGTAAAATTTTGCATGGGATAAAATATCATGTCATGGGGCATACTGAAGATAACCTGTACTGAGCAATTATAATACGTGCATGACTGAATTAAAAATCATAGTAAAAATGTTGCTCCTTGGAGCCCGGTACTGAAATAACTGGTAATAATTTTCTATTGAGATTATGTTCTACGCATGTGGCCCCTGCACTGAGCTGAACTGATCGGTAACTGGCTACCGGGGGAGTATCAAACTGAACTGAACTGACCGGTCACTGGCGACCGGGTGGTACCAAACTGAACTGATCGGTCACTGGCGACCGAGTAAATAGTGCTCCCAAAATAGTGAATTGACCACAAGCAATATCGCATAAATCTCAAAAATAAGTATTTTCTATTTTCATGCACGTAATATAATTAAATTGCATAATGAAATATGCTGTATTATTTTTTTTTACCAACTGGATTGGATCGTTCCCAGGCTCGCTGCAAACTAAATATGCCATGAAAAGTATGCAATAGCTTCTACTTAACCAACTATGCAATTTAAGTAAAAAAAATGAGACGATGACGCTTGACGACTTCGTATTTAATCATGACTCTGAACCAACCCGAACCAACACTGAAACAACGTATAGTCATGATTAAAATACGCTTAAAATTATAAATTTATGCTCCTAAAATGGTGAGGGCCGAAATCTAGGTGAATGGAGGCAAAAACATGAAACGCTCTTTCGAGAGTCAATTTGGCACATCGCACCGTAAATTCTCGTACGACCTCAAAAATGATCCGAATCACAAACGGCCAAAAACGTGGCCTTCCTAACTTGATGAGGCACTGTCCAGTCCGAGTCCATAGGCTAAAAGCCAACCAAGAACTCAAACGAGCCTCCGAACCGACACAGCAAGTTACTGTCAAATTCCAGCAGCAACAACTTCGCTTGCAACGCGTCGTTTGCGAGACTTTTGGCCATTGGGGCTTGAACCACCGACCAGAGCCTCTCCACAACATCCCACGGAATGATTTGAACCATGGCTAAGGGCCCTAGGCCAGCCACCATTCGAATTATTCCAGCAACATCAGAAAAGTTCCACCCGAGAGCACCCTTGCGCGCGTGAGGGGTGTTTTGCTTTGTTCGTTGTCTCTTGTCGTTCCAATGGCCATTTCATTGACCATGGCACGACCTAGAAATCTTGGGGTATGGTATGAACCGTGGCTAAGGACCATAGGCCAAACCAGATCCACACCATCCACCAAAACCGAAATTACACATGCAGGAAAAATGAAGGGGCCGAAAATCTGTTCTTGTTTCTTTTATTTGAAAACCGATTCCATCGTGGACCAAGCCTCGAAAGGGCGACTTGGTCATGTCTTAGACATAACAAGGAGATGTTCTAACCATGGCTATAGCCCCTAGGGCAGCCAAGATCAGAAGCATCACCCTTGACAATACACATGCCAATTTCGAGCCACAAAGTGACATGTTTGGGGTGTTGCTGTCAAAACTCTATCTCCAGCGTGAAGGGGCTGGAACCAACGTTGTTACATGACCCTAACATGTCCTAGTACATGTCTAGATGCAGCGCCGAGCCACTGGAATCGAGCCAACCACCTGAACCATCAAAACAGCAGAAAACGTGAAGTGCACAAGGAAGGCTAAAAAAATCTGTGCAGAATTTTACAAAAATTTGCTGTCATATTTCGGTTTTCTTGCATGAAATCGTGTACATATGATGTTTAAAAATACCTATATGGCTTGATTGAAGAGAAAAGGAAAACATATACATGCCTTGATGTCGTTTGAATGAAAAACGAAAGAATACGGCGACGCGGCGCGGAGGAGACGGAGTTACTTCTCTTGTTTTCTTTCTTGTTTTTCCTCCTTATTTTACCCTATGCTCTCACGGTTTTTCAGTGCTGAAGGAGGCTGGAATTTTCGAGATTATGGAGTGGGAGGGAGTCTAGGAACTTAAATGGGAAGATACAAGATAAAGGGAAGGGAAAATATTCTTTCTATCTACTAGTTTGAGTGATAAGGAAAAGAATGATGTCAAAGATTTTTCTTGGGGATATTAGAGGTGCATAAGGACGATTTTGAGGTCTAGGTGCAAAGGGAGAATTGGTTTAATTAAATCTTGGTAGTGATTTAAAAGTTGGGGAGGATAAATCTATCTAGAATATTTAAGGGGATAAATAAAGAATGAGTTGAAATAAAAATCACAATTAAATCTTTAAAAAAAACAACATGGCCGATTTTATCTAGCTAGGTTGGGTGGGATCTTGCTCCATTAATTATCATAGAAGATTTGTTGTGATATAATTATCTCCCAATAAAAATAGATAGGAAGACTATTAATTAAATGGGTTGTCAAATATTTTTAAATCTTAAACAAGGGTGGCCGATTTTTCTACTAAATAAATGGGGTAGGAAAATTGCTTAATTATCAATTAATGAGGATTAAAAGTGTAGGAATTATCAAACCAAGAAATGATTAAGGAAATGATATCAATGGAGAGTTGCCAAAATAATCAAGATTGGGTTGGATAATGAGGGGGCCGAAATTTTGAATGCTAAATTAGGTAGAAATATTGCTTAATTCATGTATTTTAAATATTTAAAGTTTTATCTACCCATTAAGTATTAATTAATTAGTTAAGGAATAACATTATCTTGCATACATGGTTAGATATTTAAATCTTAAAGGTAAATTTACTATCATGATAAATTATAATTTCTTAACTAAAATAAGTCTAGATTAACTTATCTCAATTGGTCACATATTTAAATTTAGGCTATTAATTAAATTATTGGACATAAAGAATTTATTTGCTACTTATCTCAAGTTAATTAAATAAATCCCTAAACCTTCTTTTATTTTAAAATGATTTATTATTTATCTTAAATAAATTCTAAGAATATTTTCTTAATATTAAAATTTATTTCTTTACTCCAACTCCGGTCCGGCCTCACTTAATGAACTGAAAAGAATAAAATTTAAACTACTGAATAAAATACTTAGCTTCAAAGAATGCATTTAAATACTCATGCAATGAAGTCAATTTAATTAAAAAAAATTAGAATTATGCATGGCTTATACGCAGTCTAATTACGGGTTCTACAACTCTCCCCCCCTTAAAGAAATTTCGTCCTCGAAATTAGAACTCACCAAATAACTCGGGGTACCGACTCCTCATTTCTGGCTCAGACTCCCACGTAGCTTCCTCCTCTGAATGGTTGAGCCATTTGACTTTGACTCGCTTAACCAACTTGTTCCGCAGCTTCTTCTCCTGTCTGTCTAAGATCTGCACTGGTCTCTCCTCATAAGACAGGTTCGGGGTAAGCTGCAACGGCTCAAAGTTCAGCACATGCGAAGGATTCGCCATGTACTTTCTCAGCATGGAGACGTGGAACACATTGTGTACTCCGGCCAGATTCGGCGGAAGAGCAACACGATAAGCTAGCGTCCCAACTCTGTCAAGGATTTCAAAGGGTCCAATGAATCTCGGACTGAGCTTCCCTTTCTTCCCAAATCTCATGACACCCTTCATAGGTGCCACCTTCACGAAAACATGGTCGCCGACTGCGAACTCTAGATCTCTCCTCCTCTGATCTGCATAACTCTTCTGTCGACTCTGAGCAGTCCTCATCCTATCGCGGATCTGGGCTACTACATCAACAGTCTGCTGAATAATCTCTGGACCCAATTCTGCTCTCTCTCCTACTTCATCCCAATGAACAGGAGATCTACACTTGCGGCCATACAGAGCTTCATACGGAGCCATACCAATAGATGACTGGAAGCTGTTGTTATAGGTGAACTCCACCAATGGCAACTTCGACTCCCAACTCCCTGAGAAGTCAATCACACAAGCACGGAGAAGATCCTCTAAAATCTGAATAACTCGTTCTGACTGACCATCTGTCTGAGGATGGAAAGCTGTGCTAAACAGCAACTTCGTACCCATAGTCGAATGCAAACTCTTCCAAAAAGAGGAAGTGAATCTGGGGTCTCTGTCAGATACTATCGAAACGGGAATACCATGGAGTCGGACTATCTCCCGGATGTACAACTCCGCATACTGCATCATGGTGAAAGTCGTCTTAATAGGCAAGAAGTGCGCTGATTTGGTAAGACGATCTACAATCACCCAGATGGCATTTGATCCTCTGACTGACTTCGGCAAACCGGTCACGAAGTCCATGGTAACATTCTCCCACTTCCACTCGGGAATGGGAAGAGGCTTGAGCAACCCTGCTGGTCTCTGATGCTCTGCTTTCACTAACTGACAAGTCAGACACTCAGATACAAAACGTCTGATGTCTTTCTTCATCCCTGGCCACCAATACAATAGCTGCAGATCCTTGTACATCTTCGTACTCCCAGGGTGAATGGAGTACGGCGACATATGGGCCTCTGATAAGATGTCTGCTCGGATAGAATCACTGCTAGGAACCCATATCCTGTCTCGGTATCTCACAATACCGTCGCTGACTGTATACAAGACACTGCCCTTGGCTTCATCCCTCTTCTTCCACTGTGCCAATTGCTCATCTGCTGACTGACCATTGCGAATACGGTCAAGAAGAGAGGACTGAATGGTCAAGGTAGATAGACGGGGAACTCTACCTTGAGGATATGACTCTAGATTAAACCTCTGCATCTCAAGCTGAAGAGGTCTCTGAATCGTCAAATGAGCCATTACTGCGACTTTTCTGCTCAATGCATCTGCAACTACATTAGCTTTACCCGGGTGGTAGCTAATGTCACAGTCGTAATCCTTCACAAGCTCCAACCAACGCCTCTGACGCATGTTCAGCTCCTTCTGCGTAAAGAAATACTTGAGGCTCTTATGGTCGGTAAAGATCTGGCACTTCTCTCCATACAGATAATGCCTCCAAATCTTCAAGGCAAAAACTACTGCGGCCAACTCTAGATCATGGGTAGGGTAATTCTTCTCGTGGATTTTCAACTGTCGAGAAGCATACGCTATCACTTTCCCATGCTGCATCAATACTGCGCCTAAACCGAGCTTCGAAGCATCGGTATAAAGGACAAACTCGCCGGGCCCTGACGGCATGGCCAACACTGGTGCTGAGATAAGAGCTTGCTTCAAGGTATCGAAGCTCTTCTGACACTCCTCGCTCCACAAGAATATAGCATTCTTCTTGGTCAAAGATGTGAGTGGGACGGCAATAGAGGAGAATCCCTTAATGAACTTCCTGTAATATCCTGCTAGCCCAAGAAAACTGCGGACCTCTGATGCATTCTGCGGCACAACCCAATCTCTGACAGCGGCAACTTTCGCTGGGTCTACCTCAATACCACTGCTAGAAACAATGTGGCCTAAGCACGCCACCTTCTCTAACCAGAATTCGCACTTACTGAACTTTGCGAATAATTTGTGCTTCTGCAAGGTCTGTAAAACTGTGGTCAGATGTCTGCTTTGCTCCTCTTGACTCTTGGAGTAGACGAGAATGTCGTCTATGAACACTATCACTAACTGGTCAAGATACGGCTGAAATACGCGATTCATGAGATCCATGAAGATCGCTGGCGCATTCGTCAGACCGAACGGCATCACAAGGAACTCGTAGTGACCATAACGAGTCCTGAAAGCAGTCTTGGAAACATCAGCATCTCTCACCCTCAACTGGTGATAACCGGAGCGCAGATCAATCTTGGAGAAAATCGAAGCTCCCTGTAACTGGTCAAACAGATCCTCAATCCTCGGAAGTGGGTATTTGTTCTTCACTGTAACCCTGTTCAACTCCCGGTAGTCAATGCATAGTCTCATAGAGCCATCCTTCTTCTTAACAAACAAGACTGGCGCGCCCCAAGGTGAAAAACTAGGGCGAATGAACACCTTGTCAAGAAGTTCCTGAATCTGCTTCTTAAGCTCTGCCATCTCTGTCGGTGCAAGTCGGTACGGTGCTTTTGAGATCGGAGCCGTACCTGGCATAAGCTCAATGGAAAATTCCACCTCTCTCTCAGGTGGCATACCAGAGACGTCTTCAGGAAAAACGTCTAAGAAATCTCTGACAATCGGAACATCTGAGGCTGACTGGCTGGGTGCCTCGGGGACAGATAAAAAAGGTTGCTAGAAATGCCCGACACCCTCTATGCACGAGCTTCCTAGCCTGAACATAAGGAATAATACGCGGTAGAGGAAAGTACCTGTCTGGCTCAAATAAGAACTGCTCCATTCCTGGCGGTCGAACAAGAACAGATCTCCGCTGGAAGTCTATCAACACTCTGTTCCGCAATAGCCAGTCCATCCCTAGGATGATGTCAAATTCTGGCATCGGTAGCACGATAAGATCCGCATACACAAGATTTCCATGCAGCTCAAGGTCTATATCTCTGATCACATTAGTAGCTGCCATCTCCTCGCCTGACAGCAACACTACTGAAAAGGCTTTGTCTAGCCCAATGGTCTTGATCTTAAGAAAGTTCGCAAAGACCTCCGAAATAAACGAGTGAGTGGCCCCTGAATCTATCAAGGCCTTGGTAGCGGAACCAGATATAAAAATTCTTCCTGAAAGATCGGAACTCTAAGTTGAATCCAATAGCTACAAGAATTAAACTTATAGACATGCAAAGATCAAAGTTCTTCTAGCTTAAATTCCCAAAATAATATTGAGTAGAGCATGCAATCCTATATCAGTTTCTAAGTTCAAGATCTTAATTCTGGTTCCCAAAACACGGAAATTCAAATAATAACTTAAAGCTTAAAGGTACCTGTCAACAACATAGTCTCCGGGTTTGTTTCTGCGGCATGGAGAGCAAAAACTCTGCCTTGGGTAGGCAGATTCCTCTGAGGGCACTGCAGCAACATGTGGTCAGGACTGCCACACTTAAAACACTTTCCAGAACCAGACATACATTCTCCAGGATGGCGGCGTGAGCACCTGGGACAGACTGGGTGCTCAAAGGTCCTCGGGGCTGGGCGTCCCCGCTGCTGCTGCTGCTGTTGCTGGCCTCTGTTTCTGGGCTGCCCATGAAAAGGCCTCTTGTTTTGCTGTTGATGCTGATGAGGAGGAGGGCGGTGTGGTACCTGGGCTGGGCGCTTGCCTTGGCGATCCCTCTCGATATCCCGCAGATCCTGCTCTGCGGCTAGGGCTTTGGAGACCGCGACCTCGTAAGTAGTAGGGTCAGACACCCTAACATCACGGCGCAAGATCGGCCGTAGACCCACCAGGAAGTGCATCATCTTAGCTCTGGCATCATTTGCTATCAGGGGCACAAAGTGACAGCCCCTCTCGAACTTACGGATGAACTCCGTAACCGTCATATCACCCTGTCTCAAGCTCATGAACTCGGTGGTCAACCTGGTGCGCACTTCCTCAGCAAAATATTTGGAGTAGAAAGCCTCCGTGCAGCGTGTCCAAGTCAGTGTAGCCAAGTTCAGGGCTACGGCTGCTCCTTCCCACCATAAGCGGGCATCTCCACTGAATAAGTAGGTGGCACATCGGACTCTGTCTGCATCTCCAAGCTCCATGAACTCGAAGATAACCTCGAGGGATTTGATCCATCCCTCGGCAATCATGGGGTCAGACGTCCCAAAAAACTCCTTCGGACGCATCTTCATAAACCTCTCATAGACAGCCTCGGGCCCTGTCGGCCTGGCTGCGGCATTGTTCCCCGCAAAATGTGCAAAGAACCTAGTCATCCCAGCTAGCATCTGGGCATTCATGTCAGGTGGAGGTGGAGGTGGAGGTGGATGTCCGAATCCCCCCTGTCCTTGATCCTCACCGTCTTCATGACGGCGCTCCTCATTACCTCTCGGGCGTCCAACCTGGCGTCTAGGAGGCATACTGTTCCATACATCACCCATACGTAACTAACATGCATAATTGCATAATTTATTCTAAATAAATACTGAAATACTGAAAAGATTTGATCGTAAAACATTTCATGGAAACATGCTGTCAAAATAATTCATGCTTTAAATAAAATGCTGAAATGTAAAACTTACAGACCGAAGACGTGGCTTCGTGAGCTTCTCTTCGTCAGTAGTAGTGCAACCCTTTACAAGAACATTGGCTCTGATACCAACTGTGAAGGCCTATGTTTCCTTGCTTGAAAATTTGCGAAAAATTAAAAATTTTCTTTTTTAAATAATCAAAATGCCTCATTCATAAATAAACCGATAAACAAAGTTTGATATTCAAAATGGCAGCGGAAGAAAAGATTTATTTGCGAAATAACAATTTAAGAGTATCCCACAACTGATAAAAATTGTTTGAGAAATAAAATAATAAATGCTGAACTGAGGTCCTCGGGTGCCACTACTGCTGACCCAAGCTGGCTCACTGGTCCCCGCCCTCGGCCCTGACCTCATCAGTACCTACAACAATCAAGTCTAGTGAGCCTAAAGACTCAGCATGCATATATCGTAGGTAACGAGTAAATACTAGTAAAATTTTGCATGGGATAAAATATCATGTCATGGGGCATACTGAAAATAACCTGTACTGAGCAATTATAATACGTGCATGACTGAATTAAAATCATAGTAAAAATGTTGCTCCTTGGAGCCCGGTACTGAAATAACTGGTAATAATTTTCTGTTGAGATTATGTTCTACGCATGTGGCCCCTGCACTGAGCTGAACTGATCGGTAACTGGCTACCGGGGGAGTATCAAACTGAACTGAACTGACCGGTCACTGGCGACCGGGTGGTACCAAACTGAACTGATCGGTCACTGGCGACCGAGTAAATAGTGCTCCCAAAATAGTGAATTGACCACAAGCAATATCGCATAAATCTCAAAAATAAGTATTTTCTATTTTCATGCACGTAATATAATTAAATTGCATAATGAAATATCCTGTATTATTTTTTTTTACCAACTGGATTGGATCGTTCCCAGGCTCGCTGCAACCTAAATATGCCATGAAAAGTATGCAATAGCTTCTACTTGACCAACTATGCAATTTAAGTAAAAAAAATGAGACGATGACGCTTGACGACTTCGTATTTAATCATGACTCTGAACCAACCCGAACCAACACTGAACCAACGTATAGTCATGATTAAAATACGCTTAAAATTATAAATTTATGCTCCTAAAATGGTGAGGGCCGAAATCTAGGTGAATGGAGGCCAAAACATGAAACACTCTTTCGAGAGTCAATTTGGCACATCGCACCGTAAATTCTCGTACGACCTTAAAAATGATCCGAATTACAAACGGCCAAAAACGTGGCATTCCTAACTCGATGAGGCACTGTCCAGTCCAAGGCCATAGGCTAAAAGCCAACCAAGAACTCAAACGAGCCTCCGAACCGACACAGCAAGTTGCTGTCAAATTCCAGCAGCAGCAACTTTGCTTGCATCGCGTCGTTTGCGAGACTTTTGGCCATTGGGGCTTGAACCACCAACCAGAGCCTCTCCACAACATCCCAAGGAATGATTTGAACCATGGCTAAGGGCCCTAGGCCAGCCACCATTCGAATTATTCCAGCAACATCAGAAAAGTTCCACCCGAGAGCACCCTTGCGCGCGTGAGGGGTGTTTTGCTTTGTTCGTTGTCTCGTGTCGTTCCAGTGGCCATTTCATTGACCATGGCATGACCTAGACATCTTGGGGTATGGTATGAACCGTGGCTAAGGGCCATAGGCCAAACCAGATCCACACCATCCACCAAAACCGAAATTACACATGCAGGAAAAATGAAGGGGCCGAAAATCTGTTCTTGTTTCTTTTATTTGAAAACCGATTCCATCGTGGACCAAGCCTCAAAAGGGCGACTTGGTCATGTCTTAGACATAACAAGGAGATGTTCTAACCATGGCTATAGCCCCTAGGGCAGCCAAGATCAGAAGCATCACCCTTGACAATACACATGCCAATTTCGATCCACAAAGTGACATGTTTGGGGTGTTGCTGTCAAAACTCTATCTCCAGCGTGAAGGGGCTGGAACCAACGTTGTTACATGACCCTAACATGTCCTAGTACATGTCTAGATGCAGCGCCGAGCCACTGGAATCGAGCCAACCACCTGAACCATCAAAACAGCAGAAAACGTGAAGTGCACAAGGAAGGCTAAAAAAATCTGTGCAGAATTTTACAAAAATTTGCTGTCATATTTCGGTTTTCTTGCATGAAATCGTGTACATATGATGTTTAAAAATACCTATATGGCTTGATTGAAGAGAAAAGGAAAACATATACATGCCTTGATGTCGTTTGAATGAAAAACGAAAGAATACGGCGACGCGGCGCGGAGGAGACGGAGTTACTTCTCTTGTTTTCTTTCTTGTTTTTCCTCCTTATTTTACCCTATGCTCTCACGGTTTTTCAGTGCTGAAGGAGGCTGGAATTTTCGAGATTATGGAGTGGGAGGGAGTCTAGGAACTTAAATGGGAAGATACAAGATAAAGGGAAGGGAAAATATTCTTTCTATCTACTAGTTTGAGTGATAAGGAAAAGAATGATGTCAAAGATTTTTCTTGGGGATATTAGAGGTGCATAAGGACGATTTTGAGGTCTAGGTGCAAAGGGAGAATTGGTTTAATTAAATCTTGGTAGTGATTTAAAAGTTGGGGAGGATAAATCTATCTAGAATATTTAAGGGGATAAATAAAGAATGAGTTGAAATAAAAATCACAATTAAATCTTTAAAAAAACAACATGGCCGATTTTATCTAGCTAGGTTGGGTGGGATCTTGCTCCATTAATTATCATAGAAGATTTGTTGTGATATAATTATCTCTCAATAAAAATAGATAGGAAGACTATTAATTAAATGGGTTGTCAAATATTTTTAAATCTTAAACAAGGGTGGCCGATTTTTCTACTAAATAAATGGGGTAGGAAAATTGCTTAATTATCAATTAATGAGGATTAAAAGTGTAGGAATTATCAAACCAAGAAATGATTAAGGAAATGATATCAATGGAGAGTTGCCAAAATAATCAAGATTGGGTTGGATAATGAGGGGGCCGAAATTTTGAATGCTAAATTAGGTAGAAATATTGCTTAATTCATGTATTTTAAATATTTAAAGTTTTATCTACCCATTAAGTATTAATTAATTAGTTAAGGAATAACATTATTTTGCATACATGGTTAGATATTTAAATCTTAAAGGTAAATTTACTATCATGATAAAGTATAATTTATTAACTAAAATAAGTCTAGATTAACTTATCTCAATTGGTCACATATTTAAATTTAGGCTATTAATTAAATTATTGGACATAAAGAATTTATTTGCTACTTATCTCAAGTTAATTAAATAAATCCCTAAACCTTCTTTTATTTTAAAATGATTTATTATTTATCTTAAATAAATTCTAAGAATATTTTCTTAATATTAAAATTTATTTCTTTACTCCGACTCCGGTCCGGCCTCACTTAATGAACTGAAAAGAATAAAATTTAAACTACTGAATAAAATACTTAGCTTCAAAGAATGCATTTAAATACTCATGCAATGAAGTCAATTTAATTAAAAAAAAATTAGAATTATACATGGCTTATACGCAGTCTAATTACGGGTTCTACAGTTCATGATAAAAAAGAAGCATACTTTCATCATTAAAATAATTATCCTCATGAATGATGCATGATACTCGTAGGAAAAAGAGTTACCTCATGAAAATATTGTAGAAATCAATCCACACACCACAAACATGAAAATTGATACATATTTCTTGGATAATAATTCAAGAATTTAATAAAACTTGCCTTGTTTGGTCGAGGATTGTTGTTTGTGGGGTTTAAATTTGAGAGGAAAACAAGAAGAAAACAAAGAAAATAGCTTTGTAGAGGCAAGTGTTGAACATTTTCTCCTTAAGAAGAATTTGCCCTCACAATGTGCTAGAGTTGGTGGCAATCTTCTCCCAAGATACAACTACAACACTTGAATAATTAGCACTCAAATATTCAAGTTCTATCACAAGGAAATGAAAGAACTTTCTCTTGTTGAAGAAAGGAAGAAGGAGATATCCAAATGATGTGTATGTTTTGAGTTATGTGTGTTTGATTTTCAATAATCAAACATTTAATGTTTTTCAAGTGAAAAGACATGAGTTTTCATTCATAAGGGTGTCCCTTGGCCATTGTAACTGACCACAATCATCAAACAATGCTAAGGAAATGAAAAAATGGCTGAAAAATCCGAAGGGACACGAAACAGCACGAAGGGGCGCGTGCAGGCACCCCCGTGCGCACGCTGCGTGGACCTGCCGAGAGCTCTCGGCAGGCGCGCGGGTCTGCGCGCATGCGCGTGCACCTGAGCGCCGATCCGCGCGCAGGTGCGTGCATGCTACTGGCAGGCTCGCGCACCTGCGCTCCAATCCGCGCGCAGGTGCGCGCCTGCTACTCTTCACGACCAATTTTTTTTTTTCGTTTCCGTCTTTTACATGTTCCGACTACTCGTTTGAAGTTCTTTCAACATTCGATGAACTATTTTCGAGTTTAATTCAGGACCACCGAACTTAATATTCGTTCATTAAGCTCCGTTTTTCGTTTCGAATGAACTATTTTCGAGTTTAATTCAGAACCACCGAACTTAATATTCGTTCATTAAGCTCTGTTTTTCGTTTCGAATTTTTCCAATCAAACACATTGATTAATTTGCTTAATTTTCATTCATTAAGTATCAAAATTATCCAACAATCCCCCACATGAATGAAATTAATGCATGAATGCTCGTGATGCATAAGAGAGAGTATATACGAAACATTATCACATCAAGAGATGTGTCTTTTGGCTTTGAACCTTCCCTAGTGGAATACAATCGGATTTACTAGGCCACGAAGTGAGCTTGATGTCTTGAACTTCTTGGCGGTTCATGTAAACCCAGACAACTGTACCCACATGATAACCTTTCTTCCATTTCCATTTTGTTTTATCGGTTGTGTCCGTTTTGGCCATGGAACACGTCTTGGCTTCATACGTGTTTCATTGAGGCGGCCCCCCGTCCTCACACGTACATAGGTGATCTCCTTATAAAAGGGTATCCTGCTTACCCTGCTTTTGCTAGCTACGGAATCATTAAAAGTACAATCTTAACCTTACTACCTTTGTAGGCAACTTCACTCATCGTCTTAGGAATGAGGAGTGATTCCTCAAGTTCTCATAATTTAGTTGTCCCATTGAAAACAAGATCTTGGGATCTCAAATCAACAAGGTTGGATTGCCACTATGAAAACTTTATTTGGTAGGTTTTAAACACATTCCTCTTGACAAATAGTACATTTGATCTCTATTTAATGCTTTTGTAAGTGGATCCGCTAAATTATCCTTTGATTTAATATAATCAATTGATATAACTTCATTAGAGATCAACTGTCGCACAGTATTATGTATTCGACAAATGTGTCGAGACTTGCCATTGTACATACTGTTTTGTACCCTTGCAATTGCCGACTGACTGTCGCAATGTATCAAGATTGCTGGCACTGTACTTGTCCAACATAGAATGTCCTCTAGAAAGTTGCGAAGCCATTCAGCTTCTTCTGCAGCTATATCTAGCGCTATGAACTCCGATTCCATAGTAGATCTAGCAATGCAAGTTTGTTTCGATGACCTCCAAGAAACTGCTCCTCCACCAATACTAAATACATAGCCGCTGGTGGATTTGGAGTCCTTGGTGTCAGAAATCCAATTTGCATCACAGTATCATTCAAGTACTGCAGGATACCTTGTGTAATTTAGTCCATATTTTGAGGTGTGCTTTAAATATCTAAGCACCCTTGTTAACGCCTTCCAGTGCGCATCACTAGGATTACTTGTAAACCGACTTAACTTGTTAACCGCACAAGAGATGTCAGGTCTAGTACAGTTAGTGATGTACATAAGGCTTTCAATAATTCTAGAGTATTCCAGTTGGGAAACTGGTTCTCCACGATTTTTAGCCAAATGGGCATTCACGTCTAAAGGCGTTTTTACTGGGGTAGAGTCATAAACGTTAAACTTCTTCAATAATGTTTCTACATAATGAGACTGAGATAAGACTATTGCTTCCGGAGTTCTAAAGATTTTAATCCCTAGAATTACATCAGCAATACCCATATCTTTCATATCAAAATGTTTTGTCAACATTTTCTTTGTACCCTTCATCAACTCTTGGCTATTCCCCATTATTAGCATGTCATCCACATATGGACATATTATCACATAAGATTCTCGAGTGCCTTTAATGTAAACACATTTGTCACACTCATTAATCTTAAATCCATTTGACAATACTACATTGTCAAAATTTTGTGCCACTGCTTGGGTGCTTGTTTAAGTCCGTATAGTGACTTAATTAAACGACAGACCTTTCTTTCTTGTCCTTTAACTATGAAGCCTTCAAATTACTCCATAAATATTTCTTCTTCAAGTTCACCATTTAAGAATGCCGTTTTGACATCCATTTTATGTATCTCAAGGTTATGCAAAGCTGCAATAGCAATGAGCACACGAATGGATGTTATTCTTGAAACTGTTGAATACATGTCGAAGAAATCATTACCTTCTCTTTGTCTATAGCCTTTGGCCACAAGCCTGGCTTTGTATTTTTCAATACTTCCATCAACTCTCATTCTCTTTTTCAATATCCATTTGCATCCCAATGGCTTGGTACCTGGTGGAATATCCACTAGTTCCCAAGTATGGTTTTGCAATATGGAATCCATTTCAGAGTTGATGGCTTCTTTCCAATAGGGAGCTTCAGGGCTAGCCAGAGCATCTTGTATGTCATTTGGTTCATTCTCCAACATAAAAGTATGGAAGTCTGGACCAAAGGACTTTGAGATTCTAGCCCTTTTGCTTCTTCATTGCCCTTGCTCCTTTGAATAGCCTTCCAATGGTATAGCATTTTCATTTAGATCGGGTTCATGTGTAGGCACTGGACCTGCATGCTCCGTCTCAAGTTTTCGCTTGCTAGAACCATTTTCTTTCCTTTCTTTACAAGAGAATATATTTTCAAAAAATACTGCATTTCTTGACTCAATTGTCATGCCCGTATTCATTTCTACATTTTCAGATTTCTGCACTATAAACCTATATGCACTACTATTATGTGCATACCCGATGAATATGCAGTCGATCGTCTTTGGTCCAATTCGCTCTTGTTTAGGCTTTGGTATTTTAACCTTAGATAGACACCCCCACACTTTAAGGTACTTGTAGGAAGGTTTGTGACCTTTCCACAATTCATAAGGTGACTTGTCATTTTTCTTGTGGAGAATCTTGTTCAGGATATGATTAGCCAATAGTATTGCTTCCCCCCACAAGTTTTGGGGTAGTCCTGAACTTATTAACATAGCATTAATCATATCTTTCAGAGTTCGATTCTTTCTTTCGGCAATGCCATTCGATTGTGGTGAATAAAGAGCAGTCGTTTCATGAATTATGCCCACAAATGTGCAGAATTTATCAAACTGTGCTCCGTATTCGCCTCTTCTATCGCTTCGAACCCTCTTTATTTGTTTGCCTAGTTGATTCTCAACTTCGGTCTTATAACATTTGAATGCTTCAAGAGCTTCATCTTTCGACCTCAAAAGATATACGTAACAGTACCTTGTATTATCATCAATGAATGTCACGTAGTATCTTTTCCCTCCTATAGTTTGTACAAACTTTAAATCACCAAGATCGGTGTGTATTAGTTCTAGAGGAGTTGTACATCTTTCAATCGAGTGGTAAGGAGCTTTGGTCATTTTTGCTTCAACACATATTTCGTATTTGTGTGTTGGATCGACATTGTGTTTAGGTAATAATTCCAGTTTCATTAAACGTTGCAAGGTATTAAAATTTACGTGTCCTAAACGAACATGCCACAAATGAGAAAACTCAAGCAAGTAAATAGAACTTTTGTCTTTATTACTTTCAACAACATTTTGGCGTATAGCCATTACATTCAACTTGAAAAGGTTCTCATCGAGATATCCTTTTCCAATAAAATGACCATTCTTGGTCAATACAACCTTGTTAGACTAAAATACTAGTCTAAACCCATGTTTGACCAACAGAGACCCCGATACGAGGTTCTTTCTTATGTCTGGTCCATGAAGTGCATCAACAAGGGTTACTTCCAAACCCGATGTCATCTTCAGTACTACATTTCCAGTGCCCACCACCTCAGATGTAGCGAAGTTCCCCATGTATAGTTTTCTCCCTGTCGATGGAGTGTATGTGGAGAACATCCCCTTGTTGGAGCATATGTGTCGAGTTGCTCCAGTATCAACCAACCACTCGTTGGAGTTTTCCACCAAATTGGCTTCCAAAATAGCTGCAGACAAATCGAGTTGAGAAAAATCAAATGGTACCGACCTTTCTTGAACTACATTGGCTTGAGTATTTCCCTTCTTTGGCTTCCTACAATCCTTAGCCATGTGATTCGGTTTTCTGCCGTTATAACAAGTGCCTTTGAACTTGTTCTTGTTTGGTGGTTGTTGGCCTTGTTGTGGTTGCTTCTCAAACTTCCTCTTTTTCCCTTGGAAACTCGATTCAACAATGTTCACCCTTGCTGCCATTTTACTTGCCATGGCTTCGGTCCTCTTGTTGTCCTCTTCTATCCTCAATCTCACAATGAGATCCTACAATCCCATCTCTTTCCTTTTATGCTTCAAATAATTCTTGAAATCCTTCCACAATGGAGGGAGTTTCTCGATCATGGCAGCAACTTGGAAGGACTCGCTTAGACTCATTCTTTCCGCATGGATCTCGTGCAAGAGAAGTTGTAGTTCTTGCACTTGACTCATCACGGATTTTGAGTCCACCATCTTGAAGTCCAAAAATCTCCCAACAATGAACTTCTTCAAGCCCGCATCCTCCGCCCTGTATTTCTTATCAAGCATATCCCAAAGTTCCTTGGCGGTCTTGACTTGACAATACACATTGTATAATGCATTGTCGAGTCCATTGAGGATGTAGTCCTTGCACAAGAAATCACTTTGGTTCCACGCATCCAAAGCGGCCCTCATGTTGGTGTCTATCTCGTTTTCAGCAATGGTGGGAGGATCCTCCTTCAAGAACCTTGACAAACTCAAGGTTGTGAGATAGAAGAGCATCTTTTGTTGCCATCTTTTGAAATCCGCACCAGAAAACTCTTCTGGTTTCTCTCCTGGTGCAACGGTTGCATGTTGTGTTGTAGATGATGATGCCATTGATATTCTTCTTGCAAACGAATAAAAATCCAGAATTCTTCTTAAGATTGTTGTTTGTGGGGTTCAAATTTGAGAGGAAAATAAGAAGAAAACTAAGAAAATGGCTTTGTAGAGGCAAGTGTTGAACACTTTCTCCTTAAAAAGAATTTGCCCTCATAATGTGCTAGAGTTGGTGGCAATCTTCTCCCAAGATACAACTACAACACTTGAATAATGAGCACTCAAATATTCAAGTTCTATCACAAAGAAATGAAAGAACTCTCTCTTGTTGAAGAAAGGAAGAAGGAGATATCCAAATGATGTATATGTTTTGAGTTATGTGTGTTTGATTTTCAATAATCAAACATTTAATGTTTTTTAAGTGAAAAGACATGAGCTTTCATTCATAAGGGTGTCCCTTGGCCATTGTAACCGACCACAATCATCAAACAATACCAAGGAAATGCAAAAATGGCTGAAAAATCAGAAGGGACACGAAACAACATGAAGACGCGCCCCCGCGCGCACGCTGCCGAGAGCTCTCGGCAGGCACGCGCACATGCGCGCAGACCCGCCGATCTGCGCGCACTTCTGGCAGGCTCGCGCACCTGCTACTGTTCACGACCAATTTTTTTTTTTCTTTTCCATCACTTACATGTTTTGACTACTCGTTTGAAATTCTTTCAACATTCGATGAACTATTTTCGAGTTTAATTCAAAACCACCGAACTTAATA
The DNA here is from genome assembly GCF_012295235.1 of Primulina huaijiensis. Taxonomy (NCBI): domain Eukaryota; kingdom Viridiplantae; phylum Streptophyta; class Magnoliopsida; order Lamiales; family Gesneriaceae; genus Primulina; species Primulina huaijiensis. The sequence continues at coordinate 5,298,098 of NC_133309.1, forward strand.
TTCGTTCATTAAGCTCCGTTTTTCTTTTCGAATGAACTATTTTTGGGTTTAATTAAAAACCACCGAACTTAATATTCGTTCATTAAGCTCCGTTTTTCGTTTCGAATTTTTCCAATCAAACAAATTGATTAATTTGCTTAATTTTCATTCATTAAGCATCAAAATTATCCAACAAAGATGAAATATTTGAATCCTAGAATCGACTTCTAGCATTGGAACAATCAAAATATGTCAAAAAAATTTCAAGCGAAAAGGGAATTTTTGAATTTAGGTAGTCAGGAGGAGAAATTGGTTAAATAACATCGGTCAACTCTTTTTTTAAGAAAATGATATCCTCAATACTTTGAAGATGATATTTTCTTTAAAAAAAAAGTTGACCGAGATTAAAAAAAAATACCCCTAATCAGGATGGGGGCGGAGGCAGGAATAATAAGGGGGGAATGGGAGGGTTTTTCTTTCTTATAATTGGCCTCCAAAAAAATGTTAGGTTGTAAGCTCGTGTTTAGAAATAGGCCCGCCCACCATCCTTTTAACCAATAAAACTGCGGTTTTCTGCCCATATTCTCCTTTAAAAAAACATATTTCCTTCCATCTAATTTTTAATTCAAAAATGTTACCCTCGATTAAGAATTTTTATCTAATCTTGTACTTTCTATTTATAAAAACTTTCATTTATTGGCTACTCTTGATTCTCTTTCTTACGGGTGTTATATAACATCCTCGAAAAACTTTATAAATACTTATAAGGTTTCACATGTAACACGTTCAACAAGTGATTTAAACTTTCAAAAACATAGGAAATTATTGGATCTCGATTTTTCTCGTGCCCAAACGTATTATCAAGTACTTACATGACGTTGAGATATTCGTTGGATCTCGCCTGAGCTACTGCTGCACATACTAACACATTTCAAAAACTAGATTTTCATAACTTAGACGTACTACTCGTACTCAACCCCGAAAGTAATTAAATGGCTTGTGACGTTCTAGAGCACTCGGGACTTGACCTCGTTTATTCATACTAAACCATGACATCAACCCCCGAAACAAACCCTAAAATGATGTGTGAAAATTTCTCAAACCATAGAAGACATGAGCCTAAAATAGTAGTTTAAAAATCATGGACAAGCGCCTAGGCGCTGGCCATTGCTGCGCTGCCTAGCGCCTCTAGCGACGCGGGGCTAGCAGGGCCGTACCACTAGCGCTGCGGCGCAACAAGGGTAGCGCCGCGGCGCTAGTGTTGCGCAGGAATGGCTATGGCGCTAACCCTGGGCACGACCAACACAAAAATACGCATTTTTGATGAAATTTCTATGTCACGCTCAATCGACTCGAACCGATGCAACGAGACTCATACTAGGACGCTATGACAATGATTCAAACTCACACGAATGTCCCAAAACAATGACACACACTTCAAAGGGTCGGTGATTTTTTCACATCCACGTGTATTCATATTCACGCGTACACAGACATTTTTCCTTCATCTGCACATGCTGACTAAAGAATCGGAATGCTCACGCCGGACATCCCTCCTACGCCTATTTACGAGTTCATCTTCTTGTTTACAGGTCACCGTTGCAACAACCATAACATACAGATATACCTTCCCCACAAGATATATACATTTGCTCATTTTTTCTTTAACAAAAACTCTTATCAGATTCGGTGGATTGTCCCAACGTAACTCACTCAATTACCCAGATTGCATCAGGGATATTTCCGATAACAAAACAACGTATGAGGTACATAAATGGTACGACAAAAGTTTAAGGGACATAGTTTAGAAAAGAAGAAACTCATAATAATGTATATTGTACATATATCTTGTAAGGTCCAAAATTTAGACAACGTAATCCAACCGCATGCAAATCTAGGAAATTTGAAAATGAGTAAGTAATTGATTTTAATTGCTAATTAATTATGTGACATACTTGTGCATATGCTAAATGAGATTTTTATTGTCATCATGCATAAAATTGTATTTTTAGGAATATTCAAGTGACGATCGAGGAACGGGGTCCGAAGGCTGAAAAACGTAAAATGTTTTTATTAAATAATTATTTTTAATTATTTAAAATATGGTTGATGCTTTTAGAATTTTTGAAAATATGGGGTTTTGAGGTGATTTAATAAGCCAGGACGTAAATTTTATCGGTGTTGGCTTTTCAACTAAAATACGAGCTTTTAAGCAGTCCGGCTATTTAATTCACGAACTTATTTTATCAAAACTTTGTTATTATTTTATTTAAATTCTAATTTAACTAATGGGCCTAATTAGATGGCTTAATAGGCCTAATAAGCCTTGTAGGTGTTTAACTAATATTTAAAGTGTAAAATAAATCACAAACCCTAGCCTACTTGAAAGAAAAGAATCGGCCACTCACCTTTTTAAAACTAAAAAACTCTCCCAACACCCCTAAAACACACACAACCTCACGGCACTTCACACAATTTGGAGAGGGTTTCGAAAGGGCAAGCAAGATCAAGCCATCGTCGCGTCCCGTTCTTCGTCGTCAACGTATATTCGAGCGTAATCTACGCAAAGGCACACCCTAATCTCCTTTTCTCATCCATCATATCATATTATTGTTTTAAATATTGAATGCATGAAGATCACAAGGAAACCCTTTGGAATTTTCTGTTTTTAGCACATATATGTTGTAAACTCATGACTTTGTATTCCATAACTCGTTCTATGCATGTAAGGGGCTGCCATGACGTTAGGTTATGATCTAGAGTTGCTTTTACATGAGTTTAAAAAGGACCCAAACACTCCAAGCCGCTGCACCGTAAGCATCACACGAGAATAATCGATTTTTGTGCTGTCATGGGGTCATGGGTTCGGTTTCTGTGGTCCAGGGGTTGGGGCATGGTTGGCTCATTCCAAGGGCTAGCCAAGGTCTTGAGTGGGTCAGGGAGGGAGTCCTAGCCAGGCTAGGACACACGGTAAAGGCTGGAGAAGAGTCCTTGCAAGCAAGGACTCTACCCGAGAAGCAGCTGCAGCAGTTGCTGCCTTCGCACGGCTGCTGTGGTTCAAGGGCTCCATGCGTGGGGCACGGGCTAGGTTAGGAAGAGTCCTTAGGGTCCTAAGCAAGTGTTCTTGAGTTGGGTTTGGGTGGTAGGGCGTTGGCTGTGTCCACACGATCACACAACATAGAGTCCATGCATCACACAACTCTCGGCCAGAATAGGTGTTACTTGGGCTGCTTCGTTTTTCGGTTTTGGGTGGATATCTTGACAAACTTAGAGTCCAGTAGGGTACTTTGGCATGTTGGGCAAGTTTTGGTTCGACATGGCTCGGGAGTAACTCGTGAAAATTAAGAGATGGCTCGGGGTCGAAGTTTAGGTGTTAAAATGAGTTTTAAAACAAAGAAAATTTGGAAAACGACTCACGGGGGTCGAGTCGTGATCCATAAGGGCTAAAATAATATAAAAAGACTAAATTTAGAATTTAGGAATTTTATATTAAAGTTTGGTATTTTTCGGGATTAAAACACCGTTAAAATAATTAAGAAAAGATAATTGAAAAAGTCTAAGTTTTAAGCAAAATAAAATTACGAAAAAATTCATATAAGCTTAAATAATTATTTGGGACATATTAGAGTCATGAAATCAAGAAAAAAGTCGAAATCATAAAATGTCGAGTCTAGGGGTAAAACGGTCTTTTTACACCGGGAAATGAGTAAAGGTCATGGCAGTGCCCGAAATGCTGTTTTCATGTTAAATATGGTATTTTAAAATGTTTATGAATTTCTCATGATTTAATTATGATTTTTAAATGTCTTAGAAATTTTTATGATTTAAAGAAGACATTTAAATACATGTTGCATGCTTGGTTTCAAAAAGGGAAAAAGGTAAATGTTATTAATGATTTTATAAAGTGATGTGAATGAAAAACGTTGAAGGAAGTGAAGTGATTGTGACTAGTTCGTTAATGATGGCAATATCGTGAGGGTGATGGTCCCAGTGGGAGCCCGACGATCGTGTTTCCATTGTTACGAACAGAGGATATGAGGATTAACGTAAGAATGGGAATATCGTGAGGGGAAAAGGCCCCAGAGGGAGCCCCGACGATCGTATTTCTATTCGATAATGCTTGGCCAGGGCCTAGTTGACCGGTGAGAGTGTCGCTGGTGTCCCCCGCCGCCCAGTACTGTGGTTACATGTAGATGGATCCATCGACTTTTGAGGATTGAGGATAGTCACAATTAACGATCTGAATTCAACTAAGGATAAAGGAAAATGTTTATGATCATGATTAAAGGATTTATGTCATGTTGAGGATAATGTTAAAGTTTATGCATGTCATGAAATGTTATTTTACTTAAAAGTATTTTCACTGTTGCATGTGATTTTATTATTATACTACTCGTTATCAAGATTATGGTGTGTTGAGTCTTTAGACTCACTAGGTGTGATGGATGCAGGTGGTATTGAGGGAGGTCTTGATGAGTGATACTACTGGACTGAAGGTGCACACAACCCGAGGACCGGCGTTTCATTTTCCGCATTATGCTTTATGATTTAAATTAAAGATTTTAAGACTATTTATTTATGCTTTTGAGAGTTTCTGAGAGTTTTTGAGAGGCTTAGTATGAGCTATACCTTTTCAAACTTATTACTTTTAGATTTGGCAAACAGTAGACGCTATTACTTTATGACTATTTCACTTGAATTTTTAAATGCTAGTGGGTTGACGTTTATTTTAAAGAGGGCAAAATATTTTCATGTGTTAGTTTATTGGCCGAAAAAAAAAAAAAAATTTTTCGAGTACTTTTAAAGCAATAAAAAGGGCAGACGTTTCATATCTCGAGTGAATGAGGGTGTTGTCCCACAAGTCTTGAGATTTTCTTTCTATTTAATACAAATATTTGAAATAAGATATGTTTAAAATAGATTATAAAATTTGTCATCGGTTAATTTGCAGACACTTCTCCAACGTACAATATGGCTCCGTTTGGTATGTGTGATGTGATAAATAAATGATTAGTAATTAGATGGATTATAAAATGAAATATATGGATAAATAATATGGTGGGATAAAATATATGATGTTTGGTGTAATTAATTTTAACATTATAGATTAATTTTGTGTATTAGCATGAAATGACTAAAGTATCCCCACTATATACATTATAATTATCTAACCTAAATATATTAAATAAATAATAATAGTAAAAAGAAATAAATAAGTAGGTAATTTTTTTAAAAAATATTAAAAATTCATTTTCTTATTAATTTGTAAACTTTATTTTTTATTATATATTTATTATTCTCATTAATTATAATGATATTATTAATTTAATCAATAATTTAATTCTTATAATTTCTTTCTATTTTATAATTAATATAATTGTATATATTATTTTTAATTTAACTCTTACTAACCATTATTTTTATTAATCAATAATTTAATTCTTATAATCTCTTTCTATTTTATAATTAAGAAATAAGGGGAAAAAAATGTAATTTGTTGAGTTTTGATAGACTATCCCACTTGATTTGTTAGATTAATAATCCAATAGTTATCTACAAAATTGTGTTTTAAACCGGATCAAAATGATTATTAAAATATCTTAAAATTTTAACCAAACATTGGATAAGTGTTTGATTATTCATCTATCTCTTTTTAATCCAAACATTGGATAAGGGATTTTCGACAAATATTGCATGTAAGAGTCAGGTCATGCTTCGAATCATGGCATCCTCAAAGGTTACTGACCCAAGGTCGTGAGACGATCAACCTAAGAAAAGGTCCAAGACAGACATATANTATAAAAATTATTGGCAACTTTCCATTTCGTTGCAGATAGATTTGAAATTAACGCAGTGTGTTTGTATAATATTTTTTATAATTCATTTGATATATATTTAAATAAAGATCAAAATATAATTATAAAAAATAATGAGTGACTACACTGAAATTTTAATATGTTAATTAAAAAAATACTTTAAGATTTATTTGATTATTTTCGTTTGATGAAATGGATTATTAAAATAAATAATTTGATGAAATTATTTAGATCTGACAAAATGATGTCACAGTTTCCGACCGCTTCTTGAAATATCGATAAATATATATTTTTAAAAAAATATAACTTTCTGAATAATTCATGAAGTTTCTACGAGAATAAAGAAGTTACACGTGTATGGCCCCAACAAACCATTGGCTGCTATTTAAATATTGTTGGATTCTTCAATAAATTATGAATTAAATAGTACTATTTATATATTTAAATACAGTTGGATTTTCCAAAATGGAATTCGGAAAGTATATAATATTTTATTTTAAAAAATATATATTGTTATTATTTTTTTACAATATTGAATTTGAAAAGTCTCTCTAATTTGTTTTTATTCAATAATTATATATTTTAGTTCGACAAAATTTTTATCTCAATAATCATGATGTAGAAAATAAGTATCTTATTGTCACCAATCACGATGTACATTCTTTTTAACTATAATAATATATATACAATAAAAACTATGTATGTTTTCGATTTTAAAGCTCTTTAATTAATAATGACATAAACATCATTACTCATCTACGAGTTATTATTCGGTTAAAATCGAACAGAACAAGTAAAAATTGAAATTATTTTTTGACCAACCGAACTGATCGATCTTAACTACTAAAACCGAACAAACCAAACTGATAAAAGATCGCTTAATTCGATCGGTATTACTGATTTGAAAAACATAGATATTTTTTAATTTTTTTAAAGGTTTGCTTTTATCATTAAATATTATTGATTTCATTTGTGCTTGTAAACTATGAAAAATAAGAATGGTAAACTATTAAATGGATAGAATATATGCATTAGTTATAAATTTCATCGACAAAACCTTTGCCAATTGTTAGATTAATAAAAATAAATATAGTCTTGAAAATTTCAAAACTTCATTCTCCATCCATTACTTTTTCTCTTACTAGAGCTTTGAAGCTTCAATTTTCCAATAACTAAACGAGTACTACAAATCACACCAAAAAAAACAAAAACAAACGGTAAAGAAAAATATAACTTCTCGCTTTCAAGTTTTCCCACATCGTCTAAAATTTCTTCAACTTTGATTGGCTTCGACCATAAACAAAGCCAATCTTTTTGTCGCCAAAATTATGAATAGTAGCAGACAACTCATTGATGGAAAAAATTAGGTGGGAATATGAAATGCATTAAACGTATTTGATTGACAGAGGCTGTAATATTAGATTTTGTTTGAACTTTTCAAGTTCGCAATCTTGATTTTTATGTTAACAAAACTTGTTAATTTGTGTTATTAATAATCTACCTTAGAGTGAAGAAGTTAGGATCAGTCACGAGCTGTTTACATCGCAAACTGAAGACCTAACTGATCGCACAAACTGAATCGGTCTAACTGTTACGTCAATTAAGCAGTCCAGCTGATTGTCCAGTTGATAGGTGGTTCAGTAGGAGAACCTCAAAAGCCTGGCCAGCCGAAGGAGTGTTCAACTGATGAAGAAACTCAGCTGATCAATTCAACTGAACAAGAGTGAAATCAGTTCAACTGACGAGTCAACTGATTTCACCAGCCCAAATGAAGATCAGTTCCGCTGATCAGTCCGAAGCATCAGTCAGAATCTTTCAGTTGTAGATGAAGACAAACTCTTTCAGTGGATTCCAGCTGTGCGTGAAGGTACAAAGCCATTGTCCAGTCAAAGGACAATAATGGACGTTGCATCAGAGCATTAAAGACAAAACGTTTCAGAATGGCAGTCGAAAAGTCGAGACACAAAGTCCAAGAAACGAATTCAAGATGCAACGGATACATTAAATGGTATTGATTGAAATCCACGTAAACTCTTTGCATAGCTTCGCAATAGTTTCTCGATTTCCACCAATGCGTGACTTTTAATTTGATCCTCATTCAATTCCAATTCTGCAAAAGAAATTAAATTAAAATATATAAATGCATATAGCTTGCAAAAATTCAATAAATCAAAAAAATACAATAATAAATTAGTGCATACCTTGATGCTGTAGAAGTTACGTTGTTTGTATAAAATATCATCCGATAAATATGTCCAACATGACTCCCAAACTACTTCAGGTCAACTGATACTGTCCGATGACAATAGAGTAGCAAATAAGACTCTCAAGGATTGTGCTGAAGCCCAATGACTTGCCTCAATGATGCCATCAATATACTCTTTGTCATCATTCAACAGCCCTATTGCATAGCAAGCATCACGAAATGAACGGTATTGAACACCGTTGACAATAGATAGATCATCATAGCACGTGGCACCACGAACTACATTGAGTAGACATCTTAAATAGTACATATCACCACAACCCGGAGGAACATAAAAAATACGTCCAATTGAAAATCATTGTTTTCTAGGAACAAATTCTCGTGTATCTCTTTTCCAAACAAACTTCATTGGAAATTCAGCATATGTTAATTCTCTTGCCTCTGGATATTTCTTATTAACTTCCATCCATGCAAGAAACATGCTTTGATTAACAGTAGGTCATTGAAGAACAGTATCGATTTCATCCATATCAGAGAAAATAATATTTTGTTCATTCGGAAGATGAAAGCTCAAAAGCTCAGCAGGTGGGTCTCTGTATTGAATCTCAAATCCGAAAATTCTCCACGCCGCCTCACACGAGGAAATGTATCTGCAGTCGTAGTACATATTGACTTCATCAACAGTTTTTCCAAAATTCTCATTATCCGAGCTTTGATAAACTGATGCGGTCACACGATCATGTCCTTTATTTATATACTTGAACAAATATTTGATAGCTCGAGATTGGTTACACCATTCGACATTAATATGAGCTCCGTACCGAATCAACAAATAACGATTATGTGGAACAACGAACTTGTTATCTAGATTAACACCATTCTTTAGAATTGTTCGTGCATTATCTCTGCGTCTATAGACTGGGTATCCATCCTCATCAATTGATGTCACTTCAACAAATTTTTTTGGAAAATTCTTTGTGCAACGACCATCAGACATGCAAGGAGATTTCTTTCTTGCCTCTCCACATGGACCGTGCATCATGAGATCACGTACTGCACTGTAATAAACTGGATCATCTTTTTCGTCAGGTATTTCAGCAGAAATGAAACCATTGATTGAATCTGGTGCTGGATATTTGTCTTCTTTACAGAGGAAAAGTAAAATGTGGGCGTGCGGTAATCCTTGCTTTTGAAATTCCACGGTATATATAACTGCAACAATTTTAGATGAATAATTAGTTATATTTAGTAAAATATTTAAAATTTATAAAATTCATGATAATAAAAAATAATATATAGTTGCCAAAATTTTAAAATTTTACCTGCCTTAACATTTCCAAAAATTTTATTATTTCGGAGATCTTTAATCAAGGCATCTAACTTTATTTTAAAAATTCTGCAAACATTATCCTGACGGTCTTCAGGCTTCAACCCACGTTCCTCGATAAATCTCACAATTTCTGGCCATTTTGGATTGCATGTAAATGTTATAAACAAATCTGGATAACCGGCCCATTTGCATATAGCCATCGCATCTTGATAGTTTTGAATCATATATCTGGCCCCTCCAATAAATGTAGAAGGCAATATAATACGTTTTCCTTGAGCGGACGGATTTGTTTCACCGCGTAGAAGTGAATCATGAAGACCTTGTACATCTTACATCTCAATTGTTTTTGATTCATCCGGATATATGTCAACCTTGAAGATTCAACCATTGTGTATGCATTGACAACAAATTGTTGAAAAAGCCTTCTTGAAGATAAAATAATTGAAGCTTCGCAATCCCTATCTTGAAGTCGATATGCAAAAAATTCTCTTATACTCACTTTTTTTCTCCCTACAGAACTTGATTTAGATTCTGAAAATGAGATATCTTCTCTATAACCATCCTCACTATAGGGAAAAATTAATGGATATTGGAGAGCAAGATATGCAGGATTTAGTTCATTGATACGTTTAAGCTTTCCCGTTTGTGTTTCGACTAAAATATCCCTATCACCTAGAGACTCGTCGAAATCTCCCACAATCAATGCTGCAACTTCAGAAGCATAAGGAAGATTATATCTTCTTCCATCACCGCATCTTCTACCAATCAGCTTTAATTTAACATCAGATCGTCTTTCTTCCGTCATTTTTTCTTTGGTCATCCTAAAAGACTTGACCAAAACATTGTTTGCATCTAACATGACCTTCAAATCTGAAATTATCTGGAGATGAAGATTATTAGTCTCGCTATTTTGTCTGAAAAATATTTTGATGAGGCGTTATTTAATTTAGTTTGTATGAACTAATTCATAAACATGATAAAGAAACATAAATATAGATTCTAGATATACCTGACAGCAGAAATCCGATTTGAAATTTCATTTTCTGTGTCATAAATGTATAGCTGAGCAAACTTAGGGGATACACCTTGACATGGAAGTAAGCTTCCGATTAAATGATAATTTTGACCATGAAGTTTAAAAACTGGAGGAGAGCCGCCTTGATTTTGACTTGAATCTATCTTCCTCCCATCGACGTGAAGCAAAAAATGTTATTGTATGATCGGATGTTTTCACAAAAGTCTTTGCTCTTGTCGCTCGTTCCATACAATAATGGAAGTTGTATTTTTCCTTGGATACAACAAAAAGAGTACTTAGGACTTCGAGATTTATTATTTGTATACAACCTCTCTTCATACCAGAACATCGCACCACAAAACTCACATTTGTACGACATATCACCTATATCCCAATAATCTACGAATGTAGTGTATGAACCAAATATATATTCTTAAAAGAAAAAATTTATATTTGAAAAATAAAATGAAAAAAATATTTTAAAAAATTCCTTTATAAATAGATAAAAACACAAAAATATAAACTTACCGATTGACGACAATAAAATATTTTTTAATTGATTATTGCAATCTCGTCCATCCTCCGATATGCTTGTTAAGTTTATAGGTACTGGAGCAGATATGTCAGCTGCAAAAACAGTGTAATTATTGGTAGAACAAAATAAATATACATAAAATTAAACTCATGCAATGCACGAGATTAAATTAATAACTATCATAATTTTATAGATATTTAAAATGCAGAAAAAAAATTAATTACTATGCTAAATTTTATAGAATTTTATAATGTATGACATGGCTTTCGATGGAATCAAAGATATCATACCATTTGTGATATCACATAAAAGATATCTGGATCTTGTAAAAATCATCTTCTTAACTGAATCATCTGAACTACATCCTTCAGATATCCTTGGTCTGAAATCCAAATTTTCTGTTCACAATACAACAACATAAAGTTTTCAGAATAATGAATAATTGTTGTGAAGTTTATTCTACAAAAAAAATAACAACTAAATATAAATTTTTTTATATTTGAAAGCATGATAATAAAATTTAATTTAAATAAGATAATTATGTTTCGTGTGTTTACAAAGTATAATTTTAAAAATTGAAAGTTTTTAATAAATCTTAATTTATAAATTTCAAATATGTTACTTTTCAAAGTGTGTATCAATAATTTGATGTAGCATCTTAATTTATAAATTTCAAATATAGTATCATTATTTGATGTATCATCCTAATTTATGAATTTTTTTGGGTCAAATGGGTCACCATGATCCATACCTTAACATACTCTATCCGAAATTTTTTTCCAGGACATATTTATAGTCTAACCCAAACCTGAAACCCCAATATGAACTCAAATTTTTCCTTTGGATTATGATTGTGTTCATTTTTTAACAATGCCTAACATAACTTATGATTGTATAAATAAAAATAAAAATGAAGGCCCAATCGAAGTTAAATTTAACACAAATTTCATATCAATAAAGGTCAAATATAACATTTAATATTTTGACATATACACATTTTGTGTTTAGGCCCAAAGAAAGAGTTTAACCTAATTATTGGAATATATAAGCAATACATGTCGGCTCTCATTTTTTGGTCAACTTCTCTCCATTTTTCATTTTCCCCTATCTCACGATACAAACTCACACGTTTGTTTGAAGTTTGTGAATTTTTATGGTTTCTGTGCTCTTGAGAATCAACATTTTTTGACAACATGATTAGTAGTTGGATCGATTTCAAAGATTCTCAAAAGATATGTTGCACATATTTTTCATATTGGAATTTCAATAGCTATCCGAATAGCTATGTTATATATTTTTAATTCAGATCTAAACTTGGAGCTTTATTTAAAGCTGTCACACACTTCAAATCTGAAAAATCAAATTATTTCTTTTATGTTGTTTGATGGATTTCGGTTTTATTATGATTTTTGGCTTTCTGTTTTATTTATTTAAAATTTCATTCTTTCTACCTATTCTACAGATCATCCCTTGAGAAAGATCAAATATATTTTTCACTTGTACTTCGACTGTTTGTGTTTATGTTTTATTTCTTTAAATTTTCATTCAGTAAAGGATAAATTTGTGGATGTCGAAATTTTTGTTCGGATAGTCCCAATACAAACCTTACATACTAATTTTTAAGGTTTTTACACATGCAGTAAGCATTTTTATGTATTTTACCACATATCTATGAAGAAGAAATATTTCTGTTGAGGTTTTTTTTTACAGTTTTTTAACCTATTCTACATATGCTTTGAGGATGTAATTCCATTCACGACACCAGATCTGGAAAAACCCAACATTTATTTTTCCAATATTTACAGTGTAATAGCTGATTATCATATGTATTTTCAGTTATTTTAATAGATGTAATAAAAATAAATTAGTTATTAAGTATATTTATTTATGATTCTTTTTTTTGTAGATTCTTTGTTTTGGTGAAGGACATAGTACTGAATAAACATATTCTTGTTCGGATACAACAATTTCAATTCCAGTTATATCTCGGTGACTATATTCCTTGTTCTTTTTTTTTTTTTAAATTTTTTTCTCGTCTTTTTTGACTTTCCGAATATAATAATATTTTTATACATATTATATTCGGATTATATCTGTTTATTAATCTTTGTTCAGATTGTATATATCTTTTTATTATGTTATTCATATTTATATCGTTTTCAAATCATTTGTATTCCAGAAAATGAAAAAAAAAAATTAAAGAAATTAAAGTTTTATATTTTTGTGTTCTTTGTAGTGTGTTGCATTCCCGAAACATAAATAAAGGTCATGTACAACGGAATCAATTCAAAAGAGTTGGTATGATGTTAAATTTGTTGGATCTCGGTTTTCTACACGCCCAAACGCAGCGGAAGTTTTAAAAATTTTATTTTATTTTGACAATCAAAATATATTTGATTGAGCGTTCGTATGGTTTTAAAAATCAAAACATACATAGGGTGTTAGAACTTTTATATCTTTAGTGAATTAATTCACTTGGTTCCAACTACTCGGGTATTAGCGGACGTAGCTCTTGTTGTAAATCCTCACGAACTTTTTTCAATCTCCGAATCAGGTCCACGACCGGATTACTTGTTCCTCTTCTAATTTGCAATTGAAAATTAGAAGATATTTTTCGTAGAGATAACCGAAGAAGAAATCGACTCAATGCTATAAGCCAATTTTTCTTGCAAAAGAGAAAAGGATTTTCGAGAGCCTTTTGGGATTGGGGAGAGCCGAAAGTTAATGAAATCTCTCTTTTTTTTTTTTTTTTTTTTTTTTTTTTTAATTTTGGATGCCCCTCTTGTTGTTTATGAGAATCCAATTCTCACGATTGCATGCCATATCTTAAGGATAAGAAAATCCTTATTTTAATACTAATAATTCATTTACTTAATTAATTTCAATAAAATATTTTTATTGCACACCAAATCTTTTTCTTTTCCAAATCACCGAATCATTTTCGAAAACTTGTGGTCTCTTGGAGGCTAGGGTTTAGCTCATCTACTATCCTTTTTAATCAAGTGATGACCTAATACACATAATTAACATTAATAGGTTTGATTAATTAATTGGGTTAGTCCTACTAGTTTAATTAATTAATCAAAGTCCATTAAAAACTTTAATTATTTAGTATGGTGGACTTGTACTCCTACAAGCCCATTAATTTTAATTTAACATTTAATAAACTCAACTTTTGAGTTTAATATATTAAATCTTTAAATTTTATAAATTCAACTCCTTTAATTTATTCTCTCCAAATTTCATAAATTCAATTTCTTGAATTTACTATCTTATAAATTCAACTCCTTGAATTTATTTTCTTAAAATTTAATTATCATAAATTCAACTCCTTGAATTTACTATATAATAATATAAATTCAACTCCTTGAATTTAATCTCTCTCAACGGGAACAAACGATCCAGTGCTTGTGTGACCCTCAATGGTTCAGGGATACAGCTAGCCGTGGGTTCACAACTCCTTGTGATTCAGGACATAATCCTTTATTCAGGTTTACCCTTATTTGACTCATTCTATGTATCAACAATTGATCATAAGAATGTCAGAAATCATATTTCTGATTAAACCCATCGAACCATGGTAAGAGCGTCTAGTAGCATCGCCCCATGATTCCCTAGGTATCACTGATAGTGCCTGCAAGAACCAGTCGATTATGATTAGCGTACAATACAGTCCCTTCATCCCATATATCCCGATCGAATCTGCGGTTCATCGAGGGTTGCATATTAATTCGATAACTATGTGATAACTATAATAGTGGCATCGCATGTACTGTTGGAGAACTGCTTCTCTAACGTACATCTCATACTCTGGTCAGAGATTCTACGCACTATAATTTTATCAGATCACATAGGATATCCACACCCGCAGGTGAGCGGTGAATCCCCGACTACAATGCACTGGCTCCTATATGTGTCGCAAATATACCCAATCTCGCCACCTGATGACTCTCCTGGAGCCGGTAAACGAGTCAAAGCACAGCCCTAGCATATAGAGCCTCAGTGTTGTCCCGGGTCGTAAGGACTAATAGTGTACAATTATAACCACGGACTTATCCTCTTGTTGAATGATAACCACTTGGAAAGTCCGAGGGATGGTTGTTCGGTATAATCATTATATGACTACCCATCTGCATGTTTGGACATCTCTATGCCTTTACCAAGAAACGCAGTACACAACATCACAGATGCTAGTTTCGAGCTCAAGCGACCTTTATCCATGTTTTAGGCGGCTGAATCGACTAGCAACGAATTTAGAATATGCAGTGCTTACAAATGAGTTTCAACATCGAATTACGATTCATTTGTATTAAAGCATAATCAAGGACTTTATCTATGCTGATCGCATTGTATACAGATAAAGTGAAACAAAACAAATTAAAAGTTAAATTATATTAAAATAAAGATTGTTTATTATACTTGAGTCAATAAATTCCCTAACCAACCGTTGCATTTTAATTACTTTTTTAATTGCATAAATTAATTATGTTGTGCATATTTACATGTTTAAAATATATTATCTACATGGTTGCATTAAAATGTATTTTTAAAGGTTATTCGAGTTCCGATCGAGGACAGAAAAAAGAGAAAATATTTTTATTAAATAATTGTTTTTAATTATTTAAAATAAGGTTGATGCTTGAATGATTTATTTCGAGTGGCTAAATGATTAATTATGTAATTTAATTTTATTTCATGATTTAAAATATTTTCAAACGAATATCGGTAGTTGGCCGGAACGTAGGACCGGAGACGATTAAGGTGTTAAAGATTTAAAAGATAAAATTTTATTTTTAGTTAAGAAAATAATTATTTTAAATAATTTAAAAATTATGGAATTTTTAAGGTCAAATTTAAAATAATTGGTGGGACCAAGCAATTTTATGTATTTTATAAGAAAATTTTTGGAAATATGTATTTTAAATTTTTTAATTTAAGCCTATTGATTTTATTATTTTTAATGAGCCTAATTTATTAATTAAAAAAAATTAGTGTTGATTAAGCCTATTAATTAAAAAATTTAGAAAGCCTTTTTGTTTTTTATTTATTAAAACTAAACTCACACAGACACACCTAAACACCTACACACACGTACACGCCGAAACACACACAAACACTTCACGTCAAATTCAAACAAGACAAACGGCCGAACCTTCAAGGACTTGCAAGGGGGAAGTTTCGATTTTTTTTGTTCATCTGTTATTCGATTTTCTTCATCGTTCTTCCTTCCAAAAACAATCACCGACTCCCGTGCATCCCAAGGTGGGTATTTGGTAGAGTTTTGGCAAGAGAAAAGGGTAAAAAAAAAATCGTCCTCCGTTCGTCGCCGACTTTCACCGCTACGGTATTCGTATTTCGAGCGTTTTAAACGCAAAGGCACGTCATACTTCTTCTTTTTCTCATCTTTCACACCATATTATGTATGTTTAATCATGTGTGCACGAAAAATATGAATCCTTCCATGTATTTTCGTTTTTATGGCTAACTTTGATTTTTATGCATTAAAACTTATGGTTATAATGCACAAAGGGGCTGCCATTATAGAGCTATGAGAATGGACGTTTTTCCACATGTTTAAGGGTCTTTAGGTGCATGTTTAAGGGTTGGACAAGATAGGGTAGCGACATGAACGAAAATATTGAGTTTCATGGGCTAGGTTTTTTGGCTATGGTTCCGAAAAGTACACGGCTCTTAGCTGCTGTTGGGATGTGTTCAATGGTCCTAAGAGAGTCTAGTCATGGTCTTATACGGGCTGTGCAAGGGCTGGAAGGGAAGGGTGCTAGCCTTTTTGGTGTCATGGATGGCATAAAGGGGCGCGGGGGAGGGCCGTGCTTGAATGGGTTGTAGAGGCTGCTCCAGTAGTTGGTTAAGGGATTGATCGTGGTCCTAGGAAGGGTACACAAGGGCTGGTTGGGTCGGCCAAGGGCTAGGGTCGACGCAAGATAGGGTTCGAACAAACTAGGGCTTCGAAAATTAAGTTTAGAAAATTCAGTAGCTTCATAGGCTTGTTCAAGGGTTATAATTGGCTTGATTTGTGTTGAATATGGTTTATTTAGGTGTTATTAAGCTTTGGTTCAAGTTTGTTTAAGTTTCGAGTTAATACGAGTCAAAATCGGGATGTACCTCTAAGCATTAAAAACGAATAAATA